>NC_142340.1:36761071-37070714 GCF_054954075.1 Amborella trichopoda
CCCAGATCTGCCATTTGCAGAGATGGAGGACTGTTGCTCTGAGCTGCTACCCAGAGGCTCTAACAAAAGAAAGGGAAGGGCCATCCTGCTTGGTTTCTATAACTGCAAGAACTGCTCACCTGTGGGAGTGAAATTTGAGACAGAGCTCTTCTTATCAGGGTGTCTCAGGCCTCCCACATTCTCACATAATCTTCATGTGGTGATTTGAGGATCTTCCAGCGTCCTGGATGTTTGCTTCTGATGTAACTCTATTGTAGTTGATGGTAAAGCTAGATTTTTCAGCTCACGAGCTCCTTGTCCCTTAAATGCAGGGGTTGGGAAATTCTCAGCAATGTCCACAATGTGCCATTCATGTGTGAGGCCCATTGCATTTAGCATGCTTCCAATGTACAGGGTAGCTTGTGCAATGTCTTTTTTCTCCTTGTCATTATTGATGTCAAATATGGCTCTGTACTCCCCATTTTGCATATTATATTCAATCAGCATCTTTCTTCCCTACTGCACCAGAAAGCAAGGCCACCTCTTGGAATTACAGAGAAGTAAACCATAGATAATCACATATCTGCACAACACAAGTTGAAATGAAGCTAACAAACATGCACAAGGACATACACCGATGTGACTTTCTCCCGCCCCTCCCCCCTCCCTCCCTCCCTCCCTCCCTTCCTCCCTCCTTCCCTCCCAACTTCACACACACGCACAAAATAATATTGTGCATGATTTTTTTTCCCCTAAGGCTATGCATTACACACGGGTTTTTGCATGTATCATTATTTAACCATTGAGTGCAAATCGTTATGCGCAATTCTGTAATGCACATATATTGACCTTTGTTACACTGACAATAAGGATAAGACAAACTGCAATGACTATGGTTCTAAGTTCCAATAGACAAAAATTCTAACTTTCAACTTCAGTTATTGGCAACCCTTTGTGTGAGCAGTTTAGGAAAAGGCACTTGCCAAAGGAGACCAAGAACTAAATCTAACAAATAACAAGAAGCAAATAAAGGGAAAAGGGTAATGAAATTGTATAGCTTAAAGAGTTGGAAAGAAACAAACCACCACTTCAAGTAAACTTCCATGAGGCAGCCTTCTTACTGCATTAGATTCAAGTTCCAATCTTTTGAGTTGCCGCATCAAACCATTATGATGTAATGAAGTCCCAAAAAATTATGATAGAAAGAATTCCCATGGCATACTCGGGCCAGCAATGCACAATTTAAATTAACACTACTGCAAATTATGTGTATTTATCCAGGAAAAATCACTTTCTAGTGTACACCAGAAAAACTGGACACAGAAAAACTGTGAATCAAAAATACATTCATCCGCACAAGAGTACAGATTAATCAATAGAAACCAAAGCGTGCACGTGGCCAAGTTCAACTGATTACAAATAAGCATGTTTCTAAATAGCATGGCCAATTGTTGCTGACGGAAAAACTACGCGTACCTGCATCATCGTCAAATTGCAAGAGATAACATCAATTTTGCCATACGCGAACTATGACAAGAACCCACTACCGAGGTTTTTGGCTTCTCCTTCAGCTGTCAGCACTTAGGTAGTAGTAGTTGTCTTGTCTGAATAAATAGCAACATAAAACCAATAGTTGTCTTGCCTGAATAAATGGTAACATAAAATCAGAGATAAAGAAGCCCCTCATCTCTAATTTGCCAAGTTTTGATTTTTGGTCGATACTCTTCTTTATCTAACTCTGCCATAGCGAGTTCCAAGCCTCGATAAGGGAGGAAGGTTGTGTTAGGTAGGGCAGACAACATAAAACGTTGCCACATCTTTTCATGAATCCAGCCGATCCCAAATAGTTGGGATAAGGCTCAGATGATGATGATGATGATGAACCCTTCTTTATTTCTATAACCTTTTAAACTGTTCTCTTTGTGGCATACACTCCTCAAGAGTCGACCGCAAAATTTGGGTAGATATGCTAATCTTCCCCTGATAGTAATACTTATCAAATAAAATGGAATACCTAAGTGCAGCATGCAGCTCCTCACTCTCAAAACCACAAGATAAAATCTTATCCCACTCATTTGATCTTCCCTCAAAACAAATCCCATGTAGCAGAGAAGCAAAAGTTACAGAATCTGGCGTAAGACCCTTCCCTCCCATTTTATCCCTCAACTTCAAAGCCAAACCAAGCATTTTAGAGTGACAAAGGCAAAGGATAATAGCATTGTAAGCAGCAGTCTTTGTGTCCCAACCCTCTAATTCCATACACATAAAGAAACCAAGAAGAATAGAATTGCGATTCTCCCAGGATACCCTTCCTTCCATGGTCCGTGAAATTGATGTATGGTTAGTGAGCCCATTAATAAGATAATGAAAAGTGGCATCATTAGGCGCACAATTCTTTTCAAGCATTTCTTCGAAGAGAGAGCATGCTTCCTCGATCTCACCCTCCTTGGAATAAGCATCAATGAGGATGCTATAGGTGATGACATTGGGAGCACAGCCACCAGATTGCATCTCTTGAAAGAGGTCGCGAGCACTGTCTAATCTTCTCATTCTGCAAAATCCATTAATAAGCACGGTATATGTAACCACATTTGGTATAGTTTTCTGCTTCATCATATCTCTAAAAACCCTTTGGGCCTCTTCCATGTTGTTACCTTTCACATATCCATCTATTAGAGTGGTGAAGGTAAATTTATCAGGACAAAGACCTTCCCTTACCATGGCATCCATGCACGACTGAGCATCACCCATCATGCCAAATTTACAGTACCCTTTGATCATGGCATTATACCCAACCTGATCAAACTTAATACCCTTTTCACCCATGAATGCAAAAAGCTTCTTTGCCTCATTCAAATCACCTTCTCTGATGTACCCATCAATCAATGTAACATAGACAAAGCCATCAGGAATAACCCCACTTTGGAGCATTTCAATAAGCAGCTTATTAGCAATAGGAAGCATCCGTTTCTTGCATAGACCACTCATCAAAACATTGTATATACCAGCATCTGGAATGACCCCATGTTTCATCATCTTATCTCTAATTGCCATGGCATGACTAACCTCTCCAACTATAACAAGACCATGGATTAGAGAGCCATAGGTGATTAAATCAGGTTTATGGCCTTGAACCAACATATCAGACACTAAATCCAATGCTCTAGCCATGTTTCTCAACTTACAATGGGCATGAACCAGAGGAGTGTAAGTAAATTTATTCGGTTTTAGTCCCCGGCTAATAGCTTCTCTAACTAGATTATCAGCCTCCCCAACCTTCCCTTCCTTGCAAAAACCACTTAACAAAGTATTAAAGGAACTGATATCAGGCTCACAGCCTCTCTCTAGCATAGTTTTGAATGTATTCACGGCTTCTACCATAGCACCAAGCTTGCAATGAGCATCAATAAGTGTATTATATATCACGACATTGATGCAGAGCCCTCTCTCTCTCATCTCAGATAAAAGCTTGTCAGTGGCCTTAAGGTTCCCCTTCTGGCACAAGCCATGAATAATGGCTCCATAAGATTTTACAGTTGGTAAAAAACCCTTCATTTTCATCTCATTGAGAAGCCCAAAGGCACGCTTAATTTCACCTTTTCTGCAATAACCAGAGATTAGTGTGTTGTAGAAAACAATATTAGGAATGCACCCTTCTCCCCACCGATCTTCTATCAATTTCCGACCCTCTTCAACTTTACCTTCACTGCACAAGCCTCTTACCATTATACAAGTACTGTAATTATCAACCACCGCTAGTGAATCCTTTTCTCTCACTGAACTCTCTCCATTTTCTCTCTCTAACATCTCAGAGTAAATCTTTAATGCCATACCCATTTTTCCATTCTTGATAAGAGTATCAAGCAAGGAGTTGCATGCAAAAACCCGAGGAAAAAAACCCAAACTTTTTGCAAATTTGTAGAGATATAGGGCCCTGTCAATGAGACCAGCTCGAGCATGAGAGATAATCAATTCGTTTAAAGCATGAGTGGTTGGTTGCAGGCACTCAGCTTCCATTTCTTCCATTAAAGCCTGAATTTCTTGGAATCGATTCGAGAACGCCAAAGACTTCAGTAGAGCAGAGTAAGACCGAGAATCTGGACGAATGCCACTGTGCTTGGAGACCCAATGAAAGAACTTGAGACCCAAATTGGGGTCTAGAAGGCGATCGATAACCAGAGGAATAACATCTATACTTATCGATTCTTCCCCTGAATGCCTGAAACTCAGAGCACTTTCCCATTCTTTTTGGGTTTTAATAATCTCTGATGTTTCTCTCACCAAAGCAACCAAATGGGTTTCTTTCAAATGTTTAGAATGGTAAGTTGCAAATGAACAAGAGGTGATTTTGAGAGGAAATTTACAGAGAAAAAGATAGCTTCTCGACATGTGACAGGAAAAAAGGGGAGAGAAAAAGAGAAGAACTTTGATGAAGAGGAACGATGATTGCCTTAGGAATGAATAAGAAGTCCATGAATGTGCAGAATGGAAACCAAGTTGGTGAAGAAGAAACCTTCTTCAGCCATTAAACAAAACCAACATGAAATTTTATTAGTAAACAAACACCTCAAGATTTGAGAATGTTTGGGAAATTCAGTTAACAAACAACGATGCTTTCTCTCCCACTATACCTGTGCCGAAGGAGACTTCTATGCTCTCTCTCTCTTCACTCTCTCTCTTGAAAACGGCGTACCATCTCTCTCTCTATGTCCGAGAAACGCCTGCTCTTCTCTCTTCCCTCTCGAAAACGGTTTAGCATCCACCCCCGTCTCGAGGACGAGCTCAGGAAATTATATTATTATTAAATTAAAAAAAAGTTAATCATTGAAGGGGGTGTAGCTCAGATGGTAGAGCGCTCGCTTAGCATGCGAGAGGTACGGGGATCGATACCCTGCATCTCCATTTTGTTTTAGTTTTACTAATAGAAGGCAAATAAAACCCCGCATCTACATTTTGTTTTAGTTTTACTAATAGAAGGCAAATAAAACCCCGCATCTACATTTTGTTTTAGTTTTACTAATAGAAGGCAAATAAAACCCCGCATCTACATTTTGTTTTAGTTTTACTAATAGAAGGCAAATAAAACCCCGCATCTCCATTGATATAAGGGCCATTTAACTTTGGTATTCAAAAGGTTTTTTTATGTACTGATTAGCCAACTTCTCTCTTTTAGCCTACCTCTCTCTCTTTTTTACATTCCATGACATTTTTTTTTTTTTTTTTCTCATTTTTAGCTAATTAGGCGTTGAGAATCTATCTCAATGCATTTTATAAGGGCATTGATATAAGGGCCATTTAACTTTGGTATTAAAAAGGTTTTTTTATGTACTACTTAGCCAACTTCTCTCCCTTTTTAGCCTATATTCCATGAGTTTTTTTTTTTTTTTTTTCTCATTTTTAGCTAATTAGGCATTGAGAATCCATCTCAGTGCATTTTATGAGGGCATTGTATAATATAAGGGCCATTTAATTCTGGTATTAAAATATCAAGGTTTTTTCTAAGAAAAACCTTTTTGGCCCATATTTGACTAATTAGGCCCATAAGAATTATCTCAATCCATGGCATTGTATACGATAAGGCCATTTACCTTTGATATTAAGAAGTCAAGATTTTTGTTGCGAAGCAAAGTGCAAAAGGTGAATAAACTGACATTTATGTTATTTATTTATTTATTTCACTAAATCATGAATAGGCCCACGAGAATTTTTGTTTTTTTATTTTTCTTTTTACTATTTAGGCTCTTAGAATTCATCTCTGTGCATTTTATTGTAGCAACATATTCTACAAGACCATTTATCTTTGGTATGAAGAAATCCTAATTGCCCATAATTGACAAATATGATATCTCCTAGCTTAGAGTGTATTCATTTTATTAATAAATAAATAAATAAAAGAAAAGAAGAAAAAGACATCAACTTTGAGTTTGGTAAATGGGACACCTCTAGCTGCCAGATTTCATATCCAATTGACCAAAATTGATTGTGTCTTCCATGTATATTATTATGGAAAAAGTTTATATAAAGGTTGCAACATTAAAATGTAAAATTACAGATGCACCTAAAAACTCCATTAGAAAATATTATTTTAATATTGAAAAGCCCTCTAATTGATCATCTCGACATCAAGGTTTATGAATATGAAGAAAAGACAAATTAAGTTTCAGAAATACTGCATCTTGTAACACATTATCTTAACCGTCCATTTTCAAGCTTTTCATATGTTTCCAGATCTACTTGATTTTAATCATTTTTGGAGTTTAAAATTTTATAATTAGATATGAAAATATATTTTTCAGATAATCCTAAGAATTTTTTACACCAAAATTATGTGTTATAATAAAATTTGGAGGTGCACCTTAATTGGATTGTTTAAGGTTGCAACCTTATAGAAACCACACCCTATTATTATTGTCTATTAGGTGAATAAAGTAAATTTGCCTACATTCTTATGTCAGCCCATGAGATTTTTTTTTTCCATTTTTAACTAAGAAAAAAGTTTATATACAGCTGAGGCTCTAAACTATTGGGTTTATGTGGCCTTTAAAGGCCTTATGAGTACTTGTAAAATGAAATGATATAGTGGAACATGAACTCAGTGGGAGTGTGGTCGCTCATTGACCATACCATGCAAACGATGTTTGTAGATACTGGACTGTGCTTGATGATCCAGGCTAATCGGTTGGGAAAAACCCATATTACCTAGGCATGAAGAACAAACTGATGATGGTTCATGGGTTAGTCCTTGATGAGGTCAGAGAACATGCCCAGATGAGTGAGCGAAGAGAATATGTGACCCTTGTGTGTGATGATGGCTTACAGAAATGGGGGCCAAAACCTCATCCATGTGCTATCACACGATATGTATATCGATAGATCGTTCGGGAAAACTAGAAATCCATTTTTTAGGGTGAAGCATATGCATGTGCGAGAGATCCCCCTATACGTTATAGAGTTGTGGTCGCATCAGGTCTTGGTGACTTGGACTCTTCTCTAGGGGAGGACCTGTAATCCACAGACTGGGATTGCGACCCATTGGCTTATCGACCAGACTTTGGTAATCCACTAATGAGCCACTGCTTCGACTGTGGGTCATGGGAAACACTTGATCGGTCTGATAAAACAAGTGTGGCCTGCAGTCCACAGTTGAAGGTGAAAATGCCCTATGATTATTGATTCAATTCCTAAACTATATGGATCCATTTCCCATCAAATTAATTTAATTGTATTTGTTTTATGATAATGATTATTTTTGAATTATTATTTGAATTTTTATGAATCTTTGGATATTTTATTTATAATTTTGAGATTTATAAAATTGAAGATATTGATTTTACAGTGTTTTAATACTCACTAGAAATTATTTTTTAAATTTTAAATGCATAAAAAAATAATCATGGGGGCCCAATACGCACATAAGCCCACCATATTTCTAGAAGGTGGGGCCCACATGTGCCTCCCATGGGTGGCACGCCCCAACTCTTACTACTTTATATTTTATGGAAAGTTTTGTTTTGTGGTCCATGTGACCTTATATTTTGGTAACTTTAAATTGTGACATGTGGTCAAATTATGGATTGAGTATGTATTGACCACATATGGACTTAATATGAAAATAGATATTGACTTGATATATTTTTGATAGATTTTATGTAAAATATGTGTAGAGATGTACTATTTTATGGAATGCACAATATTTAATTAAAAATAAGTTAACTTATTTTCTATTGATGAAAAAATGGTTTAGAAAATGTGGACAAAGGTTCATGCACCTTCCATAATATTGATGGCCTATCTATGGAATGGATGGCTCAAATCTCTCACCCTACAAGTTATCCTTGATCGACAGTCCATGTTCAATCTCATAAGAAGAGACAAGTTAAGGAAAACCCTAAAAAACCCTAATCTTTTTCAATGCCTATAAAAAAGAGATTATTTTTGCCAAAAAAATCTCAACGCCTTATCTCTTGTACCTAGTTCCATATTTCTCTATCATATCCCACTTAGAATTTCTCTCTCTCTCTCTCTTAAAAAAAGTTTCTCTCCCTCCCATATTGTGAAAGAACCTAAGGGTTTAGGTTATGGAGTTATTTTCTCTCCTATCTCTCAACTATGGATTTATGGTTAAGGGTTTTAAGATTTTAGCAAAAAGAGAATCCATCTCTCTCAAACTAGGTTGCTAAGGGAATGTACCTGGTATTTGAGTTTGTGATCAAAGGGATTTATGTTCCAGTGGTGTAACTTGGCCTAAACTTGCTTTCTTGGTTTGAGGTTGAAGGAAGATCGTCGATCCCACCCTCTCGGATGGTGGTGACTCGGTGTGGGGTGTAATTAGCCCGGTTGAAGTAACATTCTCTTTTATTTCTTGCAATCTTATTTTTTATTCTCAAGCATAATGCATAGTTATTTCAATGGCATCAAGTTTTAAGATCTTGGTTTTATTGCCATGTTGATTTTATTTTGAAATATATGTTGTTGTAATAAGACCACATGTGAATGATGTTTTGTCAAAACAAAAGGGGTACTATAAAATAAAAAAATAAAAAATATTATTCCCCGGGTAAAAGATCACATAGGTTAGAGTCCACCTCAAAAATATCACTAAAAGAAGTTGTTTTGATGCCCAGATATTCCCAAATGGATCATCTCGACATCAAAATGCATGGACATGAGAAACATTGGCTTTCAAGTGTTGAAAACAATGCATCTTGTAACGTATTTTTGGATCGTCAATTTTCAAGTTTGTCAAGTTTGCATAGGTCTGCTCGATCGACACTATTATTGAAGCTTTAAATTTTATAATAAAAGATAAAAATATATTTTAAAGTTATCCCAAAAAATTTTCGGTATTGAAACCACATTTCTCAACACTATTTGAAGGTGGATTTTACTTTGATTGTTTAGAGCTTCAGCTCTATACAAACCATACCCTTTGACTAATGAGAAGGCTTTCTATGTGACCCCATCCACGTATATAGTATATGTGAACCCTAGTCTTAGCCATCAGATATGAGTAGATGGTTAAGATGGCATAGAGTCGCAATATTACAAATTGGTTTTAACTGTCAGAACTTGATCAGATGGCTCAGAGTTTTTTATTTTTAGTTTTTATTTTATAAATCATTTTAAAGAAAATTTTAAAGCATGTATAGATCTGACAGGGGCGCACGTGATAAAAATAATAACAAAATATTTTTTATGATGAAAATTTGCCAGAATACTCCTGAAAATTGTAGGGGCATTTTAGTCATCTATTTTTATAGGAAATATTTATTTTTTATTCTCTACAGGTTCATCCTAATATTATGATGGGACGCTCAGAATTTCATCCACAAATAGTTTGTAGAAAAATAATGAAAAATAAAATAGTGTTTGGCATGATATTGGGGTATGAATAATTGTAGCCATTCGATTCAGATCGAACGGCTAAAAAGTGGATTCACATATAACTTATATGTTGGTGGGGTTTCATAGAAACATTTCCCTTAAATAACTAATAGTCTTGAGAATCCATCTCAATGCATTTTATCAAGGCATTATATACTACAAGGCCATTTATCTTGGGTATTAAAAAGTCAAGGTTTTTCTTGAAATAAATTAGCATACCTCTCTTTCTTTCTGGCCTACATTTGAGAATTTATCTCAATCAATTTTATTATGGCCTTGATACGATAAGGCCATTATCTTTGGTATTAAGAAGTCGATGTTTTTCCTGTGAAGCAAAGTGCATAAACTGAATAAGTCGACATTTTTTATTTTTGTTTTTTATTTCCCTACAAACCTGCATATCCCCTCGAGAAGGTTTTTTTTTTTTTTTTTCTTTTTTATACTATTTAATCTCTATGAATTCATCTCTGTATATTTTATTATGGCATTGTATTTTACAAAGCCATTTATCTTTGGTATAAAAAAGTCATAATCACTTAATTGATAGATATGAAATCTCATAACTTGGAATACATCCTCTTTCTTGCCTTTTTTTAAATGAACTTTGGGTTGATTTCACATTCAATTGCCAAAAAAAAATAAAAAACCATGGCATACATATGGATAACAAAAGAAAGTTTGCATACATCCATATATATGCCCATGATTTTTTTTTTTTTGTTATTTATTTATTTATTTTTTAACTAATTAGGAGCTTGAGAATCCATCTCAATGCATTTTATCTAGGCATTGTATTCTATAAGGCCATTTATCTTTGGTATTAAGAAGTCGTCATTTTTTTTTTTAAATAAATTACCATGCCACTCTTTCTTTTTGGCCTACATTCACATATATGCCCATAAGAATTTTTCTTTTTGTCATTTTTTACTAATTAGGCCCATTAGAATTTATCAATCCATTTTACCAGGATTTGTATACTATAAGACCATTTATCTTTGTTATTAAGAACTCAAGGTTTTTCTTGCACAACAAAGTGCAAAAAATGAATAAGCCGACATTTATGTTTTTATTTTTTATTTCCCTATATACATGCATAGGCCCATGAGAGTTTTCGTTTTTAATTTTCTTTGTTTACTATTTAGGCTCTGAGAATTCATCTCGATGCATATAGAATCTCATACCATGGAGTGTATCCCTTTTAAAAATGGGTGCGGCTTCTATAAGATTGCAACCTTAAACAATCTAATTAAGGCGCACCTTAAAATGTTATCATAACATATAATTTTGTTCTAAAAAATTCTTACTATTATCTTAAAATCTATTTTCGTACCTAATTAGAAATTTTAAATTCCAAAAATGGTTAAAATCAAGTAGATTTATAAATATATGAAAATTTTGAAAATGGACAGTCTAGATAATGTGTTGCAATTTGCACTATTTTCAGGACTCAACTTTTTCATATACATACATATCGATGTCGAGATGATTGATTAGAGGGTTTTTTCAATATTAGAACAACATTTTTGATAGATTTTTGTGGTGCATCTGTGATTCTACATTTTAAGGTTGCAACCTTATAAACTTTTCCCTTTAAAAATAAAATAAAATGAACTTTGGGTTCAGTTAATGTGACACCTCTAGCTGGCTGATTTCATATCCAATGGCAAAAAGTGATTGTTTCTTTCATGTATAACATTATTGTATATTAGGTAACAAAAGGAAATTTACCTACATTCCTACGTATTTTGTTTTCATTTTTAATTAATTGGTTCCTTGAGAATCCATCTCAAAGCATTTTATCAGGGCAATGTATACTATAAGGTCATTTATCTTTGGTATTAAGAAGTCAAGGTTTTTTCTAAAATAAATTAGCACCTCTCTTTCTTTTTGGCCCACATTCATCCATATGCTCTTTTTGGCCCACATTCATCCATATGCCCATGAGAATTGTTTTACCCCATTTTGACTAATTATTTCCCGATTTTAACTAATTAAGCCCTTATCTCAAACCATTTTATTATGCCATTGGCCCACATTCATATATATCCCCTTTTTTCTTCATAACAAAGTGCAAAAAATGAATAAGCCGACATTTTTGTTTTTATTTTATATTTCCCTGCATACATGATACATGTATACACCCATGAGAATCTTTGTTTACACATGCACGAGAGCTTTTGCTTCTTTTTTTTTTTGGACTATTTAGGCTATGAGAATTCATATCTATGCTTTTTTCTTTACCAATATCATTACTTTTATCCAATTACAAAAGGAAATTACATCATCAAAACCTAAAAGAGCAGAAATAGAAATTTCCCCTTAGCAAGAAAGTCGGCTACTTCATTTGTCTCTCTATAAACATGAGCGAAAGACACCATTTCATTAGCAGCCAAATCCATTACCTCCAACCATAAAGGTCGAAGTTCCCAAGGGACTATTTGTTCCTTCTTACACCATTTAATAACTTTTAAGGAATCACCTTCTATCGTGCAACATTTTCCCATATGCCTTCCAATGAAAATCTTCAAACCACACAACAAAGCACTTAGTTTTGCAAAGTTAGCTGTTGCAAAACCAAATGGGCCAGCATAAGAGAAAATAACATTACAAAAATAATATCGCAAAATACCGCCAATTCCTGCTAATCCCGAGTTTCCTAAGGAACTTCCATCAAAATTAACCTTGAAGCTACCTGCACATGGAGCAATCCAGATGCTTCTCGGTCTCGATATGCAAGAAGCAAGATAAAATAAAATTTTCAAATTAGTCATCACATCCACCTTAGATATACCCCATCCTTCTTTATTCATTGAAATCCACGACCAAATAGAGCATTTACAAACGTGAATAAGTCTTTCAAAAGAGCAAACAACACCTTCAAAAGTCCTTCTATTTCTTTCTTTCTATATCTCCCAAAGAATAACTCAAATTGTACTTTTCCATACAATGTGTTCAATCTTTAGTAGAAACGGTGCTTTCAAAGAAGACAACAAGTCACTAGTTCTTTGGGGTAGTGGCATCTGAAGCCCAACCATCCTAAAGAGACCAATACCAAAATCTCGTTGTGAACGAGCAATGGATGAAGAGATGTGCCCCAGGCTCACCATCATCCTTACAAAAGATACATACATTTGGAATAATCTTCCCCCTCTTAATCAAATTATCAATCGTAGGAATTCTATCCTGGGCAGCCAGCCATATAAAAATTTGGACCTTATGTGGGATCGGCCATTTCCGTATTTGTGCTATCTGTGTGCATGACCATTTCCATCTATCATGAACGAATAAGTTATAACAAGACTTCACCAAGAATATTCCATCACTTTCTATCTCCCAAATCAATTCATCTTTAGCATTTTGAGAGATATACACTTTGTCCAACAATTTCATCAATTGACACCATTGAGCCAATAATGTATTATTCAGCCGACTAAATGCTACAAAGATATCCCAAGAAATGTTTTGGCTCCTCCTTTCTATTGTCTCACTCACTAGCATATCAGGCCTAGCCATCATTTTGAAAAGATCAAGAAACCTTGATTTCAATGGATAATCCCCCAATAACTTGTGATGCCAAAAGGACACTTGAACTCCATTACCCACATTCCACCGAAAGTAACCAGAAATTATTTGTCTACAGCTCAAGATATTTTTCCACAGCGGTGAAACCGTCTTTCTTCTACCACCCTCTAACCACATAAGTGATTTGTCTAAACCATATTTCGCACATAAAACTCTGTACCACAAATGATTCTTCAAATGAATGTTGCGCCACCACCATTTGCATAGAAGAGCTTGATTAAAAGTTCTGATTTTGCGAATACCCAAGCCTCCTTTTTGAGGTGCAAATTCTATCCCATCTTAGCAAATGGTATTTCTGATTCTCTCCATGGCTACCCCATAGGAAATCCCTCATCATTTTTTTAATTTTTTTTGCAACCGAATTTGGAATAGAATTTAACAACATTTGATACACTGGTAAATTTGTAAAACATGAGCGTAGCAAAGTTACCTTGCCTCCTAGGGACAAATATCTTGGCTTCCAAAAATCAAGCTTTAGTTTTACTCTTTCCAAAATCTTGTCCCAAACATAAATAGATAACCTTGAATCTGAGATGGGTATGCCAAGATAAACAATAGGAAATGATCCAACTTTACACCCTATTGCATTCGCCAAAAACTCCACTAACGGTCACGGACAATTTATACCAATCATAGAGGATTTGTTAAAGTTCACTTTCAGACCCAAAACTACCTCACAACACTCTAAAAAATGCGCAATACTTTTCACTTGATGGATATCTGCATCACAGAAAATTCGAGTGTGATCTGCATATTGCAAATGAGAAATTGTAATTGATGAGTTTGCAATATTAAACGCCGAGAATGTCCAGCCCTTTCTACCTTTATTAGCATCAAGCTAAAGCATTCACCATAGATGGTAAAAAGAAAGGGTGAAAGGGGGTCACCTTGGCACAATCCTCTAGATGCCTTGAAGAAACTAATTGGACTACCTTTATAAGATCTGAAAAATGAGATGATGAAAGACAACCCCAGATCCAACTTCGCCATTTGTTTCCAAAACCTATCATCTTCATAATTTCTAATAGTGTTTCCCATTCTACTCTATCATAGGCCTTCACTATATCAACTTTCAACAAAACCCCCTGTTGCTTCTCAATCACCCTTGAGTGTATGCATTCATGAGTCAGCAAGACACTTTCTGTGATCTGTCGATTTTCAATAAAAGCTGACTACGTACAAGAAATAAAAAATGGTAAAACACCTTGTAATCTCTCAGTCGGCACTTTAGCTATAACTTTATATAGGCTGGTGAGTAAACTAATCAACCTAACATCCGAAATTTCCAAAATGGCTGATTTTTTGGGGATCAATGCCAAAAAGCTAGAATTTACCATACGAAACTGTTGTCCCGTGATCATAAATCCCCTGACCATTCCTAGCAACTCACCCTTAACCAATTCCCAAAATTTTTGAAAAAACGCTAAAGGGAATCCATCTGATCCATGCGTCTTATCCCCAGGTAATGCAAATACAGCTTCTTTCACCTCTTCCATTGTGACTTCTCTTTCCAAACGAATTTACATATTGTGAGGCAACACTTTAAATGGAACTCTTTTAAATTTTGGGGTAAAATTCACTTCCTTAAAAAAAGCTTTTTTGAAGTGATCAATCATAGCTAACTCCATTGCCTTATTATTTTTGGATCAACCCCCTGAAAGGTCAAGCCTGAGATATCGATTCTGTCTTCTTCTAGTAGTAGCAATGGCATGAAAAAATTTAGTATTGAGATCACTGTCTTTTAGCCACTTGGATCTTGATCTTTGCTTCCAATAAATTTCGACTGCTCTTCTAAAGTCATTAAGCGCTTTTAGTTTCTCTCTTCTATCCACAAAAAACTGCTCAGTAAAGGAACCCTCTTCTTGAATGTTATGATCCAAGCCGTCAATATCACGAAGAACCTCATCCATCTTCCTTTTGATATCAAAATTGTTTTCCTTCTTCCAGTCAATCAATTTCCGCTTGATATTCAGCAGTTTATTATGTAACTGAAAGTCCACAGTACCTTCAACCACACAGTTAGTCCAAGCCCTTTTATAAGATCCGTAACACCATCCACCTCCAACCATTCCAGATTCATTCGAAAGGGCTTTGGACCACCATACCACACCGTAGTATTTAGCACAATTGGTTGATGATCAGAACTCAGTCGCGACAAAGTTTTAACCGATGCTAAAGGAAATTCGTCCAGCCATTCCATCAAAATCAAGAAATGGTCTAACTTAGACATAGCTGGCCTGATCAAGCTATTGTTGGACCACGTGAAATGTGATCCAATATTAAGTAAATCCATTAAGGCATTACATTCAATAAACTCATTGAAGAGTCCCATTGAAGCATTAATAGAAGTGGCAGCAAGACACTCGTCAGGCCATCTAATACGATTGAAATCTCCCCCCAATACCACAGGAAAATTAAATGAATGAATAGCAAAGTTCAAATCAGTAATAAAATCCTCTTTAAGAGCAGGATCAGTAGGTCTATACACATTCAACATCCCCCAGGATAAGCCTAGTCGGGGTCCATGAAAACCCAAAAGCAAACAACAATTTTTCAAAATGACTTCAAAATTCTGTAAAACCAAAGGATCCCACAACACCCATAAACCCCCTGACGCACCCACTGCATCAATCCCACAAAAAGAGACTGCCCCAAGACCCCAAACTTCCCTGGCCCCTGACAAAGTGGGCCTAGGAAGTTTACTTTCTTGTAAGAGTAAAACAGTAGGTTTAAACTTGGAAACAAAAAATAAAACATCATTTTTCCTACGGGAGTCTCCCAGACCCCGAACATTCCAAAATAAACAATTCATTAAATAGTTGGGTTAGAAGAAGAAGTACCTGATCCATCAGGACTTGCTCCAAAATAATGCTCCTCGAGCAGCAAGGCTTCGTTCAATTCATCATCATCTCTGGACAATCCGTTTGATAAAGAAGAGTCCAAGTCCACTAGCACCGGTTGGCGAAACTCAATCCCTCTAGGTGGACCCTTCTTAACAATTCCTCTAGCCTCCAAACATGCTGAAGATCTCACAACACCTGCAACCATCTTCTTTTTTTTGCCTGTATTTTCCTTTTTGGCCAGAGTCTTGAGCACCGTCTCCTTACTAGCCACGCTTTGAGATTTGCCAATCACAGATTATTTTATGATAGACAAAGATCGCTGACTTCTACGAACGTTGATTTCCTCCAAAACCACTATGAGGAACTTTGTCCAGTCCCATTTCATCCAATAGACTAGCAATTTCTGGCCCATCCTCCAAAACAGGATCAGATGAAGTGCTCCTCTGCAGCATTGGCACTCCTTCATGGGATAATAGAGCAAGAGGCAAAGCTTCCTCTTGTGGAAAGGCTTCTAGCGAGAGGTCCTCCAACACCATCAAAGCACGATCAAAAACTTAAGAATGAGGCTCCTCTTCATCTGCATCACTCCCATGTTCTCGTACCTCTTCCATTAATACTATTGCAAGGGGTTCTACCAAAAGGGGGTCAAATTTAGGCCTGGTTTTCTTGGCATTCTTGGTAGTCGTCGCACGATAAGGTCAATGATACATTTTCAAAGAGCAGAGGGCTATCACCACAAGCCACGAGAAGTTTCTTTGTTGCAACCAAACCGTGAACCTTCTATGCGCCAAGCACCCCAAAAGGAAAATCGTTGATGAGATAACATCCGGAATGTTTCTTTTAGCTTCGAACTCCTTCCAAAGCTGGGAAATAGATCCCTGACCCACCGCCTTCTCAAAAGGATACATGCTTTTTGGAACTCCTAAAAAATCTCTGCCCCAAATCTCCCCGCCCTCCTTGGGACTTGAGTCCGCCGACTTCTCAGTGTAAAAGCTGGGTCTATTGTCTATTATCAATGCTGGACCCGCAATATCAAACAAATCATCATGATCCTTCACTGTAGAGGCATTAAGAATTTTCGGTTCGCCAAGTTCCGTAACCGAAGCAAATATTGGCAAAACCCTGTCGTATTGTCCGGGAATTTGCCAATAGGGACCCATCATTTAGGCACCTTCGGAAACTGTCTATAATTCAAATTTTGAGAATTGAAACATTGATTATTTCTCCTGAAATATCGCCTCTCAATCCGACGAAACCTTTGCTCGCCGGAATTTCTATTACCATTTTCCACTTTCAAAATTTTCGGCAAAGGTTCAGCCTTTGAATGAAGCTAGGAATGATTCACCACATGTTGGACCTTGATCATAGATATCGCCTGCCCATTATCGTTGGTAATCAAGATAGAAAAGCAATCCTCTGCAATGTGTAACCAGATTTTCTATGGGATTTGCACACCCGAGGTTTCCCATATCTTCATGTGCATAGATTTACAAATTGGACTCAAGAACGAATCCCAATCTAAATCACAATAGTCACCGAAACTTTCAGCCACATGTTTGATGACCTGTAGGTTCCAAGCATGTAAAGGGATTCCCCAAAGTTTAATCCAAGACGAATTCGTCTAGATAAAAGATGCATGGTCTGAGGGTTTCCAAGTGTCAAAGGAAAGAAGACAACGACGCACTTTGCAAAACCTATGCATCAAAGCCTTCCGAACCTCATCCGAAGACCGTAATTTAAAAACAATCTTATTTTCTCCATTAACCTTTATATTAGGAAGATACGACAAGGCCCAGCCTCTCTGGGCCCAGTCAAAAAGGCCAAAAAAATCTTTTAAAGGAGGTGAGAAAGAACCTGTAACAAATAATTTTTTCTTGTTTAAACATTTTTCCACCTCCGATCGCTCTACTACAATCTTCGAACATGATAACCCCGAAGTAGACTCGATCTCTCTTATGCGAAAGGCATCTGGCCCCTCCTTTACACCCTTCATCATCTCAATAGAAGAGCTGCTTCTTCTCCACCACCCACCGTCTCTCAAACCGCTATCAGTTCTCTCTCTGTCTTTAAGAAATCCTCATCTCTCTCTCTCTCTCTCTCTCTCTCCATCTCTCTCTCTCTCTCTCTCTCTCTCTCTCTCTCTCTCTCTCTCTCTCTCTCTCTCTCTCTCTCTCTATATCTCCGATTTAGCTAGAACTTGCAAGCAAAAACGCTTTGCGTTCCGGTGGATGGATTTTTTTATTATAGAAAATTGTCTCATGTGGTATGGCCTGCATGATTACATATGCAGCCCAAAAAGTGTAAATCATCCATCTTAAAGATGGATGCAAGTAGGTGTTCTATCTAAAAATAATGGAAACTAATAGTCCAAATGTTTTCTTATTAGAATTATTATCTCTAGTTTTAAAATTTTACTTTTTTTTTCAAATTCATGATCTCCATGTTAGAGATTGCATGTCCTTAAAAATTAAGTCCAAAAATCCATCTCAAAAATAAATTTATTGACAAGCTTGCATTTCTACATATGCAAGCTTGGCCGCATAGAAACCGGGTCCTTTTATTATAGCATTGTATTCTACGAGGTCATTTATCTTTGGTATGAAGAAGTCATAATCTCCCATAATTGATAGATATGAAATCTCATAGCTTGGAGCATATCCCTTTTCAAAAAATAAAAAATAAAAATGAACTTTGAGTTCAATTAATGGGACACCTTGTGTACAGTTCAATTTGGGACCGATCTCACACGAGATTAGGACATAAATCCGCTCTTCATGAGTATTTTTAAGAGATGGACATGGCCTTGTCGAATTTCTACCCGAAGGTGACCGCATCTTGAACAAGAGATCAAATCCTCTTTAGGTCATTGGTAGTACTGGCTTGTAAATCACATCAAAGTTCAGATGAATGAGAAAATCAGAAAATGAATAAACAATGCATAAATTATCCTAAACATGCATAAACTTTTAAGAAAATGTTAGTAGGAAATAAGGTAAATGTAAATTAATGAAACTTACGCCTAACAGGGCCTTTTGGCCCACGACCCAAAATAGGAGGCCTCGATCAGCTTATGTTGAAAGAACTCCCTTTTTTGTTGAAATGAATGACTAGATCCAATTAAGAGCTGACAGTCATTCGCACCGCAGGTTTCGACACAAATCCGATATACAATACGCTAGAAGTCCTGACGCGACATTAAACCGACTTAGTTTAACATAGATTTCTCTAGGATTGCGATTTTAAAGGTTAAATCGTGTTATTTCATGTCACCATTCGTGCGGTTTGGCAGTGTCATTATGTCATCCTTCCATCTTACTTATAAACATACCGTTTTGAGGGAGTAAGCTACTTTATGCGGGATTTTATGGGATTCTATGAAATCTTGAGAATATTCAAAGCTGGAATAGTCATGGTTTAAGTGTCCTATAGGTTATTAGGCTAGTGAGATCCCTAGGGCTTATTAAAAGCTTCTATTATGCATTTGAGGGTTATTTCTCATGCCTTGAGATTTAGAATTAAAAGAAAATGACAATTCCAAAAATGGGGTGTTTATACACACCTTATCCTTAAGGGGACAATTGGGCAGCAATGACGTGATAATTCAATAACTTACTTAGAAACTTAGAACTAATGCTCAGAGGATGAGAATCCTATCAAGTCCATCGGCATATTGACTACCACCCTATCTCAACTCATCTAAGAATTTTTGTGAGGGAGATTGAGCATTCCCTGGGGTGTTCACGGGCAATATAGATTGCTGCCTAGGTTCCATAGTGCCACGAGTTCTGAATTTTTAAGTTAATGAATGGAATGAAATGGAGTTGAATTGAAATTGACTTTTACTTTTAATCTTCCATATTTCTTAGCTTTCCTAGTGAATAGGATATTCTAGTGAAAATGCTAAAAAGTGTTGGATTCAAGGCCTTAAAGGTAAGATTCTCTTGCTCGGTAAGAGTGAGTAAGAGAAGATGATTATGGGTGTTTGACGAACTGAGACCCAAGATCATATACCCCGCATACATGAGACAATAAATGACTTCGATATGAAGGAGAGATATCATGTGGAGGTGTGAGGGCCACCTCCGAATCAGGGCTATATTTATGAGTGTGCTTCATAGTTGGTGTGATTGGTTGGGGCTAGGAGAACCAAAAAGAGAATATAGAACCCGAGTAACCACCGAGTAACAACCCTATATAAGATGGTCATGATTCATAAGACATGAGTCTGTACCCTCACATGAGACCACCCTATAAAATGTGCACACACAGACGTACAGGAAGCCACTATTCTGATGTATAATCCAACTAAAAAGAATCAATGCACATGTGCCTTAAGAGGACCCATGTATGTGATTACTTTTATGTCCCTAAAGGTATATACCTGTATCCACTGTGAACCGAGTGATGAGAAGCTTGATTGAAATAACTTTGAGAAAGCGAAATTATGCGCCACCACCATAAATTGTAGAATATGGGCTCATTGGATCATTCCAAGATGAGTGATCACTACAATTTTTACTACATAAATGGAACTGTTAGTTAGGCATGCGCGCACAACCCCACACACAGAGATTAGGGCGTGTGCAGAGAGAGAGAGAGATAGAAGGGAATGACCATTGCGCTGCTTTAATTCCCTTCTCGCTTACAATTTCCCTTTTATCTATTTGGCTATCATTAATTTGAAAAATGAAAAAGCATAAGATTCAATGATAAAAAATGGGCAATACACAACATAATCTCCATGAGAGAATTCTTAACTGAACTACTAGCACATAAGTTCTTAATGAAATCCATTTCTGAAAATAAATTCCACATAAATAGATTACCTACAAATTAGAAATATATTTCATACCTTTACCCATATGAAATAGATTTCCCACAAAAACCTGCTGATTTCTATACCAGTCCTTTGCCGGCATTTCCCAAGAATAGGGGGAGTCCCTTCCGCATCCACAAAACATGAAAAGCAGCCTTGTAATCTCTTTCTCAAAAGGAGATATCAACAGGACAAAACATACCATAATGTTGTTTCACAGAATCAATGGAATGACTAATAAGATGTCCTCTCTTTTTATCATTTGAATGCTGTCCTATTAGAGATCACTGAACCTTCATCCTCTTCTATTAAAGATAGGAATTTGGGGATTACAATGCACCTTACGGATACAAGACCAATCTGCTTGCACCACTTATACACGTCCACATACAGGCATTGATTAATAGACAACTTTCCAGAATAGATTTTGGTTTAGTATTTTTCTAATACTCCCATCGAGCATAATATGGATTAGAAAATAAACTACAATCTTCAACCCAGTTCAATGCTCAGACATTTGTCTTGATTTTTCAGGAACTTATCTATTTTTCTTATAAATATGCAAGCTGCTCGGTTACTCTCCGTCAAACAATTGGGTCTAAAGATATCTATGGAAAAAAATGGCTTCACTAGTATCATTGAGATCATTGAGAAGGACATAATTATACGAAATAGGAATTAAGGCCAACACAATAGACAAATTTTGATCTTGAAAATCGACCCCAACAAATAGTCAATGCAGTGTGAGAAAGCTGAACTGTGTGATCGTTTCCCCTATATCCATGAGTAGTAGCCCAATCAAGAAAAACAGAGCTGAGACATAGGGGGAATAACCCAAAACCAGTGCGGAAAGTAAAAGACAAATAAAATATAAAGGTCAAGAAACAATTTGAATTGGCTCATGTTGTGGAAACCAGGTAACAAATAAGTTAGAAATTGCTAGCAAACAATATTCAGAATTCAGAAGCCAATTGTAGGCCACTGTTTCTGGCAAATGAAATTGCAAAGCTTAGTTGGAATTCTAGAACTTTCGGACAAATCAGTATTTCGAAAATTGAAGGAATCTTTTTGTCATTTATTGTCAACAGAAATTTTAAAATTTTGACTCTTCAAGGGATATTTTTGGCTATTTCGCCTTTTGGTGCCACAAAACAGTGAACTCCTGGTGCAACAGTGACTCTTCAAGGGAATTTATTAAGGCCCTGAGATAAAGAAACAAGGCTTAAGGTATTTACTTATTGCAAAGAACAGAAAGCTTTGCACATTCATTTTGTAGCAGTGGACCTTGGGCATTGAACCTAGTGAGAAGAGGGACCTGGTTAGAACGACCGTGATGCCCTCGTTTGATATAACCAAGTCATCTAGTAATCTTCCAGCTTGCATAACATGGAACAAGATGACTGCAACCATTTATGATCCTATTGATAGTACCTCAAGAAACCACAGCATATAAGTTGAACAAAACAGCTACCCTTCCTTTCCTTTCCTTTCCTTACTAAAAGTTAAAAGAGAGAACTGATCGCACTTCAGCTGCAGAACCTGTCATACAATGCATGACTTATTAAAGAGAGAAAAGGCAGATGTAAGCCGTACTATAATTACTACCTATCTCAATTTTAGGGGGCTAAAGAAAGAATTAGAATCAACAGAAACACCAATAATGCAAGATACCCCATGTGCAAAATTTAATGCATAAAAAGAATGTGGCATGTTGGTTAGCACTCTTTGTTCGGGAAAGGGGCTGGGGTTGTGGTGGCAACACTCCACACCCTAGTCACCACGTTGTGGTTTCCATTCCCACCACTAACCCCACCCCACTAATACCTTCAAAACAGCTAACTCCTAATCTACTTGAAAAAAATGGGTAGGGGCCTGTCTTCCCCACTGAAATACCCATAAAAAAATAAAAAAATGAAATAAAAAATCATTTAAATTAATGAGAAGTTTCCAAACTTACTGAATGACTTCAATATTTAGAGCATAAGAAACAATAACATCAAATGGAAGTATTCTTTCACTCCATGTTAAGAAAATACAAGAGCAAGAGACCCAAACATGGAACCAAAAAAAATGGTAACAGATATAAATACACCAACAACACCAATTTTACATCAGTAAAAACCTAGAGTTATAAGTGAGGAACCAAATTACATGATCGAACAAAAAAAAATAATTCCACCAAAAACAAAGCTCAGGATTGCAATATATCTCTAATTATAGGGGGACTAAAACCATCCATATAAAGCATAAATAATAGAAGAAATATAAATAAAACATAACAATTAAATAGTTCAGGAATAGTTCTTGAGTTCGTAGTGCCCAACAAGTAACAGGATCTATTGTACTTCTCCTTAAACTCCATCCACTCTTCCCTTTTAGGACTAGAAGTGGTCCACAATCAATCCTTCGTTCCTTTGTCACTTTTTATTCTATGATTTCCTTTATTGGATAGCCGACCCCAATTAATTGAAAAAAGGCTTTGATGATGATGAAGATGGTTTCCTTCATTGGATACAGTCATACAGCATAATACTATAGTAGTCATTTTAGGATTTAGTGTCTGATTACATCTTTCTCTCCTCTAGCCTCTATTCACCTGGAAGCAGTCCCAGTTTAACTTTTCTCTCCTTGGATGTAGAAGTCCTTGTCATTTATGCCACTTCTTATTAAGAACATGACCAAACTAATCATGTTTATCTTGAAATGCAAAACTAGTTTAAATAGTTTAAAAGGGAAAAGCACATAACTTACATTAACTCATATATATACTTTTTTTAATTTTTTTGGCAGGTAAGCTGGGTTAGAATGCAGAAACTTCTAGGCAAGCCATGGGCTTTAGATTTTCTAGAATTAAATTCTCATATTTGTGAATTTTAAGTTCTTAAAAATTGGGCTGAGCCTTGATTCGTTAGCTGTTGACCTTAGCAACGCTATGCCCTATTTCAATTCCACCTGCTGTAC
Organism: Amborella trichopoda; assembly: GCF_054954075.1. NCBI lineage: Eukaryota > Viridiplantae > Streptophyta > Magnoliopsida > Amborellales > Amborellaceae > Amborella > Amborella trichopoda. The sequence continues at coordinate 36,784,637 of NC_142340.1, forward strand.
TACTCAAAAAAACAAATTTCAAGATCCGAAAAAATATAAGCTTTCTTATTAAAATACATCTAATAACATTTTAAGGAATCAAAATGTAGAATGCATTAACCTTTTCAAGCGAATCCTTGTAGCATCACAATAACCATCACCACTACAGATTTATGTCCAAAAGGACGGTTTAATTGACATTTATCTTCAGAATCCTCGAAAAGGCAGTGGACGTTTCCACTTAAACTGCAATCTAGTCATCAGTAAATACCAAGCCACAATTGTCACCATCTTCACCCCGAACATAACCAGTCATTGCGAAGCAAAAAGTCTTGCATCGTTTTTTAATCAACCCAAGCAATATCTTTTGGGTTATTTTGTCTTTGGAAAAGATTCATGTTGCTTCTCGTTCCATATTCCCCAGCTGTTTTTTCAGTTCTGACCAAATCGAAAAGAAAAAAACCCACGACTTCCAAAGGGATTAACCCATAGCAATCCATCTGATCCCCGTTCACAAGCATAAATTACTGAGAAAGGAATCATCCACGGCCCCATTAACCAAACAAATCACAGTTGCAGATACAAATCTATTGTAGCTAATTGGTTGAAAAAGTGCTAGATTATTTCTTCCTCACTCATGCATAGGAAACAAGCCACAATAAGAAACTTCTATAATCAAGATGATCAACAATAAAAACAATAAGGATTTTATCATGTTAGTATAACCATTAAAAGGACATTAGAGTATCCCTTCCACCATAAAGATTGCCTTACCAACCATCCATCCCTACAAAACTTCCTATATGTCGATTTTACCATGAGAATTTCACACCTTTCTAACTCTTAGATGACAACATTATTATGATCCTCGTACAGAAATCCTATATAATGACCCCACCATAGTCAACAATTCAATGGCCATCTCTATATTCACTCTAATGGCCCCATCAAAAGTTTTCTACAACCATGCTAATCGATCCACATGGACCTGATATCCTTTCCAATTTCCAACCCATATATTCTAATATCCTGGTGAGACTTTGTGCCATAGGCCAGCGTTGTACATGCTTCATTACCAAAGCAATTTGGCCAGAAGTGCTTCTTTAACCAAATTGACATCCAGAATATCTAATCTTACTTTCTCTAGGTCAAGGAGCAACCACACACTAGACCAAATCCAACCTTTCCATGATCAACAGTTTCCACCAAAAATTTCCCTGGAGCATGTCTATAATCTTGTTAACCATTCTTGAAATCCCAAACATAAATATAAACTCGAATCGGATGGCTGACTGAAGTGTTCTTAATGAGTGTGTCTATTCAACTTGTCGATAACTTTTTTGTCCATTCAATCATCAAAACTCACAATTCATTACCGGTTATTCCCATGAATAAAGATAGGGGCCAAGTAGAAATAATGAATATTCCCTGCAGTCCCACGTGCAATTTTAATTCACTTTTTTATCTCTCTCCCGTCCATACTAATACAGCAGTGTTGGTCCATGCAGAAGTAACGTTTGCCCCAAAACATTCTCAAAACTTCTCAACATAGATTCATAGGCAAGACTGGTCCTTTAAACTCCACTACATCATATCACTCGTGAAGTTATGAAATCCCACCCATTCTTGCATCATGTGGAGCTGCTAAATCGAGCGTAATTTTGTCCTCTATCACAAATCACTCTGAGGGACTCAGCTATGACAAGTAGGGGGAGAAGCAAGTGGGGACCACTTGATCTGAGGCCCTACAAGTTCAAAAGGAACCTTTTAGAACCAACAGTGAGATCAACAGAAAAACTGAGAGCAGCTATGGATTGACATAACAGCCTTCATCCATTGGATGCATCTCTTCCAAAAAACCAATTATTTTCAGACTCTAGTACATGTAACTTTTTTTATTAACAATTGCTTCTAACGAGGAAAACAACAAAAAGACTTTAGTAATCGACTACAGGATACTAACCCCTCTTATATTAAATTTCCTTCTCCTCCTTGTGTACGACTTCTTCCAAGTCATCAAAGAATTATTAACTCTACCCTTCAGATCTATGATGCATGGATACTCGTATATGCTTAATGTACTAATGCCCATACCATGTCAACACCGATACAGATATCGGATACTTCTAGAATACTAGTAAAAATAAAATCACCTAAGTCTAAAAGAATACTATGAATAAATACAGTTACGCATTGGGATGTCATACATATGAATCTTGATGATGCTACATGTTATCCATATGTATCAATGAGTTGGATGGTACATTTAGTTATTTATGTATTATACAAGCTATAGTACATACTAGTTGACGTGTTAAATAGCCTATCATATTCATATTGTATCCTGGATTTTAAGAAAAACAGAATCACTTGCCAACTATTTTGTATCTGTACCCATATCTAGGCATCTTAGCCCCAAATGGCCTTCCAAGTTATGTAATACCAATATGGAAAGCTTGGATGAACCAAGTAGTTATACATAGATCAACACTAATCAAGACTGAAAGTAAAACCAGTATCATTTGGCCATGAAGTTAGCCCAACTTAGCAACTAGTCACAATAACTTTCAAATAGGCAGGATTAAAAAAAAAAGACAGACAGAAATGTTGTGGAACAATTCCTAACCTGGTGTGTTCAAAACATTGTTTCAAAACACAGACCGCCCAGCGCCTAGGCGGTCCAGAAGACTTGGGCGCATCGCCAAGGCCTAGGCGACAAAAACAAGGGCGGTCGCTCAGGGGCTGCGCCCTGCCCAGGGGCGAAAATTAATTTCTTTTTAAGGGTTGTATTGAGTTTTTTAAAAAAATAAAAGCTTTTAAGGGTGGATTTTAGGTTCAATTGAAACCTAAACGCACAAGAACCCATTTTAGAGAGAGAGAAATCTCAAAAACACTAGATTTTGGGATTTTTATTGGATCGAAGTGTTTCTCAAAGTTACGAAAAATGGATCCAAACATCATCCAGGTAGATTAGATTTAGTTTTGAAGTTTTTTAATCCTATTAAAGGGTGTTTTTTTACTATTTTAACACCAGAAAACATCTCAGAGGTGAAAGTTTGGAGTTTGAGCAATCAGTGCAAAACTTTATTTTTTAGATTGCTTGTGTTATTTTAAGATGTCTTCTTCAGGATCTAGTCGAAGTGAAGATCCGGGTTGGAAATATGGTTATAACCCGAATCCAAATGACAAAAATTGCATAAGATGCAATTATTGTGAAAAAGACACAAAAGGGGACATAAACCGAAACGTATTGCCGGTATTAAGGAGGATGTTGAGAAAAGTTAACTTCATATTGCTAGGGAGAAAGATTACAAGTGTAAGAAAGTCCGATTATTAAGGAGGATGTTGCCCCTTGTAAAAATGTTCCTGAAACTATCAGAGAGGAGATTAAGCAATATATGAGTTCTGTAAAACAAAAACAGGACCAAAATCCTTATCATTTGAATAGGTCTATTTCTGGTTTTACTAGAAGAAGTGATCCGGGTTGGAAGTACGGTCATAACCCAAAACCAAACAAAAAAAATCGTATAAGGTGCAATTTTTGTGAAAAAGATACCAATGGAGGTATTAACCGATTCAAGAAACATCTTGTCGGTATTAAAGAGAATGTTGCTTCTTGAAAAAAGGTTCTTGAAGCTATTTGAGATGAGATTAGACAATTTCTGAATATAGAAGAACCAATGAGCCTTATTCTATGGAAATATCTTCTCCAAGTTCTTCTAGAAGTGGTGATCCGGGTTGGAAATATGGTTATAACCCGAATCCAAATGACAAAAATTGAATTAAATGTAATTATTGTGGAAAGGATATTAATGGGGGTATTTACCGGTTCAAAAAACATCTTGTCGGTATTAAGGGGGATGTTGTCCCATGTAAAAATATTCCTGAGGCTACTAGGGAGGAGTTATACAATATTTGAGTTCAGGAAAGTACAGAAGATAGAAAAGGGTAGAGCAGCCAAACTTAAGGCCTCATCTGCACATAGTAAGAGGAAGGTAGAAGAAGAGGAGGAGGAAGAGGCAGATTCAGAAGAAACAGAGGAGGACAAACGTTATGTTGAAGAGGGAGATGACTCTGATGATAATGGCGTCGAATCTAATACATATGATGAGGCTTACCCTACTCCTTCTGATGATGATGACTGAAGAATTGAGAGCTTAACTCTTGGTGTTGACTGTTGAGTGTTGACTATTGCGTCTTAGACTGTATATTTTCTAAATTTCTGTATATTTTCTTTTTCTTATTTTCATTTTCTACGTTCTAGTTTCTACTATCTAACTTTTGTCTGTATCAAACTATCAGAGTATCAGTGTATGCTTGTATGGTTTTACTGTTTTAGCATTGTATGAAAATATGGATTATGGTCTTATGGATTATCAAAATTCTCTTCTCGCCTTCTCCTCAATTCATCATTCGTGGAAATATTAAATATGGATTATGGATAGATTATAGAATATCAAAATTCTCAAAAATTCTATCGTTTTTCTTTCAACTGGGCCGCTCAGGTTCTGGGCAGCCGCCTAGCCACTGGGCGGCCTAGACCCACACGGCCGCCTAGGTGCCGCCTAGCGCTTTTTGAAACACTGGTTCAAAATATCGACTTAGTCATGTTTAGTACTTCAAGCCAACTGGACCTTAAATTATGTTCTGGCCATTGCAGATAAGATAAAAATCCATATCATCCACCATACCACCAAGTTTATCACTGCTAGACAAATCTTCCCATATATCTCCTTGGACAGCAGATAAGGACTCTCCACAGCACCCATTATTTTGGACATACCCCAAACATCAATAAGTCAAAAAGTCAGCATTTGTTACATATATATATATATATATATATATACACTTGAAAAAGAATGTTATTCTTGACGCTTCGGGAAGCCCTCCTTAGCAAGAGCCCAAGATGTGGTATTTACCAAAACTCCTTCCACCAAAAGGGGAGCCCAGGTCCAGTCAAACAGTTCTAAACCTTGAAATAAGTCAGTGGCTTCTCCATCAATGGATTCTTTATTGTCAATAGGTCCTAAAAAGATAGAAGCTCTCTTGCCTATTTGTCTCTAAATACTCCCCGCTGGATGGGCCAGAGTTGCATATAAATCTGCCTTCGGAGATTGGCTTCTCAGTTCGAGGGTTGGTGAGTTCCAATTGTTCAGGTGCCAGCTCCTCACTGTAGCACTCCAGGCTGTACAACTTGTTATGAGGATATCCCTAGAAATTTTTTATCATGGTAGCCCACAATGTAGGAATCACCATAATCTTGTCGATTATGATTCAACTATTTGATGAAATCTAATCGGAAGTACGCCCTATTGAATATTTGATGAAATATAATAGAAAGCTCTACGACCCCCATAATTCGTAAGATTCTCAAAAATGAAATGTCCACAAGATCAAACCTGATTTTGGCTTGGGTGGGGAAAACCACTATTTAAACACCCGAGCCAAAGAGTGTGGGACACCCAAAAGAAAGGTAAAGAAAGGAGTTCCAAACGAGACTAAATTTGCAGTTGAGCAAGAGATGAGAAGCTTTTATTTTTCACATGAATGAAAAGAAAGGCAACTAATCTTTGATATGGATTAATGGGCTATTATAACAAAAAGAATCAATCAACAATGGTAAATAAACAAAACCGAGACCAATTGAATATTAATATATTCATGAGTTCATTGTTTTCCCTTCATGTATGACGCATGTATATATATATATAATCAGCGGCTTGAGCTCGAGGGAACATTTGTGGGAATCACTTACGTACTCTAGACCAATGGGGTTCTATAATTTGCTCTATACAAGTTAGTGGGCTGGTGTCTGGTAACATGCTTCCGGAGATTTAGGCTGAGCATTTTGATGTCTTTGCAGATGCCCAAGTTTAGGCACCTTAAGCTCAACTTCATGTGTACTTACAAGGCAATCCGAGTGATGCAGATTGATTTCTGGATGTATAACTTTTCACCTCGAAGTCCATTTGGGGGGATTCAAAGCATAAATAGAATAACTCTTTTGAGATCTACAACCCTTATCTCTACAGGTTTTAGCAATTTGGACATTTGGACTCAAATTGTTGTTGAAAACCTGCTGGAAAAAACAGTGACGATATTTATTCTCCGAAAAGTGTTTAGGTCTCTATCTTTTCATCATAGAGGCCTTAGTGTGATTGGTTTTTAATATAAGTTTCTTTAAGTTATTGAGTTTCCAAAAGTAATGTTCCCAACCCACTTGGATTAGAAACCTAGAGTTGGAAAGTATCTTAAGAGTCTTTAGGAGTTTGTTTTCTATGTTTTCAGGATTCCAAGTATAGGGCAAATAGATCTTAAATGTATCTATTAATGCCGATGTAGACCTTTGGCCAATTCATTCAAACCTAAAGTTAACAATAACGATTGAGTTCTTTCTTTGGATAATATGAGGCCATCTTTGAAGGAGTAAATCATTCACCTCGAGAAGAGATTCCTCAAACGTTTCTTGCAAACAGAGTAATTTCTAGCACTCTAGCTTAAGACTGGGAGAGCCTCCCCAATAATTCAGAATCACTCTCTTTTTGTGAAAAGAGTGTTAGGTTTTTCTTTCTCTCTTGAGTAGCACTTCCCCATCCATGATTCCCTCCAATTTTTTTTTTTTTATTTGGGGTAGTTCAGTGAGGATGGGGTCCCCTACCCGTGGTAGTAATGGGACTCAAGACATTATATCATGGCGACTCATCAATCGACCCTTCCCAAGCCCTAATAATGCAGCTTCTTCCCATACCCATCATACATGCCCCTAAGTGCAACCATATATTAGCCACAATCATGCCTCATTCCATTCAAATCTATCAAACCCCTAGCTGGATCAGCAATTTTCCAGCAACTTCAACCCCCCTTAACATGCACTAAACCTAACCCTAATTTTCCTTAATCAGATCACCTTATCTTCAATTCTACCTTATTTTGAACTTAAATTTGCCAATTCTATTCAAACTAGGAGACCTCGATAATCCCCAAAACCTGTCCCATAGTCATTTCGTGTTGGAGCCAAGCCCCATTGCCCCTATATTATGGAATCCCAAGGGAGTGCATACATGGGATAGGTCAAATCATTTACATGCTCTTTGTGAGAAAAAAAATGATAAGGCTGATCAGCTGGCCAAAGAAGGTCTTGAGTGTGCAATTATTGCAATTTCACTTTACATATTTCCATGTATTGAGATGGCCTCTCATCGTATATGTTTTTTTCCCTAAATCTGTATCATTTTAAAGAGGGGGAAAAAAGAGAGAGGGAGAGAGAGAGAGAGAATAATTGCCCTATCGCATTTCTTCATGTGTTAAGGGAGGGAGGCTAAAACTGCCGCACCCACCCTTTTCATGCACGCATACACAGACAGACACAAACACAGACACACACATATACATATATAGACGCACACACGTCCCAAACCCATTCCTTCCCTATTATATGCTTGGAATAACCTTTTGCATTTGAAACAGTTTATCCATCCACCTTCAGAGACCTTCAGAGGCTTGCTATTTTTATTATTTGCGATTTTCAAGTTATTCGTCTGGCAAATGTAACAATTTGCTCTATCGTCCATTGTGTGATTCATTTGCTTTTTACATATGGAATTTGATATACCTATTAAATATTGGTATTCTTACATCTACATGCAAATCTGTGGTTTTTGTTTAACACTTGCAGACTTAGCAATGCACACAATGCCCAAAAATTTAGGGGAAGATGCTCACTGACCTTGCAATGCAAAAATTGAAACAAACAAACTTAACAAAATCTAGAGACCCAAATACACCTATAGGTCTTCCGTCTTCCCCTCTCTCATGTATCTCACACTCACAAACACCCCCACCACTGCAAAACTTCTTCCTTTCTTCTTCTTGGCGTTACTCAAAATCCTTCAAACTCCATCATTGATTTTTCCTAAAAAACAATGGAAAGACAGAAATACTACAAGTTGCATAGGTAAAACAGCCAAAGCCGGTCTTTCAAAATCTGCGTGTTGGCTATGATAAAGGGTGTGAAGATTTCAAAATCTGCATGTTGGATATGATAAAGGGTGTAAAGATAGGGCTACAGCCCTGTTTTTTATTCGAAGCCCCCTGTTCCCCCAACCCTACACACAACTGGCCCAAAAAACAAAAAACATTTATTGATCTAGAGAAAGCTTATGACATAATACCTAGAGATTTGATTTGGTAGGTGTTGGAAAAGAAATGAGTCTCCAAACACCACATCAACTTGGTGAGAGATATGTACGAAGGAATGCTAACTAATGTACGAACAACTAGTGGAGAGACGAGTGAGTTTTCAGTGACAATAAGTCTATATCAAGGGTCTAGACACCTATAAGATGAGGTACCGTGGTGCATGTTGTTCGCAAATGACATAGTTTTCATTGATGAGACCCAAAACAGCGTCAACACAAAGTCAGAACTTTGGAATGCTCTAGAATCTAAAGATAACAAGACTATGACAGCATATGGAATGCAAGTTAGTAATAATGGGAGTAGAAAACGAGGAAGTAGTTAAGATTGACAGCCAAGAAACACCAAAAAGAGTATATTTTCGATATCTTGGGTCAATAATCCAGGAAAATAGAAAGATTGAGGAAGATGTTGCACATTAAATTAGAGCTGAGTGGGCGAAGTAGCGATGTACAACCAAAGTTTTATGTGATTGTCGCATACCAGTGAAGCTGAAGGGCAAGTTCTATAGAACAGTTGTGAGATCAGCTTTACTTTATAAAGCGGAATGTTAGGCGGTCAAGAAACAACATACCTATAGAATGAGTGCAATTGAGATGAATGAGTGGTAAGACAAGAATGAATAGAATTCGAAATTACTATATTCAGAGAATTTAGGTGTGGCACCAATAAATGATAAGATGAGAGAAAGTACACTTATATGGGCCGACCATGGGTAGCACAGATCCAATACGGCATTTGTTAGGAGGGGGCGAGGTGCGAGTTAGTTCATGCTTAGAAAGGGCAAGGGGTAGGCCCAAAAGGACATGGTTGAAAGTAGTGAGAATAGTTTTTTTTTTTTATAATGTTAATTATAGCTAGTGAGAACAGTTATGGAGACATATGGCCTCACTAAGGATATGGCCCTTAATAGAGCATAATGGCAGATCAAGATTCGTGTAACCGATCCCAATTAGTTGGAAAAAGGCTTTGATGATGATGATGATAAATTTCATTTTTTGCAGGAGAAAATAGTTTCAAGAGCTCTAGCAAGCATTATTTCCATGCCAGTTTCAAGTAACTTAGGCCAATCCAAGTAGGGCTCACCAAGTTTTGGAATACTATTCAAAAGGAACTTCTCGTCATAAAGTTGTTGTTACAAATTGAAGTCCAAGGTAGCAACTACTTAAGATTAATCAACTACAGTCAACATAAGATTGGACCAACAAACTTAGATTAATCTCGATTTTTGGTATCTCAAGATATTGGGTCAACCTATCCATTAATGTTTAATTAATTTTCGTGTTAGCTTCTCATCACATTAGGTGAAAAAGCAGTTTAGACTCTTACGAAGTAAGCAGAGGGAACTACACATTGGAAATGGAAATGTAGAATCAATGGTCAAAGAAAGAAGACAAATCATGTCAATCATGGGAAGTTGGCACAACCCAAGACTACCAGATGCAATCAAATGCAGTCCCACATAAAGCTTGTAAAGAGAATGGACAAGTGGTCACAAAGATTAGCTAGTTATGGAATTACTTCATCTCAAAGTCTTTAGAGTGCTAGAATCCTAGAACTTGCCAATTACTATGCTTACATATGGGGTCAGCATATTGCAAACTCAATTGCATACTTCCAGTAATTCAGCTCCCTTTACAAAGAGGATGCTAAAACGTCAATGTATAAAAAATACTAATGACAAAAATTCACTGGCTTTCCCAATGCAGGAGGCTATACACAAAGATCTAATGATCATACATGGGATTAATGAGAGGAAACAATAAAAACATGTTTGCCAATCATCCTGAAATATTACCTGCTCTTATGTGTCATTTGAATTTCAACAAGAAGAGATGTACTTTTATCCATCAATACTTCCAGTTGTGCTGTTTCACCATGTTTTCTGAAAGGATGCAGACATCACATACAATGTTGTAAACTACCAAATGGTTAACAGGACAAAGAAAGTATAAAGATTACCTTGTTTCAAATTAACCTTAATTTAAGTAAGCTAAACATCTTTTATGCAATTTAAATCCAAAAGCTAATCAGATTGGCAAACCCGCCATGAGTAAATGAAAAAAGTCTGGGATTTTATAAAATCAGAAAATTTTCAATCAGGGATTTTATAACATCAGAAAAATTTCAAATCAAACTGGAACACTAAAAGCCATTTGTTACTCAAGTTAAAATTGCTAAAGAATTTAAGATGGCCACACTCCAAACATTAGGACAGGGAGATAAAGTATAAAGAAGAACAAAAAGGGCCAAAGGGTACATATTTAAAATATTATAGCATTGCATTTGGCAAGTGATTTATAAAAACGGATGAGCTTACAATAAAAGGATTAGAGATCCAATAACAGAAAGGAACTTACAAGAGAACTTCAGGGAAATCATACACGAGAAATGCAATCAATGGCTGTGTTTCAATCTTGAATAGTCTTGACATGTGTAATTGTAATAGTGAGGAGAAATGATGAGAATGGCAATGCATTTCCTTGTATTAAAGCGCAGAAGAGATGACAGAGGAAGTAATCAATATGGAAACCCTTCTCTCTAACATTGGGCAGCCTTGCAACTTATCCTTCTTGCTTGATCCAATTCAGGCATAATATGGTGACAGATATGACGAGTAAACAACAAGTAGCATGCAGAAAAAATCCATGACCAAATTCCACATCCAGATGTCTAACATGGAATTCAATTAGAGAAACTTGTTGATCCATTCACGGCCTCCTCCTTGCTTGCTTCCCGCTCTTGGTCATTTTAATATGCCATAATAATCAACACCATCTCGCACTCAGAATGAAACTCCATAACCCCAAAGTCCTTCCTCTCTTCTTCACCCACAGAGGTCAATTACGAAAATCAACAGTGATCCTCGAAGATCAGAACTCCATGGATCACATTCGCCAAGACAAATGTCAAAGAGAGAAACAAATACAAAGACTACGATGAAGGATCTCAACCCAACAAAGCTTTCAATACCTCCAAATTCTTCATTGGAGGAACTCTTCTCTTGACCAGTTCAAGTATCTCCCTCCCCTTTTCGTGATTTGAACTTTCAACTAGGCCCTCCACAAGTTTTGTAATGGTGTCAAAATTAGGAAACCAATTCTTACTCATACTCTCTTTACAGAGCTTAAAAGCAAGATCAAACTCACCATTTTTGCAGAGATAATGAATCATTGTCTGGTAAATCTTACTGTTTGGGCTACACAACTTCTGGCCCAATGAAAAGAAGATCCTTTTTGCCATTAGGAGATGACCCACTCTAGAGAAACCCTTTATGAGCAAATTATACGTGGTCTCATCTGGTTCTATACCTAAAGATACCAACTTCTCCGTTAAGTTCCAGGCTTGCCAATTCTTCCTCTTATTGATCAAGTACTGTATCCTCGAATTAAACGTTGCTAAATTGGGTCTAACACCCTTCAATCCCATCAAATTCCACAGTCCATTTGCAATAATGGGTTGATTATTCTTGTAAAATGCATCCATCAAAGTCGTATAGGTGAATATATCTGGTTTGATCCCTGCATTTTCCATCTCAACCATGTAGAGATAAGCGGTATCAAGAAAACCCATGTCAGAAAAGGCCTTAATAACCAGATTGAAAGAGAACGAATCGGGTGAAAACCCATGAGCTCGAGGAGTTTCAGAGAAGAATTGAGCAAGGTGGGCGAGGTCTTTCGATTGAATAATCGCAGAGAGAGCAGCATTGAAGGTTTTTGTGGTGGGGTAGATATAGAAAGCGTTTATAGCATGAGAAACCATCGAGGCGTGAGCGTAGAGAGAGGTTACTCTAAGAACAAAGCCATGGCGTCGACCAAGAGGGCCTCGGAGTTGGGGTTCGAGGATTTGAGCAACGAGGTCATGGCGCCCAGCCCCTGCTAGTCTAGAAACCATGTCTTTGTAGGCGAAGCTGTTCTCGATAAGAAGGCGAGAAGAGGAATGGCGTTGAAAGAGGAGAAAGAGCTTTTCAGGGTCTCTCTCTTCCTTAAGCTGAGCTAGAAGGTGAGGAGCGGCGGAAGGTGCAGAGGGCGAGGAGGAGATGGTGGGTGTAATGGCGCTAATGGTGGAGAGGCGGCGAACCAGGCGAGAAGAGAGCATGTTACGGAGCATTTGAAAAGGGTGGTTTGTGGGGTGTGGTTTGAGGGGTTATGCAGGGTTTACTACAAAAAGAGGCGGACCAGTTCCCATCCTCATTTCACTCGACTCCCTCTCCCTCCTCATTTCTCCCTGTGTCGACCCGGATCTGACCTGATTAGGTTTAACCCAAATCTGGACTTGGATCTGACCCAAACCCACGTCAGGTCTAAGTTATTTGGACCCAAAACCAACCTAGACTCAGGTTTAGAATTAAAATAAAAAACTATTTATATATTGTATTTTTTGTTTTTATGTATGTTTGTGATTTGTATATGATTGAGACCCTAAAAATCAAAGTAAGGTACACTTTCAAATAGTATCGAAATATCTTATGGGAAAGGTTTTTATACTTCTCCTACATCATAGAAAATCTATGCTTCCAGCTGTCCAATTTTGATCAAGAGAGTCACTCACCGTTTGATCCTAGATTCGACGTCTCAAAGTATTTTATTTATAGTTTTTTATAAAATTGTATGAATATGAAATTTGGTACCTGCCATCTTTTCATTGGGGCGTACCTATAAAAAATATTAAAAATAATTTTTTGATAAAATGTAATATAACAATCCTAAACTTTCAAAACAAATAATAATAAATATAAATAAATAATTCTTTATAGTGTGATGGTCCATATAAATATTATGGTCCTTAAGGGCTATCACCACTTTTGTTAACTTTTCCTTTCATTACCACCTCCTTTAGTGGACGTGGGCTTTAAACGTCTCATGTGTAATAATTGTTACACCTCATGTATGAGGTCTAACTTAATAAAATAATATAATAAGGTATCTTAAGAATTTAAACAGGAGAGACGATGACTCCCACTCTAAAAAAATTTTGAGATCTTTCTCTCTCTAGTCAAAACGCAATGAGCGCTTTCTCTCTTTAGCCGAATTTTTATCGGAAGCTCCCTCTCAAATATTTTAAGTAAGTGACTTCATTATCTTGAAAAATAATCCGTTCTTTTTAAAAATGAAATGAAATAATTACTTATGCTTATTATCATGAATTTTAGGCGAGATAAATTTTATGCGCAAACGACCTCATTATTTTGAAAAATAATCTTTTAAATTGTGATATTTTATCTATGTTAGAAATCTTAAATGGTGTAAATTCTTAGAAAAATAAATTTATTTTTCTTGTCTATTGTTAGAAAATTTTAGATACTGTAAAATTAGAAATAAATGTGATATTTCTGCTTTTAGTAAAATTGTGAGATTTCTTTCTATTGTTTTTGAATATTTAGACATTGTAAATTTCATGTGCAAATGACTGCCTTATTATTTGAAAATTTATATTTTTGCATTTAATTATAGCATTGTCTGTGAAACGTTTATTTGCAAGTTGACATCTCATAAATTATGATAATTCCGTATTCTTGAATTTCTATAAGAGTTTTTCTATACATATTAGATTGGCAATTATGCTAAAATGTCTTTACGAACTGCTACCTTTCTAAATTTGAGCTCAAAATATTTGACTGGTTATTTTTTAGATGTTATTGAAAGTGATTGTTGTTAATGGTTTCAGTGAAATTCATATTAATAATTTCAGTGATATGCTGAGTACATGATATTGCTGCTTTCGAATGTTTAAAGAGATTTAGAAATACTTTAAGTATGCAAGTGGACTCTTCCGGTTCGCCGGTGAGGTATAAGTGGAGCTATCCGATACACCGATAGGGATTAAGTGGACTCATCCGGTATGCCGGTGAGGTATAAGTAGACCTGCAGGGATTAAGTGCACCTATATGAGACGTCTATAAGGATTAAGTGGACCCATCAGGACGTTGATGGGGTATATAGGTGACCTACTTGGGACGCCAGTAGGGTATTCTGTGAAATCTTTTGAATTATGCACTGTCGTTAAAATGTTATACGCATTTCAATTATTCGAATTATACTTAATTATGCATTTTTTAAAGTGAAACTGTTGATGCATTTCTGTTAATAGATCTCATTTTTGAAAATATTGATATCTTTCAACCATTATTATTTTTAGGATTATGATGATCACTTATTGAGTAGCCAAACTCATCAAATTATGGTAAACACTTTTTTCAGGATAACTGCGGTTTCATTTTGAGTGCTCGTCAGGATCAACTCTGGAAGATATTGTAATTGTGCTTAAACTTTCTTTTGTTACTTTGTAAGAATTCTCCACTATAAATTTGTCCTATCAAGAGATGCATATATGTTTTGACTGTCACATATCAGGAATATCAGTATTGTAAATTCTTGGGGCGTGACAAATTATGGTATCAGAGCAATATGTTTAAGATTCTTAGGAAATTTAAAAAGAATGTACTTAAAATCACATTTATTGTGTGTACAGATCGGGACGAAGTCAATCCAGATTAGCTGAAGCTAATATGGAAGGAATTTACAAAGTCTGGAAAATATGGTTGCTCTAATGCAACATAAACAACAATTCACCCAGGCAGTCAGTTACGGAAAATGGTGGGAGTAATATCGAACAATTTAAGAAATTGAACCCACATTCTTTTAAAGGTGTTGTAAACCCACTGGAAGCCGAGGGATGGATTATGCAATTAGAGAAACTATTCGAGGTAATGAAATGTCCTGATGATAGGAATGTGGCCTTGGCAGTTTTTATGTTAGAAGGTGAAGTACAACATTGGTAGCGAATGGCAAAAGGAATACTGGTCAAAGAAAATAAACCCTTGATTTGGGAAGTATTTCTAGAGGTTTTTAATAAAAAGTATTTCCTAGATTTTATTCGAGACAAAAAAGAAATGGAATTTCTAGAATTAATCCAAGGACACTGGACAGTAGCATAGTACGAGGCCAAATTTACTGAATTGGTCAGGTTTGCACCATATATAATTAACAATGAGGCAAGAAAGGTGAAAAAATTTGAAAGGGGTCTCAGATCAGCTATTAGAAGTAGAATATCAGTCTTAAAATTGAGAACTTATGCTGAAATAGTGGATCAAGCCCAAATTGTCAAAAAAGAATTCGAAGATTAGCAAAAGATGAAAAACCAGAAATGTCAGGTTAGACCCACACCATCTAATCAACAACAGCTTAAAAGGGTAAATAAGAAACCAAGGCTCTTGCCACTTCAAAGCCCAATAGAACTATGTAAAAAATGTGGGAAAAACCATGGATCGAGCCCTTGTTATTGGAATACTGGAGCCTGTTTTAAATGTGAAAAATTGGGCACTAGATTAGAGAGTGTCCTAGCTTATAGATGCAATAGCTTCCAAAGCAGGGAGAGATAGCTCAAAAGCCTCAGATGAAGGGAATAATATTTGTGATCACCCACCAAGACGCTCAGGCCTCAAAATCAGTGATCCAAGGTACTCTTATTATCTTCTAAAAAGTAGCTCAGATTTTGATTGATCCTAGATCTACTCATTCATTTGTGTCACCACACTTTGCATGCTACTTAAAGGTAGAACCAGAATAATTAGAATACATTCTAAAGGTAGCCACACCGATGAGAAATTCAAGTGACACCAATATAGTGTACAAATCCTGTGTATTAAAGATAAAAGAAAAGGAACTGTTGGTCGATTTAATACTCCTAGAAATTCAAGATTTTGATATAATCTTAGGCATGGATTGGCTTTTTGCATACCATGCAAGTATTGATTGTTACAAGAAAATGGTTACCTTTAGTATTCTGAATCAACCAGCAGTTTACTTCAATGGTATCAAAAAAGACTCCCCATCATATATTAATCTCCTGTATTCGAGCTAATCGCCTCATTCAAAAAGGGTGTCAAGACTTTCTTGCCTATATCAAAGAAGATAGGAAGGAGGAGATAAATTTGGATACCATTCTGGTTATCCAAGAATTTCCTAACGTTTACCCTGAAAAATTGCTAGCATTACTACCTGACAGGGAAATTGAATTCTCTATTGAATTATTGCCAGTAGTAGTCCTAATTTTTAAAGCACCTTACAGAATGGCACCTGCAGAACTTAAGGAACTTAAACAAGAATTGGAAGAATTATTAGATAAAGGTTTTATCAGGCGTAGTGTGTCACCTTGGGGTGCTCCGATATTGTTTGTTAAAAGGAAAGATGGGACCATGAGATTGTGTATCGATTATAGACAGTTAAATCAAGTGACAGTAAAAAATAAGTATCCATTACCTAGAATTGATGATTTATTTTATCAATTACAAGGATCACAAGTGTTTTAAAAAATTGAGCTTAGATCTGGATACCATCAGCTTAAGATTAAAAGTGAAAATATTTCCAAGACAGCTTTTAGAACAAGGTATGGCCATTCTGAATTTTTAATCATATCTATTGGATTAACCAATGCACCGGCTGCATTTATGATATTTTAACTTATTCCAAGAATCAGAAGGAACGTGAGCAGCATGTAAGAATGATATTGTAAATATTAAAAGAAAAGAAATTGTATGCCAAACTTAGTAAATGTGAATTTTGGCTTGAACAAGTGACATTTTTAGGACATGTCATATCAAAGGAAGGTCTATCAGTTGATCCTTCAAAGGTTGAAGCCGTTGTTAATTGGAAACAACCAAGTATTGTGACTGAAGTTCGAAGCTTTTTGGGATTGGCAGGATATTACAGAAAATTTGTAGAAGGATTTTCTCGAATCGCAACCCCATTGACTCGATTGACACAAAAAAATGTCAAATTTGAGTGGACAAGTGAATGTGAGGAGAGTTTTCAAAAACTAAAAGTTTGATTAACTTCAGCACCTATTTTAACTATTCCTGAGGGGAGTGGGGGATTTGTGATTTATAGTGATGCTTCACATAAAGGCATGGGCTATATATTAATGCAATATGGGAAGGTAGTGGCATATGCATCCAGACAGTTGAAAGAATATGAGAAAAAATATCCAAGTCATGACTTGGATATGGCTGTAATAGTATTCGCTTTGAAAATGTGGAGGCATTATCTATATGGTGAGCAATTCGAAATATATACGGATCATAAGAGCTTGAAATACCTCTTCTCTCAGAAGGATTTAAATTTGCGGCAGATAAGATGGATAAAGATTATGATTGTACAATCCATTATCATTCAGAAAAAGCTAACGTTGTGGCCGACGCTCTAAGTAGAAAATCTACGGGAGTCTTAGCTCATCTAATGATCCAAGAAATGAGATTGTTAGAGGAAATAATGGATTGGCATCCGACTCCGTCCATTAATGGTGTGGTATGTATGATTGCCAACATTAAGGCAGAACCTCAATTAATTCAACTGATTCGATCGGTACAAAAGAAAGACCCTCAGCTTATAACAATTGTAGAAGAGGTGAAGCTGGGAAAGAGAGAAGAATTCTCTAAATGTAGTGAGGATTTGCTAAGATTCAAAGGTCGGATTTGTGTCCCGAATGATAAGAGTGTGAAAAAAGCTATCTTGGAAGAAACACATCACTCTCGTTATACGATACATCCCGGAAGTATTACAATGTATCAAGACCTGAAGAAAACTTTTTTGTGGAATAATATGAAAAAAGAGGTAGCACTATTTGTGTCTAAGTGCCTAACATGCCAACAAGTAAAAGCTGAGCATCAAAGGCCTACTGGGTTGTTGCATCCTTTACTCGTGCCAGAGTGGAAGTGGGAGCACATCTCTATGGATTTTGTCTCTAGCTTGCTTGGAACAAAGTCAGGACATGATAGCATTTGGGTCATTGTGGACCGGCTGACCAAAGGTGCCCACTTTCTGCGGATTCGCACGACGTACACTTTGGATCGACTGGCCCAGTTGTACATTAAGGAAATAGTGCGATTGCATGGAGTTCCGGTCAGTATTGTATCGGACAGGGATACTCGGTTTACTCCTAAATTTTGGGCTAGGCTACAGTCAGCCATGTGGACGAGACTCACCTTTAGCACTGCCTTTCACCCCCAATTGATGGACAATCGGAGAGGACCATCCAAACCCTGAAAGATATGCTGAGGGCATATGTCATTGACTTTACAGGAAGCTGGGATGACCATTTACCCCTGATTGAGTTTGCTTATAATAACAGCTTCCAAGCCAGTATTCAGATGGCACCATATGAAGCCCTGTATAGAAGGAAATGCAAGTCACCCATCTGTTCGGACGAGGTTGGTGAAAGAAAGCTTTTGGGACAAAAAATTGTCCAGGTAACCATAGATAAGATAGCATTACTTCGAGAAAGGCTCAGGACAGCTTAGAGTTGGCCAAAGAGTTATGCCGATAACCGAGGGAGAGATCTTGAATTTGAGGAAGGTGATCGAGTTTTCCTAAAAATCTCACCAATAAAAGGCATTATGAGATTCGGCAAGAAAGGAAATCTGAGCCCATGTTATATCGGACCATTTGAAATCTTGGAAAGAATCGGAGGTGTTGCTTATAGACTTGCCTTACTACCAGAATTAGCAAACGTCCATAATGTCTTCCATGTATCATCACTACGAAAATATCAGCCCGATCCATCCCATATCTTGAAATATGAACCTTTACCGATCAGGAAGGACCTATCCTTCATTGAGCAGCCAATTTTGATACTGGATAGAAGGGTACAAGTGTTGCGTAACAAGGAGATTCCTTTGATCCGTATATTATGGCAATACCATTCAAGAGAGGAGTCGATTTAGGAACAAGAAGACGATATCAGAAAAAAATATCCCTATCTTTTTCAGTAATCAGGTACACAAATTTAGAAGACTAAATTTCTTTAAGGGGAAAAGAATGTAACAATACTAAACTTTCAAAAAAATATATAAATAAATATAAATAAATAAATAATTCTTTATAGTGTGATGGTCCCTATAAGTATTATTGTCCTTAAGGACCATCACCACTTTTGTTAACTTTTCCTTTCATTACCACGTCCTTTAGTGGACGTGGGCTTTAAACGTCTCATGTGTAATATAATTGTTACACCTCATGTATGAGGTGTAACTTAATAAAATAATATAATAAGATATCTTAAGAATTTAAATAGGAGAGGCCGGGACTCCCACCCTAGAAAATTTTTGAGATCTTTCTCTCTTTAGTTGAAACGCAGTGAGCGCTTTCTCTCTTTAGCCGAATTTTTATCAGAAGCTCCCTCTCAAATATTTTAGGTAAGTGACTTCATTATCTTGAAAAATAATCCGTTTTTTTTAAAAATGAAATGAAATAATTACTTCTGCTTATTATCATGAATTTTAGAAGCGATAAATTTTATGCGCAAGCGACTTCATTATTTTGAAAAATAATATTTTTAATAAAATTGTGATATTTTATCTATGATAGAAATCTTAAATGCTGTAAATTCTTAGAAAAATAAATTTATTTATTTTTCCTTTCTTGTCTATTGTTAGAAAATTTTAGATACTGTAAAATTATTAGAAATAAATGTGATATTTCTGCTTTTAGTAAAATTGTGAGATTTCTTTCTACTGTTTTTGAATATGTAGACATTGTAAATTTCATGTGCAAATGACTGCCTTATTATTTGAAAATTTATATTTTTGCATTTGATTATAGCATTGTCTGTGAAATGTTTATTTGCAAATTGACATCTCATAAATTTTGATAATTCCGTATTCTTGAATTTCTATAAGAGTTTTTTATACATATTAGATTGGCAATTATGCTCAAATGTCTTTACGAACTGTTACCTTTCTAAATTTGAGCCCAAAATATTTGACTGGTTATTTTTTAGATGTTATTGAAAGTGACTGTTGTTAATGGTTTCAGTGAAATTCATATTAATAATTTCAGTGATATTCTGAGTGCATGATATTGCTGCTTCCAAATGTTTAAAAAGATTTAAAAATACATTAAGTATGCAAGTGGACGCTTCCGGTTCGCCGGTGAGGTATAAGTAGACTTATCCGATACGCCGATAGGGATTAAGTGGACTCATCTGGTATGCCGGTGAGGTATAAGTGGACCTGCAGAGATTAAGTGGGCCTATATGGGACGTCTATAGGGATTAAGTGGACCCGTCAGGACGCTGATGGGGTATATAGGTGACCTACTTGGGACGCCAGTAGGGTATTTTGTGAAATCTTTTGAATTATGCACTGTCGTTAAAATGTTATAAGCATTTCAATTATTCGAATTATACTTAATTATGCATTTTTGAAAGTGAAACTGTTGATGCATATCTGTTAATAGATCTCCTTTTTGAAAATATTGATATCTTTCAACCATGATTATTTTTAGGATTATAATGATCACTTACTGAGTAGCCAAACTCATCAAATTATGGTAAACATTTTTTTCTGGATAACTGCGGTTTCATTTTGAGTGCTCGTCAGGATCAACTCTGGAAGATATTGTAATTGTGCTTAAACTTTCTTTTGTTACTTTGTAAGAATTCGCCACTGTAAATTTGTCCTATCAAGAGATGCATATATGTTTTGACTGTCACATCTCAGGAATATCAGTATTGTAAATTCTTGGAGCATGACATGTAATGACCAAAATATCCCTTAGAACTTTCAGGGGTATTTTGATCATTTTATTTTATTGGAAATATTTTTTAATATTTTTTGCTAGTGCGAGTTTAATAGAGGATTGGATGTCTAAAATTTGGTGCCAAAATAGTTTATAGAGAAAAATTAAAAATAAAATAGTGTAGGGACATGACATTGTGATTGGGGCAATCTTAGCCCTCCTTTCATAATGGATGGTTGGATAAGGGGAAGTATATAAGTTTTATGTTGTAGGGGAAGCATAGAAAGCTTTCCCAAAACTATTTACATAATGTATTTTTTATGTATGGGTGTGGTTTGTATAAGATTGAGACCCGAAACAATCAAAGTAAACTACACTTTCAAATAGTGTCGAAATATCTAATTTTAGTACTGAAAACTTTTGCGAGGGCCTGAAAGCATATCTAGTTATAAAATTAAAGCTTCAAGAATAGTGTAGATCGAGCACATCTATGAATATTTGAAAATGTTGAAAATGAACAATCCAGTATTACAAGATGCACTATTTCCAATACTTAAAATCTATTTTTTCTCGTATCCATACTTTTTAAAGTCAAGATGATTGATTTGAGCATGTTTAGACATCGAAATAACGTTTCTAGTGAATTTTTGAGGTGCGTTTTAATTTGATTGTTTAAAGCATCACCCTTATATAAACTTTTTCCTTTATGTGTATCTATTTAAATATTTTATACCGGGTCAGTTTGACCTCACACCCCCTAGGATCCATACTAGACACAAACCTGTCCTAATTCGCGTCCAAGTCATTTGGACTCAGACACAACCCAAACCACGTTCGATCAACCTGTTGGGGTGGACCCGACCCTATTGCGACCCCTACTCAAATGTCTATGTAACCCTCTCAAGACTATAAAGGAACTGAGTACAAGTAGTCCTCCCACTCCCCCAAGTTTTTCTCATAGTTTTCCCCTTGTTTCTCTTACTTCTCTCTTTTCTCTCTTTATTTGTCCCCCTAATGATGAAGTTTGTGAGCAATAAAGAAACAGTTCTCTTTCTCCTAAAGTCTTCGTTCCACAAATTGTGGTGTTTTATGGGAAAACGTTACCCCTACTTTGAAGCTCGTGATTAAATGCCCAGCAACGTTATTTGAGTTAGAGCCAACCATGAGTTAGCCATGCATGTTCTTGGAGATGGACGAAGGCTACTCACCGCTTTTCATCCAGTGTTTCTAAGTCAGCAATTTGGTGACTTAATTGCCTCTAAAACGTTTTTATTTTATTTTTTATTTTTTACATTTATTTAATCTTTTTTTTAGGCTTCCTCAATGTCCCTACCCTGTAAACTCTTATTTTAATTTTATTTATTTTAAAATATTTTTTAGATCACAAATTCAGATCACTAATCCAGACCTAGTCTAGATCACCAATCCAGCGACCTAGTCTAGATCACCGGTCCAGCGACCCGACATAGATCTTTCGATGAATGATCTATCCCATCGATACGAGTTTTGAAACACTATTTTTTCTATGTTCATTTTGCAACAGATGATAAATATATCACAGGTTTAATTAACAATAGAACATTGAGGTTGTGTTTAAATATTTTATTTGTCATATAAAAAATTAGCTTTGTATACCTAATGATTTTTAATCTGGATCACTGATCTGTATGGGAATCAGTCAAGTCCGAATCCGTTATGAGATGGTTTGGGTCATGGCCTAGCCCTTAATCCCACTCCTACATTTTTTTCTTCTTTTTTTTTCTAAGCTTGTATAATGTTTTTTTAAGTCCCCTTGATTCCCCAAACCCATAAACCCCTATTTTATTTTATTTTGTTTTTAATTTTAATATTCTTTGAATCACCAATTTATACTGATCTAGACCTGATCCTAATCGTCGATCCAATGATGTGACACGAATCTATGGGTAAATGATTGGCCCTACTGATCCGGCATCATATGACCAATTGTATGCACTTAATCAAAATGATCCACCCTAAGGACAAATACATTTGAATAACATAGTCCCACATGGATCTTGGGCATTTTCTCTAGGCATAATGCAATACTTGAAAGGAAAGTCATTTACTCAACCCATGCGTTTGCTAGGTCTAAAACCACCACGTCTTGAGCACCCACTCCCACCAGCGTCGTCTTTCCAATATTCATTTTAAGTCCGAGTCGTACTTTAATGTATTTCAAAAATCCCTCCAATTTAAATAAGGAAAATTGTTTCATGCGGGCTGGACCGCATGACTACATATGTAGTCCAAAAAGCGTAAAGCAGCAGCACGCAAGTGTGCCATTTAAAAATAGTGGAAATTAGCGGTACAAATGTTTTTTTACTAAAATTATTACTTTTAGTTTTTAAAATTTATTTATTTTTTCATATTCATGTTCTCTATGTTAGAGATAACATGTCTTTAAAATTTAAGTCAAAACATTCATTTCAAAAATAGATTTATTAAGAGGCCCGCATTTCTATATATGCGAGCTTCGCCGCATAGAAACCTATCATTGTTCCACTCTACATTATAAAAAATCAGAGTGTAGTCCACATATTGAAGATATGCAATTCTAACTCCTCTCAAAACTTAGAACCCAGAGAAAAGGCCATCCTACACCTTCTTCAACATGACACCGAAAGCTTTGTTACTAGTGTAAACAAAAAAAAGGTGATAATAGATCCTCTTGTCTAACTCATGCCTGAATGAACCCTTTGGACACTTCATTAACTAAAACAAATAAATGTGTACTTAATAAGCATCCATTGATCTTGCTTCTCCGCTTCAACCCAGAGCCCATCAGTCCCATAATTTCTTAATGAACCCCCTAATCCACTTCGCCATAAGCATTTTCCAAATCTAATTTGCAAATTATACATGGTTGGTTGTTATATTTTCTAGAGTGTACAAGCTCATGGGTGATTAATATATTATCATAGATCTTTGCAAATGATTTTGTAAAGAATAGTAAACATGCTAATGGGCCTTTTTCCATTGAGGCATGAAATGTCATATTTCTTCGGGCCAATGCAATTTAGGTTGAATTAATGACTTTATTGATAACCACTTTGTCAAAGAAGTCTTCAACTATCAAAATAATATCTTATTTTATCAAACGTGAAAGTTTATTGAAAACAAAAGTGGAAAACCATCTAAGCCAAGGGATTTGTGCCCTGCAATACTAAACATGTCTTTTTAGATTTCATCTTCTCTTAATTGTGCTTCTTGGTCATTTACTTTCTTTTGAGGTTACGCTTTCATAAGCAAATTGGACAAATTGCATCGAACAAGTATTTCCATCCGAGAAAGCTCTTATGAAATATTGTATGGCATCGTTCTCCATGTCTTTATGTTAACAAAATTTGATGAAGTGTGTATAAGATCAAACTCGAGATCAAAGAAAGGGTGCCGTGAGGTTGGCGATCGCAGAGCCCAGATTTTTATATCTTCGACTTTTAGAGAGATGTACACCTATTCAGTGCTATATTCATCATCTCTCTAGCTTCCCATTTTATAGGGAGAAGAAGAGGTAACCGTTGTATTTTTCCAACGGGTCTTTGAGAAACGAAGGGGTTCCTTGATCTCCAACGGGTGTCTGAGAAAACGAGGGGTTACGTTTATATAAACGTTGGACCATATGACCGTTGGATATATTTGATTCCCACAAATGTAGGCTAAGACATGTAAGGCCTCATAGCTATACATGTCAACATCTCCTACTTGGCTATGACGGCCGACCATAATAAGTCATATGCATACTCCTACTTTTGAGTATGACCTTTAAGAAAATATTTTGTCATAAGGTTTTTCTCACGTTTTTACGTATATGCCTCTCATAACAAATGTCTATCATGAGGATTTTCACACTACTGTAGATTTCTCACTTATGAAAAATGTCTAACTTAAACATTTTTAAGTCCCATTAAGCTAGTCTATCATGAGGATTTTCACGCTAATGCAGATTTCTCACTCATGAAATACTGTCTGACTTAAACATTTTAAGTCCCATTAAGCTAGTATGTTTAGACATTAGTTCCGCACTTAGAACATTTGTTAATGGATCAGCGATCATATTTGATGAGGGAAAGTAACTAACAGTTACTTCACCTCTCTCAACTACATCCTGAATATAGTGATATTGGACATCTATATGTCTTTTTTTAGAGCTATTTGCTCACTTAAATATTTTTAATTTAATTGCAGCTTGATTATCACAAAATATTTAGATCGGTCCGTTAATTATTTGCAGCTTCAAGTTATCTATGAAGCGCTTTATCCAAGCAGCAAAAGTGCAAACAGTGCTACATGCAATGTATTATGCTTCTTGTGTGAACCTAGCTACATACCCTTGCTTTTTGCTAGACCAAGAAACAACAACCCCTCCAAAGAGGAAAATATGTCCTGAGGAAGATTTACTATCGCCCTTATCCCTAGCAAAATCTGCATCTGAATATCATATAACTTCAAGCTTATCTGCTTAAAAGCACAATTTTAGATGTTTTGTTCGCTATGCATTATCTTTTGCCCGTTAGGGATGTTTGTAACATTTTTATCCCAAACTAAATGGGTTTAGAATTTAGGACTTCAAAGGATTGCGGCATACGTATTGTATACTTTCCTGGTCCACAATTATTGAGTTTTCTAGTGCCAGACAAGATCAATAAGACAACTATAAGAGCAAAACAAGACATTCCTTTAAAAAATTAGTAGTGTTTACTCTAAGAACATAAGCACCAAGTGTGCATATCATCACCACCACCATCACCATCATAGTTCTCATCTATCATTTGAAAGATTGATGGTCTGACCAGAGTCAAACATGATCGGGCACCAAGAATCACCTGGGTCTTAAATTTTATTATTGAAATTTCCTCAGTCCAACTTGAACTCGTCCAATGCAGACCAACAGGACTCGAGCTCAAGCCCTGGCAAGAGTCCCAACTTTAACTTTGTTATCATCACTACTTTTTATTCAAGACTTTCTTATGTATTTCTGTGTGTAGGGTAGGAGTGAGGGTGAAGGGTTGCATTATTTGGATATCTAATTATCCGAATCGATGTTTTTTTTTGAGCTATTTACTATGTGGTTTAAGAGAACCAAGGATGCATCCTTATGAGCAAGGATGTAGTGTCATACCATAGATTGAGTGCATTTAAGCTTAATACAAAAAACATATATATTCACGTACATATATGCATCATCCAAGTACATATATCCCTGCTGTTTGTACCAATTTTTTTTTTTTGATTGATATTCTTTCTAGGGAAAATATCTCATTATCCCCTATTTTTAACTTCTATATCTCATGAGACCCAAGAATTGAAAATATTACTTGTAAGCAAAATGTCTCCATCTTTTCTATCTTACAACCCCTTGGACCCTTTTGACCAAAATTTTTTGATCCAAACAAACATTAAAATGACACCCTATTCAAACTCTCTCTCTCTCTTCGATTCTCGATGAGTTTACCAACCAAGGGGTTTAGCTCGAGCTCAAACATGAGCACATCTTCTTATGTGTGAGAAAGATATGGAGTTTTAGAGAGAGAAAATTGGAGTTTGGGTTTTAGAGAGAGATAGAGTTTTAGAGAAAGAGATGGAGTTTGAGTTTTAGGGAGAGAGATGGAGTTTTGAGAGAGAGAGATGGAGTTTTGAGAGAGAGAGAGACAATGATGTGAGAGAGTTGGAGTTTTAGAGAGAGAGAGAGATAAAGTCATTTTATAAATTGTTGAGGTCAATAATACATGGTCAAAAGGGTTTAGGGGGTTGAAAGATAGAAAAGATGGAGTTCTTTTGCTTACAAGTAATATTTTCAATTCTTGGGTCTGATGAGATATAGAAGTTAAAAATAAGGTATAATAGGATATTTTTCCTTCTTTCTACCCATCTTCCAGGTTCTAGATATCATTTACGAACCAAAATAATAAATTATAGGGTTTTTCTAAGACCGAAGAGGCCTGATTTCTACACCAAAAAAACCTCACAAAGCAAAAACCCAAAAAAACTGATATGCCGGGTCCAAGTGATTCAGGCAAGTTCGAGCCCAAATCATTGAGTTCCCAATCAATGATTTATGCAACACAATGAAGTTGACAAGAGAATAGAAGATAGACACATTAATTGAAAACAAGCAATTTCCCTCTCTTCTCCTTCCCTTTCAAGTTTTAATTATCTCTCTAAACTTTCTCTCCCTCTAAAGAGATAAACGGTCACTCTCCCTCTGGAATTCTGATTCAAAATCCTTTAGTTTCTCTCACTACAACTCTACAGGGATACCTTCCTTTTTTCTTTTCTTTTTTCATAAAACCCTACTACAAATCCGCCACTTTCTCTCTCTGGAATTCTGCTCTGGAACCTTGCCATTATCTTTCTCAGGAAATCATCTAGGAAGCCCAGTATCGTCTCTCTCTAGAACTCAACTCAAAAACCCACCATTCTCTCTCTAAAGCTCTTAAGGTCATCAAGATTCAAGACCTGATCCTTGCAAGCCCCGATCTCTACCTCTCTCTATTGTTCCTCTCAAAATTGAGCCAAAAGCTTCATCTAAATAGAGGAGCTCCTTCATTTCTAAGGAAATTTCCCCATATATTCACCATCTTCTATAACCAAACCTTAAAGGAACATTTCTGCAAATTAACAGACACTGTCATGGCCATAATTCGATAAAAAAGTGAAGCCATTGAAGCCTCTGAAACTCTCATGATCGATCGATTAAAGCGTCGTCTGTTGATGTCAGACACCTAATCATTGCCTCTTCGAGCCATTTTCAAGGTCTGGAGAGAATTGGGTCTCCCTGATGATTTTGAGCATTCGATTATAGCAAAGAACCCTACAATTTTCTCTCTGATTGATGCCCATGAACCTAATACTCATATTCTGAAACTGATTGATATGGAGTTGAATTATACTCCTGAAGCAGAGAATTCTATGGATGAATAAGAGATTAGGTTTGGTTTCAAGCATGGGTTACCACCTGGTATGAAACTGAGCAAAGAATTTAGGGCTAGGGTTAGAGAATGGCAAAAACTTCCTTATTGGGGATCATATGGAGACATCAGTGAAATTAGAGTTAACAAGAGATGGAATAAGAGAAAATCAAAGGCTGCAATCACAAGATTGGAGAAACGAGCAGTTGCAATCGTACACGAGTTCCTAAGCTTGATTGTGGAGAAAATAGTGGAGATGTTGTCTTTCTTCCCTCCTCTTCCCTTTCTTCCCCTGTCTCCCTATAGTTCTCTCTCTAACCAAGGGGCACGTGATAGGGACGCATCTTTCAAGCCAAGTGGCATGATAGGTACCACTTGGGAACCCAACAACTTTCTCTTTCGCTTAATTCCCTTCAATTGCAGCGAATGAGACTAGTTTGCTCGAAAAAAAATTCGATAGTCAACTCATATCACATAGTATGATGTATCCATATCACAACTTATCAGATAAAGCAAACAACATGACTGTAACCGGAGCCAAATCACCCTTAAAATTCAAAAACTAAACTAAACCCATAAAAAATAGTATAGAGGTGATTTGAAATTGATCAATACAAAAGGAGTGCATGCATAGTTATCCTTTAATTAATTAACACTGTGAATCAAGATAATGCACTAAGATAAGATAGCAGCAGGTGATATTTTGAAGGACAATTTATACACAAAAATTGGGCAAACCAAGATATGATAGCAGCAGGTGATTTTTTGAAGCACAATTTATGCATAAAAATTGGGCATATATTGTAACAAACAAATCACATAAGCTCTATCGTTAAAATTCAGTGTAAAAATAGGGTAGATGGAACCTGGTGGCTCTGATACCATTGTTAGCAAAATTTGATGAAGTGTGTATAAGATCAAACTCGAGATCAGAGAAAGGGTGCCGTGAGGTTGGCGATCGCGGAGCCCAGATTTTTATCCCTTCGCCTTTTAGACAGATGTACGCCTATTTATTGTTATATTCATCATCTCTCTAGCTTCCCATTTTATAGGGAGAATAAGGGGTAACCATTGTATTTTTCCAACGGGGTTTTTGAGAAACAAAGGGGTTCCCTGATCTCCAACGGGTGTGTGAGAAAACGAGGGATTACGTTCATATGGACGTTGGACCATATGACCGTTGGATATATTTGATTCCCACAAATGTAGGCTAAAACATGTAAGGCCTCATAGCCATATATGTCAACACTTTCTAACCGTCTTCTTCCACCCTAGAATCTCCAGCTAGACTATTCATTCTTCTTCTCGAACTAACAATAGCAATCAAGAATTCGGCATTAAGATCTCTGCCTTTCAAATATTTAACTCTTCACCTTTGTCTCTAGTGCTCTCTTCTAGTTTGACATTTCTAAAGTAAATAATTGATGTTTACTCATATCATTCGATCATCACTAAGGGAGCATCTGATAACGGTGAATGGGTGGGAAAGTCCCCAACTTTCTCCTATACTGTAGCTTTCCCTAGTATGGGAACAATGAATTAGGAGAAAGTCATAACTTACATTTTCCCCAAAGCACTATTCTCTTGGATAAAGCGGCCGACTTGTTAACCCAAGGTCTGCAACTTTCACGAAAAGTTAAACCCCAACAAAAATTGTGGCTCTCTTCTCTTGCTCACTTTGAAGCCACTCGATGTTCCTTCCTCCTTGCTCGCACCAGCAAAAGCCCAACCGCCCTCAACCAGTACTCTCCCTCTCTTTGTCTCTCAATTTCTATCTCAGTTCCTTTCCTAGATTCTGGGAGAAAGTGACAATTAGTAGCCTGAAAGTTGGGAACCTTGTTCGATAAACTGTGGTACTGCTACTTCTCCTGTTTAGTAATATTGATGTTGGGAAAGCACATGACAACCTGTTTTAACCGTTCATTATGTATTTCCCTAATTTGATACGTACAATGTATATTTTTAATAAGATTTTCTTATTGCTACTTGTCTAATGCATTTCTTACCATATATTGTTAAGATTGAAATTTAATTTTCAAAGAAGCATCACAAATAATTTCACTACAAGTAAGTATGATTTTCAAATTATTACTTGTGTTCCCCACCCAAGAATAATGCCTTGGTTGCCATGGATAAAAACAAGATCACAAACTTATACCAACTTTAACAAGCCTACACCACGTATGGCATGAGAACCACATAGGGTTCAATCACCAGCTTGCCTTGGCCTCAAGTAATTGATCTACATCATTGTCAACTCATCAATATGCATTGTTTTTACATGTCAACCCTCATCACCTCAATCAACAGATATGTGTCAGCCTTGACTTACAATCCATATCCCCTTTGATCGCCTGACTCACATAGATCTTTTTAGCTTCAAATCGATAATAAGCATCGATCTCAAATGCTGATTTGCATAGGGTCCAACTGACTAACCCACACTAGCCTCAAATAGCCAACATGCATTAACCTTAACTAAAGTCACCAAAGTCTTCAACATGCATCAGGTTTACTTTGATACACAAATAATTCAAATTACAACAACTAATTCAAAGACTACCTTATTAAATGAAAAGCTTATCTACACTAGAAATTGTTGATTATATAGGTATGTTCTCTATATTCATACTCTCATACACATGGCTAATTCATGGAGATCTATGAACCTAGGATTTATCACCAGTCAAAAGAATTGATCCATGAACACCCATTTACTATCCAAGAACAACTCAAATTCAATTCGATTCGCAGTTGTCTCATACCAAAGCCAACAAATAATGACAATAGTAGAGAAACATAAATGAAAAAAGCAACCATAAAACCTACCTTGGAGACAATATGAAATGTATCAAGCAGGCGCTTGAGAACCTCCCTCGAAGTTGCAACATCAGCCCTCTTCTACAACCCATCCCGGGGCAGTGAAAGAAGCCTCAATGCTCGCCCTAAACTGAGCAATTCGAGCCCTGAGCTCATTCAATGGAGCTCTAATCCTCAGAACTGCATAGGCCAATCCATTGGAAAAAATCATTGCATAAGTAGTTACATGTTCATATCATGTTCTTCAAAGCAGTCCGACACTTATAGAACTCGCTCCAGCACATGAAGAAGGGGCTCCGACACTTCATGAACAGCACTCCGACACTTGGCTTCTTGGATAAAGGGCCAATCCGGCACTTCACTAACTCGGTCCGACGAAAGTGTCACTAGATTCATGAGCTCTCCGACAAGTACAGAATAGCGGACCGACAGTTTGCTTCCTAGAACAATTTGCAGTCCGGCGATTTGCTTCCTAGAATCATTGGCACTCCAACACTTCATGAACAACACTCCAGCACTCGGCTTCCTTCACTACCTTGGTCCGACGAAAGTGTCATTGGATTCATGAGCACTCCGGCAAGTACAGAACAACGGATTAGCAGTTTTATTCCTAGAAAAATTTGCAGTCCGGTAATTCACCACAACGATCTGGTGATTTTCTTCCTAGAATCATTGGCACTTCGGCACAGTCATTGCTACAGTCCGGCAAACGTTTCTCAGGCAAGGTCAGTCCAGCATTATATTGGAGCAATCCGACAATGTCGTCAAACAGTTCGACATTCCGTTGTCTTAGTCCGGCGATTCCTTACTAGAGTGGGGTAAGTCCGGCATTTGCAATGTGCAGTCCGCGCGTGTGGTTCTGGAATGATGTTAAGTCCCGCGTTTCACATCTGTGCTCCGGCGTTAGGGTCGATCTATCCAGCACTAGGAGGATGCAGTTTGGCAATATCTTACTTGCAGTCCGGTGTTATGGAGCTTTGCTCTGGTGATTTTGTTACTGGAGACGTAAGTCCGGCATTTCATGGTCTCGGTCCGACGTTTTAGATACAAGAGTAAGGTGGTCTGGCGTATCATTGTCTAAATAAGCAGTTTGGTATTGTAGAAATGCAGTCTGACATATGTCATAAGTTTGGAAAATAATAACCGCGGTCCGACGAAAGTATTATTGGGATCCGTCCAAATGATTTGTTCATACGATGAAGGTACGTGAAAGGGGTATTTTTGTCAAAAAAATGTAACTTTTGAGTTGGGGGTATTAGTTAGAAAAGATAGTTTTTGAGAAAAATAAGTGAGAGAAATTTAGTTTTTGAGAAAAATAAGTGAGAGAAATTTAGGGTAGGGTAGAGTGTCTAGAAAGTATATTTTTAAGCGTTTTCAGCAATTTTCCCTCTACAATATGCTGGCCACATGAAAACCGTGTTCTTTTGAATAGTTAGTCAATGGACATTGGAGCCTCCTAATTAACAAATGTCCATCTATAAAGATAGACGTTGTGTAAAGGATACCATACCAAAATATCATATAGATGGTGCAAAAAAGGAAGAAAAAAACAAAGGGTGTGGTTTGTATGTAGCCTAGGCCTATCTTCAAATAGTATCGAGAAATATGGTTTCAATACTGGAAATGTTTTTGATAACCTTAAAATATATTTTTCATCTTTGTTTATAAAGTTTAAAGCTTAAAAAATAGTGTAGATTGAGAGATATATGAAAACTTGAAAATTGAGTTACAAAATACACTATTTCCAAAACTTGAAATCCATTTTTTCTCATGTCAATGCATCTTGATATCGAGATGATGAATTTGAGCATCAAAACAATCTCTTCTAGTGAAATTTTTGAGGTAGGCTCGAATTTGATTGTTTTGAGCCTTGGCTTTACATAAACTTTTCCCAAAAAAAAAATTCAAAGATAAATACATTTTAAGATTTAAAAAGTTTATTTATGGGTATTTATTCATATTCATCTTCACCATTCTCGAAATTTCCACCCGCCTGCAAGAACGCATAGAAGGGTATTTACGTTATTTATGATAGGTCCACAAGTTTTTACGCAATGGCAAACGGGATTATGATGATACCTTTAAAAGATAGAGGGGTCTCGTCTTCGTCCCTCTTCCTCACCACAAGGGTTTGCACTTTGCACAGACCCTTGTGCTCACCACCCTCATCGCAGGGTCTCCCAGCCCCAATTTCCCATCACGAAACCCTAATTTCCTATTACGAAACCCTAATTTCTTAGCCATTAACTCTATTTTCTGTATTGAACGTAGATCGCAGTTTCTGAATTTAAGGTCGATCAGGGGTCTGCATTATCAGATCTCTCATTCCTCCCCGGTAACATACGCCCACTCTCTCTCTTCTTTCGTCTCTCTCATGTTTATGAGCAATTAAAGTGGGGTTATTCTCCCCTCTTTCGGTTTCATCTGCTATAAATTTAGGGTTTCTTTAGACGTTCAAGGATTAATTCTCTGAATTTTGTCTGTATATTGCTCTCGTTTGCTGTCTTTGATCCTCTAGCCATGGATGGAAACAAAGATGCAGCCCTGAAATGCTTGAAGATTGGAAAAGAGGCCCTAGATTCTGGCGACAAGGCTCGCGCCTTCAAATTCCTCACAAAAGCCCGTCGCCTTGATCCCTCTCTCCCCATTGATGATCTCCTCTCTACCCTCGATGAAAGTTGTGATCAGCCCCCTCCTGATTCTGCAAATTCCAGCTCCACGTCTCCATCCACTTCTTCAAATTCCAATCATGCTCCTCAAACTTCAAAGGTTTCATCTCAGTCCTATACAGAAGAACAGGTCACCATTGTTAGGCAGATTAAGAGCAAGAAGGATTATTACCAAATTCTGGGTTTGGAGAAGGGTTGCTCTGTTGAAGATGTTCGAAAAGCCTACCGAAAGCTCTCTCTGAAAGTCCATCCAGATAAGAACAAGGCTCCAGGTGCAGAGGAAGCCTTCAAATCAGTTTCAAAAGCCTTTCAATGTCTAAGTGATGAGGAGAGAAAAAAGAACTATGATTTGATGGGGGGTGAGGAATCCATTTACGAGAGACCTAGAGCTCAAAACTACAACAATTTTTATGAAGCAGATATCGATGCTGATGAGATTTTCAGAAATTTCTTTTTTGGAATGAATCAAGCAGCCACACCATTTGGCCCATTCAGGTTTAGGGCAGGTATGGGACCTGGTTTCCATCACCACCATACTGAAACCAATGGTTCATCGGGTTTCAATCTTCGAACTCTTGTACAAATTCTACCGGTCATTCTCTTGTTATTGTTGAATTATTTTCCGAGCTCTGAACCACCTTATTCACTTAATCGAACATATGGGTTTGAGCACAAGAAGATAACAGAGAGAGGGGTTCCTTATTTTGTAAAAGCTGAGAATTTTGATCAGGTGTATCCTGAGGGGAGTGTGGAGAGGGCGACCCTCGAAGAGAGGGTGCAAAGAGAATACTTTTCGATACTTGGTGCAAATTGCAGGACTGAGTTGCAGAGGCAACAGTGGGGCCTTTCTTATCAGACCCCACATTGTGACTTGCTTCAACAATTTGAAGTGGCTCGGTAATTTGCGGGTTTTTGGGTTTAGCTCCAGGTCTGGTTTTACTGACTCTTCCTTAATTTTATTAGCATAATTATCTTTCTTGAGTGGTAACTTTATATTTTTCTCTATATAACTTATGCAAGTGCAAAACACAGTTAAGTATCGATGGGTAACTTGTTATTGGATGGGTTCTCAATAGTAAATCTTGTGGATGGGCTGTATGGCTCTTTTCCTCATTGTATTTCCATGTTAGAATATGCATGGTTTGATGATTAGTGAGTTGTGGGGTATTTACTTGTTAAATAAAATGGATTTTTGGGGTTTTGGGTTAGTTCCTGTCTTCCTGATATAGTCTTTTTGCTGCTTTTCTTATTTTCATTGGCTTAATTTCTTCTGGAAGTTTCAAAAGACTTTTTCTCCTTGCTTAAACCTAATATTTAAATTTATTAACATCTGTCATAGGCCTCTTTATTGATAATTTGATATTGTATTACCATCCAATATATTCCTTTTTAATGATGAGTCAATTAATCCTTTTCTTTGCTTCTAACTCTTCACTGCATGAATTGTATCCATAGTTGATGGAGGGGATGCACACTTGATACCTGGCGCACACGAAGGAAGGCTTCATGAGATCTTCATCACATCCTGGCATAATATATACGAGTTGACTTCTTTAGCATCCTTTGGATGTTGATGGGGTTCGAGGGACTTAAATTGGGCATACCTTCTTGTGTACAGAACCAGCCGTACAAATCGATTTTATCCTATATTTTTGGAGATAATATTTTCTAAACCTTATGTTTCAACTTTTGGTTGATGGAACATGGAAGTTACACTATGAGATAGATGTGTTGTTATTCATTCTGCTTGTTTCTGAACATTTATGCTTGATGCATCTTTCAGGAAATTTGCACCTTTTATGGGGACTTACGTAGTCACTGAGATAAACTGCATTAATTATTGGATCTTGTTTTCTTTTCTCTACTTAATGTGGAAAATGAGATGATGTTGTTGGGGTTTTAAGCAAGTATTTATTTCACATTAACTGAAGGGGCAACTTCTGCTTTTGATAGTGTGTTGCTTCTTGGGATTCTGCCACACAATATCTAGCAACATCATCCAAACTGATTAGACGTTTGGTACTGTTATTCTTGTTGTGTATTGGCTATGGAGGTTTTATCGAGCCGGTTATTGTGATGCCCTTGGCTATAACATTGCTAATTTTTTGAGTTGTATCTAGAGGACTTACTATAAAGATTTCAAAAAGTAAGCCCTTTGGCTATAATTTTTTGAAAAATTTTCAAACATTAAGTAAGCCTCCAATTGTATTTGACTATAATGTCCCCTAGGATTAAGCAGAACAGATTCAGCTGTGCCTTGTGGTGCATTTTGTGAGAAATATTTGTAAACATAAATATTTATAAATTTACAGAATACTGGCCAGCTATGATGCATGTATACTTGTACGGCTTAACGTCGCAATGTCACACCCATTTGGCACCTTTGCTGATACCTGATACTTCTAGGATGCTTGTAATTTTGTAAATATAAATAGTAATTGTAAAGCATGTACTATGTATAAAATATAATATTTAGCCATTATGATAGGATATCTATTCAAAGTTGTATTGGATGCAGATATTTATGTATTACACAATCTAAAATATATATATATATATATATCTACTGTTGTGTCAGATGGAATACTTCTATCTATATCTGTAACTGGATGTTGAGGGATGTGTAGTCATATTCTCACTTTGCGTATCCATCCCCGTATTCGTAATTCTCATGGCATCATATTATTATTATTATTATTATTATTATTATTTATTTATTTTTAATTCTTTTTTGTGTACTGAAAGTATCAGATGTTTTTTAAGAGACCTCAGGGCATCATATGTTGGCAATTCCTATTGACAATTTCACCTGAAATGCATGAATATCTTCAAAGGATTTTTACATGTGAAGTAATTCAGCATATTCTATTTCCATTTCACATGAAAAGAAATTCATGGTCTAAGTCAAGCTTCCCAACCGCCCATTATGTGTTCGAGAATGTACTCTTCTCAATAATTATGGAGCTTGCAGACAGTGATTTTGAGATGAATGGTTTTACTTGAGATTTAGTAAGATAATAACTCATCTCATATTGCTCTAGTATGTGGAATGTTCTGGTTGGGGGTCACTTGATCATGGAATGACTAGAAGGTGTTGGGCAGAAAACTTGGTTTATGAATGCAAGTTGTTTACCAGTTGTTCTATGCTAGACCTAGTATTTGGTGTGGAAAGCTGGATTTATGATAATAGCTTCTATGGGGTCCTTGGCATTTGGGTTGCAGTCATAATTAGAGATAGCCTCGATAGGAGTTCCAGGTGCACCTCTCTTTTTCCCAGTGGCCTTAATGCCAGTAGACATTCACTGACGACTAACTTTTTTCTCATCATGTATCTTCAATTTATTCCTTCTCTTCTGATGTGCCCCTTATATAGTAGATCTCTCTCCACTGCCCAAAGTCTTGCCATACATTCTTGGATCTGCAAGTTCCATTACTTTGGCAACCATATTTCGCTTATGTGATCCTGCCAAAGGGCTTCAAATTCTTTCCCAAAAGGTACAAAATGCACATACCTTTTGTGTATAACTAGAAGACCTTGTTCATGGACCTTGGCTGCAAAACGTTACCTCCTTGGATCTCTATCCTCCTAACATCCTCCCTCCTAATCAGATGAAACTCATCTCTCATTGCCTCTTCTCCACATAAGTCTATCTGGTTGGGCCTATGGACTTCAATAAAGGAACATGTAACATTTCAAAATATTGCAGTTCGCCTTAATATTGGTAGTTTTCTTTACAATAGGGATAAGAATTGGATATCCACAGAATATGCTGATCAGCAGTGTTTTTTTCTAGGCCATCCTCAATCTGGCACTACTTTTGTTTCGTATATAAATTTTGAAACATTGGTGACCTTGTGGTCCAGGGAGAAGAAAATTGCTCTGTCCGGCGGCTCCTTCGGTTCCCTCCTACCTCCTCTTTACCACTTCTGTGTTCACCTCCTTCGACGCCAAATCCCCGCTCCTTCCTGAAACCTAGCCACCTCTGCCCCTCTTCTCCCCTCCCTACCCCCAATTCTCCATGCTTCCCTGTATCCAACATTTCAACAGTTTGGTCCTCTCCTTCCTTACATCCTTCCATCCATTCCCCCCTCTATCCCCAACCTTATCATCCTTCTTGCTAGTGACATATTTCCTTCCAACCCCTCCTCTTTCCCCTTCTTCTTCATCGGGTATCTCCCCTATTGCAAAACCTTCCACCCCGGCAATCCCCTAGATTCGACCCCCTCTTCCATGAATATTCGGGTTCTCGGACACCTTGACAGAAAACGACGTGTCCATGCTTTTTCTCCAAACATAGACCTTCCTTATTGGTGTTGGTCAAAAACAAGCTCTTCACCCCCAACCTCTAATTGATTTGATAGGTCTTTGGGGTCGAGACCTTGCAAGTGGGAAGCTCACGAAGCCCATGGGGCTTTTGGTGGTAGCTGGGCCGTATGGGACCCGTCCCTCCACTCTCTCTCCTCTGCCTTGGCCACCTTCTCGGTCACGATTGCTCGCAACAGGGTTTTTGATGGCCTTTCTTGGAAGTTTACAGCAGGAGATGGACCCAACTTAATTTCCCTTAGGAGACAGTTTCTGGGAGGAGCTTAACGGCATTGCTGCATCTTCATCCCCCATTTGGCGCCTTGCCGTTGATTTGAACGTGACCAGATGGTCCTTTGAAAGGAATTCGGAACCTAGCATCTCTCGTTGTATGCTAATTTTTTCAAATTTTGTCTTTCTAGACACAACCTCACCTCCCCCCAAAGAGCAGAATTCACATGGTTGGACCACTCAGCAACCCCCACCCCCCTTTCTAAGCTCGATTGGTTCCTTATCAGTCTGGAATGGGAAGCTACTTTTCCTGGTTTGAACGTCCTAGCCCTTCTGAAGCCCACTTCTGACCACAGACCCCTGTTGCTGGACACTAATCACGCCTTCTGAGCCCCCAAGCCATATCAGTTTCAACTTTCATGGCTTGAAGAATCTAATTTCCTTTCTCTAGTACCTATGTGGTGTCACTTCTCAAGTCCATGGCTGGGCTGGGTTCCAGCTACAACGGAAACTCCTCAAGGCCTCCTTGAAAACATGGAGCAGACAGATACCTGGAAATTTCCATGACCTCAAAGAACCACAGCTTCGTGCTACTGAGCTGGGATAGGATTGAAGAAACCAGGCCCCTATCCCCTGGGGAGAGAGACTCTCACACCCAAGCTTAAATCGAGTACCAGTTGCTCCTCTGTAAGGAGGAAATTTTCTGGTTTCAACGATCGAGAATTAAATGGTTTCCACAAGATTGCCAACTGCTGCAGGCGAGGCAACATGATTACCCAGATTAAGATTGAGAATACCTTAGCCGACAACACCCCCTCAAGTTGAAAGGGTCATCATTGAGTTTTCAGCAGCCTTTTCTCCTTTCCTTCAGCCCCCAAACCCAAGATGGCCGACCTCTCTTTCAGGACGATCCCCCTAGTGACAGCAGCCTGGCTCGAAGATCCTATCTCTGAGGACAAGATCCTCAAAGCCGTTAACAACCTGGGCCAAGACAGGGCCCCTGGTCCCAACGGCTTCCCCATAGTTTTGTTCAAAACTTTTGTACAACAGTGTGCCCTGATATCCTGGCTTTCTTTCTGGAATTCCACTCGAGAGGAGTAATCCACGGGGCAATGAGTTTCGAAAAAAAGGAGAAGCTGAGGAACTTAAAGATTTGGACCTATGAGACTTATTAAAAATTCTTATATAATCCTCTCCAGGTTGTTGCGACTTGCCTTTGTGAAGTTCTACATTGGGTCATCTCCCCACAACAAGGGGCATTCGTCAAAGATAGACTGATTCTTGACGGTGCCCTGGTGGCCAATGAAAGTATACATTCCAGGCTTGTAGCCAGAATCCCGGGTCTGGACATTAAGGTGGATTGGGAGAAGGCAGATCGTGTGGATTGGCTCCTCTTCAACGAAACATTACACATAATGGGTTTGGTACCCGTTGGAGGAAATGGATAAGTGGCTGCATTTGTGTCTCAGTGCTCATTTGTGGATCCCCTAAAGGCTTCATCCTCTCCTCTAGAGGCCTTTTGCAAGAGGATCCTCTCTCCCCTTTCCTATTCTCGGTGGTGGTAGAGGTGTTCAGCAGGTCCCTAGATAGGATGTTCTACTGGAAGGCTTCAAGATTGGAACCGTGGGGCCCTGCCATTTTGCACCTCTCCAATATGCCAATGATACCCTTCTTTTCTGTCGAGCCACCCCTCAGCAAGTTGATTCTCTCTTATGTTTTCTTAAGCGCTTCCAATGGGCCATGGATTTAAAGTAAACATGGCAAAATCCAAGATGATCGGGGTCGGTGCCGAGGCACCATTGATCTCTTAATTTGTGGATCGTTGTGGATGTCAAGTTGAGAATATATCATCAACCTACCTCGGCCTCCCCCGTGTCCAGGATTCCCTACAAACTGCAATGGAATCACATAGTGGACAAGTTTGATAGGAAGTTGGCTGGATGGAAAGGCCGATTTCTATCCCCTGCAGGTAGACAAACTCTAATCAAGGCTACCGTCTCTAACATCCCTATCCACCAGATGTTCCCTTTTCAGTTGCCTGCACGTTGAACAGCTTATGCGGAATTTTCTTTGGTCTGGCGAGGGTGGGGAAAACAAATTTCACCTTATCTTGTGGGAGAGGGTATGTCAACCGAGACACTATGGGGGCCTGGGCATTCGCAATCTCAGATTCAATAATTTGGCCCTTTATGGGAAGTGGTGGTGGCGCTTCCTCACCCAAGACAACCACTTGTGGTTTGAGGTGCTACTACATAAATACCGTTACCTCCAACCTCATCGTCAACCTGATCCCCCTATCACCCCCAGCACAGCCTCTCGGGTTTGTAAGTCTATTCTCAAATCCCTTAACCACTTCAGGGCCCACATTTGCATGCACCCACGGTCAGGCAACCAGTTCAGTTTCTGGCTCGACAACTGGTAGGGTGATGCCCCTCTCAAGGACCTCTTCCCTTTGCTGTTTCAGGTGTCCCTCAAATTGGAAGGTGGCTGACCTTTTCGCCTTCAAGGTTCCTCCTGCTCTTGGAGTCCCCACTTCTGCAGACCTCTCAACGACCTCGAAATGATAGAGTTCCTCCATCTCTCTGCCATCCTTCTCCCCATTTTTCTCTCCCCTACTGGCCAGGATCAATTCATTATGGTCCCCATCCCCAAAAATCTGATCTGGTCTCCATGGGTAAATCGAGGCCCTAATTTGCCACTTGATTTGTTTTTGGAATCCTCTTCGACAATGACTGAGTTACTCCAGCGGCCATCGAATAATTCGAGTCCCTTGAAAAGCGAGTGCTTCAGATACCACTGAGGTAGCTGTTCCTATGGGCCCTGAGAAAGAATTGGCAAAAACTGGCTGTCCTAAAAGTTCATCCCACTCTTGTCATTTTTGGATTTCCAACTGAACACCCCATCAAAGTTGAATTTCATGGTGCTTTGAAAGTGATAACGCACTATAGTGGAACCGTTCAGATCTAGCTATAGTGTCTGAGCTTGGTATGAAAATGGAGTTTGATCAAGTATGAAACCATATAAGTTGTCTCGCCCATTCGATAGCATCTATGTTGACGTTCTTCTTGACGTTTTGGATGGTTCTCTCTTTGCCTTCGTAGATCCTTTTGTTACATTCTGTCCCAACATTCCAAAACAAAGCAGAGATGACGGCTCTTCAAAGGATAAGGCCTGACTTTGGCAAGGGGGATGAGAAAAGTTATACAATTATTTTCAGAACCACCCATTCTTCCCCAAGCAATTGTAATAGTTGGCTCAAGTGCCCTTCAGCAGGGCAGTGGAGGAAAAGGTCGTCGACTGTCCCTTCACTTTCTTTACAAACGATGCATTGATTTGGTGTATTGCACCCCTATGCCATGGTGATTGAACCACTGCTAGGATCTTTTTTTGGCTGGCTAGCCAACCAAACGGTTAATGCTGGAGGGAACCAGGCCCTGTTGATCGCAGTCAGTGTGGGGGTGTCGTTCCTAAGAGTGTGATGGGGCTGGGCTCCAAATGATCATGTCCCTACAATGCCCAGGTAGAAAGAAGTTTCGAAGAAGCGAAGGGCACTATTTCATTCAAAATTGTAATACTCTTACTGTCAAATTCGTAACCACAAACTTGACTTTGAACTGACAGTCTATTATTGTTCCATGAAGCATGTGAGGGTGTATGTATAAATGATATATCTTATACTTGAGTCAGAGTCCAAGGTAACAAAGGGACATAAGCATATGAGTTGAGCTTTTTTTTTTTTAATGTTGACATTATGTATATAGGAAAATTTTATATAAAGGCAAGGCCCTAAACATTTAAGTTAAGGCACACCTAAAAAATCCAATTGAAAAAGTTATTTCGATAAAAAATCCTCAAATCGATACCTCAATATGTATAGACATGAGAAAAAATGGATTCCAAGTTTTTGAAACACAAAATGGATTCCAAGTTTTTGAAACAGTCCAACTTCTAATGTATTTTTGGGAAAAACAAGGTTTCTCTTACCTTTAAAGGTTAATGTGCGTCTCAATGTTCATAAAATGTGAAGAACACTTAAAAAACAATTAAAGATAATGCAAAAAATAAATAAAAAGAATTACTATGATTTAATTTCAATAAATAAATAAATTTGTAGTAAAATTTAAAAGTTACTATAATTTTAAAAAGCGTAGCAACACAAAAAATTGAAATTAATGGTCTTTGATATAAGACCTATCACAAAATTAAATCTATGGGAAAAAGATTAAAAAAGTATAAATTAAAATCATAGGATGTAAATAGCAAATTATTCCAATAATATTCCTACAATGATACTTATAACTATTAACAGCTATCAATATTTTAAATATTCAATTTAGAAAATAAAATATCAAAATAGATGAACAATAAATGTATACTAAGTATGGAATTGGAACATATCTAGTTATTGTCTTCTTCCTCAATTTCCCACATATACTCAAATATCAATAAATTGAATGCCACTGATCAATTAAGGTAATACTAAATAAAAAATACAAAATTCTATAGCAATAAACAAATAGTAAACAAACAGAGAAGTTCAAAACAAATAAAGATAATACTAAATAAAAATACAAAATTCTATAGCAATAAACAAATAGTAAACGAATAGAGAAGTTCAAAACAAATAAAGCGATAAGAGAGAAAGGTAGTAGAGAGGGGGAGAGAAGGACTCGTGGAGAGAGATGGAGAGAAGTTAGGTAGAGAGAGACGAGGGAAGGTAGGAAGAAAAGGCTCACCCACAAAATTGTCTAAAAATTCGGAAGAAGGGATGTGAAAGGGATCCTTTTCAACATAGTCTTTCATTCCAATTCTATGAAATCTTCCAACAAATGAGTTGCGTTTGGCTCACGGTTTGCATCTAAAAATTTTAAAAGTAATCATCCAACAAAGTTTTTATTCTTTAGTTAAAACATGTAAAATTAAGTTTTTGGAGAAAAGGTAAAAACTTAATCTTTCATAACGTTTTTGTTGATCACTATTCAATATGCATAACATAAATATATAATATTAGTATTAATAACATAATATAATTGCTATAACATAATATTTTATAATATAATATAATATAGTATTATAAAATATAACATTATAATATATTGTTATATTGTATAATATAATATAATATAATACAATATTATATAAATTAATATATAAATATCTTATATTATATTATATATAATATATTTTTTATAATATTATATTATAATATTATATTGTATAATATAATATTATAATATAATGTTATATTGTATTATCTTATTAGACATGTGTCGAAAAGAGATTGATGATCTCCAAAATAAAAAGCTCATAAGACCAAGCTCATCCCCTTGGAGCTGTGCAGCCTTTTATGTTAATAAGAATGCTGAAAAAGAACAGGGAGTTCTTAGATTAGTTATTAATTATAAACATTTAAATAAAGTTTTAAAATGGATTAGACACCCTATTGTAAGAATACAACTTCATCTCAAACACTTAGAGTAAAAAACAAGGAACAAATTATTATAAATGATATTGAAGAAAATATTCAAAATTGGAATATACCTAAGGTACCAATACATGACATTTATCATAAGGAATCATTTAAATTCAAGATGGGATATGCCATCAAGACAGTAGAAGAAAGTTTATCTGTCACTCAAAATCAAGAAGACTTTCAACTACTATCAAGAAAAGTTATTGAAAAACATAAAGAAAATAATTACAAATATTTACACATTGGTCTTATACAAATAGCAGTAAAACCTTTGACAAGACTAGGGTTGAACACCTCGGTGCTTGTATGCCTAAGAGATACAAGACACAATATCTTTACAGACTCGCTACTTGGCATGGTGGAATCCAGCCTTTGTAGTGGTCCAATATATTTTAATTGTTTTCCTAATTTTTCAGTATCTTTAACTGACCCAAATATTCTAGATATATTAACAATAAATTTAAAAACACATGGTTTTAATATGATCCATGGTTCTCAAAATTTAGCAATAGTCTACAGAATATATTATAAAGTTATGAATACCTTATGTCCAAATATCATGAAAATTGATCAAAAAGATCAAACCATATTATTCCAAACAAATATGGAAAAATCCAATATGATTGTACC
The DNA here is from genome assembly GCF_054954075.1 of Amborella trichopoda. Classification (NCBI taxonomy): domain Eukaryota; kingdom Viridiplantae; phylum Streptophyta; class Magnoliopsida; order Amborellales; family Amborellaceae; genus Amborella; species Amborella trichopoda. The sequence continues at coordinate 36,828,382 of NC_142340.1, forward strand.
CAAAACAATTAAATGGTCAGATATTATCTTACCACAGTCATGGGCATTGCAAAATGCCAATCAACCCCAAGAAGTTCCTCAAAAAAATATTCCAAATCAAATAATTGAACATCCAAATGGTAATATTGAAATACAATTTCAACAATTACAGGTACAGGATGATATTAATATTAATCGAAAAAGGAATATCAAAAAATAGAATACCAAGTTGAAAATCTTATTCTACTAACCGTGATGTTATAATACTACCTCCTCCCACACAATCTTCTTCATTTATGCAATCAATACCCAGTTCAGATCTACAATTCCAAGAAATAAGAAGAACAACTGATCATGTTGTTATTCCTACATATACCCCTGAATCAAGTATAGCAAATAATCCTGAACCCAGTATAGAAGATTTTCAAATATTAACCTTACAAATAGAAGATGATATAGAAGAAGAAATAAATCCATATGATCAATATTCTGATGAATATATGGCAGCATATTTAGCAGCCAAATTAGAAAGAAAAAGGAGAAAAGTCAATAAAGAATATATCAGAAAAGATTATTTATCTGAAGAAAATAAAAATATTAGAGAATGGTATTTAAAAACATTTCAACCTAGATTAATAGAATTAATGCATAAAAAATATAATAAATTTCTTAAAAAAGAAAGACTAAACCAATGATTTTTTATATGGTTAAAAGAAGTATGTACTCAATATAATATTACTATTCCCTCATTTGATAATATTCAAACAATAGAAGAAAAAATTTATATTAGTACAGATGGTACAACCACTGCTAGTACTCATCTACCTGAGAAAAGTATAATACTAAAAGCAGTTACTTCAGTTAAGGATAAAGTAGCACAACCACAATCAATATATGATATTATTGCCACTCCATATAAAGTCTTACCAAAGGAAATTGGTAAGAAACAAGAATTGATTCATCATATTGTGGAACAGAATAATTATACTAATTTATATATGCAATCTTTAGGTAAACAAGCAGAAAGAATAGAAAGACTTGTTTCAAAAGATCAACCTTCTGCTACACCTATACCTAAAGCAGTCTTGTTCAAACCACCTCCAGAATTAAATAAAAATAAATTCCATATTGGAGATAATAATAAATCCTTAATAGATCAATTAATATCAAAATTATCCCAATTAGATATTAAAGGAATACCTTCTCCCAAGATAAATATTCCTCCTCCAACTATTATAAGTTCACCTCCTGAGTCTTCTGATAAAGGAAAAGCAAAGTTACCTGAGCATGAGACAATGATGCTTCAGGAAAAAGAACCAATTATAGAAGATATTATCCAAAATCAAGAACATGCATTTATGGATACTACTCCTATTTTGGAAACCGTGAATAGAATAGCCTATGGAAAGAATTGGAAACCAATAACAGCTTTACCATATCACAAGAGACCTACACCTGTTGATATACAAATGGAAGAAGATGCTATACAACAGGCAGTATCATACTCAAGAAGATCAATAGTAAACTGGCAAATAGATGGATTATCGGAATTAAAAATATTAGATGTTATGAGACATATGACAATGTATGCCTCTGCAAATAAAATGGCAGGCAACCCTGATCAAGAGGTAGCAAAAGCAATAGTTAATGGATTTACTGGCTGGTTACGAGGCTGGTGGGATTTTTATGTAGATGATGAAACCAAACATAGAATCCTCAATAATACTAGACAATGGACCGCCAGAAATGAACAAAACCAAGAAATAATTTATACAGAAAGTGATGTAGTTAACACTTTAATCTATACCATTACCCTACATTTTGTAGGCAGTACAGCTCTCTTAACAGCATGATCGGAAGATCTGTTATCCAATCTACGCTGTCCTACCCTATCTCATTATAAATGGTATAAAGATGTATTTTTCTCAAGATTATTAATAAGAGAAGACTGTCAGCTAGACCACTGGAAAGAAAAGTTTATAGCTGGTCTACCATATTTATTTGTTGAAAAAGTCAAGGAAAGACTAAGGAAAAAACATAACGGAATTATTGTCTATTCATCATATACACTCGGAGAACTCTCCGCAGAAATATGTCCTGAAGGATTAGCCTTATGCACAAAAATGAAACTCAAAAGACAATTGGATAAACAAAAAATTACTAAGCGTAAAGAACTTGGTGACTTTTGTGAACAATTCGGATATTATCTTGATAAGAAAAATATGCCTGACAAGTTATATAAGAAAAAGAAAAAACATAAAAAGGAAAAATATAAAAAAGAAAAATATAAATTCAAAAATAAAGATAAGAAACAATATTATAAAAAATCCAAAAGAAAACTAATCAATAAGTTTTCCCCTAATACAAAAGGTAAAAGAAAATTACCAGTATGTTATAAGTGTGGTAAAGTAGGACATTATAAACATCAATGTAAATTACTCATGGAAACAGGGTCCATCTCTGTAGTCCATTATTATCAGCAGACTACCAGAATAATTGCTTATTCTAAAGTTCAAATAAAAAAGCTGCTTTCCTATGATGAGTGGGGTTGCAATCCCGCACAGGGAAAGAAACTGCACAACCCAGATTTCTCATATAAATACTATAAATATGCCGAGTATATAGAAGCCTGGCACAAATTCTTTTACTATCAAAATCCGAATAACACACACAGCTGGTATCTTTAGTTCCGGCTACCTGTTTTTGAAAGATTCCCCACATGGTTTCAAAATTGGTTCTTAGTGTGGGGTTCAACATCTTTAGTTCTACCTCCTGCTTTCAAAAACCTGCAGGAACAATTTGTACAATACAATAATAGTGATAATACAATTGACACTCACCGATACTTCATGGCATTATATCAGACCCCATGGATCATGAAATGGGATTATACTATCTCAATAAATAATACAGCCGATTACACCTATATTTCTCGATTGGGGAAAACCATCTCTGTAAAATGGTGGGACATTTTCAAAATGGATCTCACAACCACCACACCAAAAAGAATACCCCAACAAACACCTAAATATCAGCCAAGCCCAAATACAGCTAATACCTCTTTTGACTTTCCAACATACTTACGCAACATGCTGCAAACCAATCCCAATGCATCAAAAGAAGAATTAGAAAAACAAATGAAAGAGATATTCGCTGAGGCTGGAAGAAAACCAGTATCCTCCAAAGAAACCGTACAATCTTCCCCACTTCACACCAATAGATACCTCCAATTGAGTGAAGCTGATCCAGAAGAAGAGACGGATCCAGAAGAAGACGATCCAGACGAATTCAGTCAAAGACCATGAATAGGAAAAGTCTCTACCAATATCACCACAGACAGCAATACCAATAATCCAAAAAGAGGAATAGTCTCCACCTACAAAGCTCCATAAACGACAAAAGCCCACCGATAGAAAACGACAAAAAGACTGTTCCAAGATTCCAAGCACTGTACCTACAGACATATACGACGATAAGACATGGCCACATCTTCCACAAGAAGTACTGTTCAAAGATGCTTCACTGTAGCCATTTGCATACAAGCCAAAAATGTCACTGTAGCCATGATAGAAAGAGACAAAGGGAAACACTGTTCCCAGATGCTTCTTTTTCAATTTTTGTCTTCTTTCGTTTTTGTTTTACTCCTTTATGTCACCTTAGTCTGCTTTACGTCTTCTCCCTCTGCTTTTACTTTATTCTTTGCTTCGTGATGAAGCAAGGTCGCCCGCCTATTTAAGAACCAGAGGTCTCTCATTTGAAGCAAGGTCTCCCAACTAAGGTCGAACTCAGCAACCTCGACCACTCTCTCTGCTCTCTGCTGTCATATACTCTCTGCTGCTTCTCTCTCCCTATCCGTCTGATATCTCTTTGAGTCCATACTTACTTTCTCTTTGAGTCTATTCTTACTCTTACTCTCTCTCTCTCTGAAGTTCATAGCTACTCTTTTGAGTCCGGAGTACTGTATCAATCAGAGCTATCCTGACCTTCATAGCTCCAATATTTCAAACATCTCACCAGGTTTTATCCTTCACCTTTTCTTTCTATATCCATTATGTGTGACTGCAATCTAAAATCTCTCCCTTCCTACTGTCCACAACACTGGAAACTATTTTCCAATTATTGTATTTGTACACAGTAAGTTTCAGATTTCTATCTTGTCTTTTCTTTTCTTTGAGTTCTGTTTCATTTTGTAATAAGTGGTTTCAGTTTGTAATACGTTGTTATTTCAGTCTGTAATAACTACACAGTTACAGTTGTACAAAAGTCTTATAATGTGAATAAAATGCAGTTTAAGATTTTATTTAGTATAAAAGTTGGCGACTACAATTATGCTCAATGGTTCGTAATTGATATTTCTATTATTCCTTTACTTTGTATAATTCTCTTTGTCCTTAATTATTATAAGATTTTACAAGAACTTGTTAAATACAATAGCCTCTTGTTTACATATTTACTCTAATTTAGATCTAGATCCATTATATTATATTCCTGAATAATTTAGATCAAATTAAAGAACAATTAAGAGTCAAATTATAGCATAAGACAGTACTGTAGATCCAAGCCGACAAATGGTATCAGAGCCAAACAGTAAAACTGTCTAACAGTGGAACTGTGTAAACAGTTAGACTATCAAAACAGTAATACTGTTCTTTAAAACAATAAACATGTAAGAGATAAAAGTTACATCTTTACTAAAGAAACCAAGTTAAATTTACATCCAAAAAAGTTGGTCCGAGAGTTAAGACAAGAGACAAGGGAAAGTCTATTGCAAAGTACTGCCAAGGCTAAGAAGAGCCGCTTAGGGAAAATGCTGGACCCCTGAATGTCCAGATTGTCATTATCCGCAACCTAAGGATGACAAATTTAATTAGGAATCTTACTTCTAAAGCTTGGAATCCCACTCAACTCAATTATTCCATGGTCAAAAAAGAACTCTTAGCCATAGTTCATTGTGTTTCAAAATTCCAAAGTGATATTTTAAATCAATATTTCTTAATACGAACTAACTGCAAAGCAGCTAAACATATCTTGCAAAAAGATGTTCAAAATTTGGTTTCCAAACAAATATTTGCCCGATGACAGGCTATCTTGTCCGCCTTTGATTTTTCCATCGAACACCTTCCCGGGTCGTCCAATAATATGTACTTATTATATTACATATAATATTCATATTATTATATTATATGACATATAAATGTCTTATATTATATTATAATAAATATTATTTTATATATTATATATAATACAAATATACGTAAATAAAAGATATAAAATACATTTATTATGTATTATATTATATATTTATATTTATATTGTTAATATATATAATATCTTAAATATATTAAATATATTATATATAAGAATATTATATATAAGAATACTATATTATGATATATTTTTATGATATTATATATAGCATATATATATCTTATATTATATTATAATAAATATTGCATTATATGTTTATATAATACAAATATACGTTAATAAAATTTATAAAATACATTATATTATATTATATATATATGTATATACTTATATTTATATTATTAATATATATTCTATAAACTACTTTGACACCAAATTTTGAACTTCCAATCCTCTATTAAACTCACACTAGTAAAAAATATAAAAAAAATATTTTCAATAAAATAAAAGGACCAAAATACCCTGAAAGTTTCAAGAGGTATTTTGGTCATTATATTTTATTGAAATATATTTTTAATAACTTTTATAGGTACGCCCCAATGAGAAGATGATACATACCAAATTTCATATACATACAATTTGTATAAAAAAACTAAAACTAAAATACTTTGAGACGTTAGATCTAAGATAAAACGGTGAATGACTCTCTTGATCAAAATTGGACGGCTGGATGGTAGGAGAAGCATAGATCTTCTATGATGTAGGGGAAGTGTAGAAACATTTCCCTATTCTTTTGTCCAAAATTTTACTACCAAAAAACAGTCTTTGGTAGTAAAAATATACCTATTATTTTCTTTTTGGGTTGGCTTTGGTAGTAAAAATATACCTATTCTTTTTTTTTTTCAAGTTCACATGTGAGTTTGGGGCCCATAATGTTTTTCGGATCCAGGTCTAGGCTCGGCTAAGTCCAGGTCCCATATTTTTTTTAAGTCTAGGTGCAACTGCCCTACCCATTGCTACTCCTCTCTCTCTCTCTCTCTCTCTCTCTATATATATATATATATATATAAAACAGAACAACATGAATTTGTATGAGACCATCAAAATGGTCTGTCAAACTTGGAGCTAGGACCTCCCAAGAACGAAACCATGCGCCACTATCACACTAGATTATTGCACAGATGCCTATAATGGGTAACATCTAAACGCAACTAGATGGGGCTCAGATGGCCAACAAAATGTGCGGAAGTTTGATTTAGGAGGTTCCCAACTCCCAAAGGAACTGTACATTTGAGAAAAGGGAAGTAAAAGAGAGAGCATATTTATGGGTCATGAAAATAAATCCTATCATTATGGCACCTATCTCATCTGAAAATAAAATCTGCAAAAACTTAGCAAAAATATTGGAAGAATGATTCACTATAATTTGATATATTCATCTTAAATAACATTAATAGTTTCCCATAATAACATATAAAAATAATTTAAAAGTGATAAAGTGACATGAACATTAAATACATGAGGCCAAATAAAATATGTAAAAACTTGACAAAAATATTAGAAGAAGGGTTCACCGTAAATCAATATATTTATCTTAATTAACATTAATAGTTTTCCATAATAATACTATATACGTCAATGCCCATACTACATGCAAACCATATTATATAATTACGTGCGTTGCACAATCGGCCTCTACCACGAATACAAAGTGACATCGTATAAGTGACATGAATAACAAACACATCCATTATAAAAATTAATATATAAAAATAATTTAAAAATTATATAAGGTAACATGGTGGCCCAAATATATAAAACCGATACCCATGCAGTTTCAGTTTCACAATATTTCTTTTGGCCTAAGATATCTAAGCAGTAGCATTGGAACATGATACTATATAAGATGATGCCCATGTAGTTTCAGCTTTGAAATGGATTTGTAGTTTTGTACACTAATCAAAGAGTTTGAAAGGCCCGCAATCATTAAATGGCTGAGAGGTACATCTCTATAGTTTCACAAAATATTGGAAGAAAATTATCCTTCTATCTAAAATTTTACTACACAAAACCAGAAGAATAACATGAAGAGCATGCAATAACCATCAAAATTCCTAACATTTACTTGACCCAACTTCTCACTTCAAAGAGCCAAAACATTGATTAAAAAAATAAAAATCCATAACTTCTTTAAATCGAATAGGCAAGCTTTCTATGCTTCCCCTATAGCATAAAACTTATATGCTTCTCCTTATCCAACCATCTATTCTATGAATGGTTGAGATGACCCCAATCACAATGTCACTTCTCTATTGTTTTATTTTTAATTTTTTATATAAATTATTTTGACACCAAATTTTGGGTGTCCACTCCTCTCTTAAAATCGCACTTATAAAATAAATTTAAAAAATATTATCAATAAAATAAAATAACCAAAATATCTTTAAAAAGTTTCAAAGGGTATTTTGGTTATCATAGATTATCGAAGACTTATTTTTAATATTTTATTTAAGTGAACCCTATTGAGAAGATGCTACGTACCAAATTTCATATTCATACAATTTGTAAAAAAAATATTAAAAATAAAATACTATGAGGCGCCGGATCTAGATCAAATGGTGACTGGTTCACTTGATCTAAATTGGACAGTTGGATTGAGGGGGAAGCATATATCTTAAATGCTGTAGGAGAAATATAGAAACTTTTCCCAAATCAAATAACAAACTAAATCCCAATAAATCAATAAATTTATAAAACTCACACATAAACACAGAGAGAGAGAGAGAGAAAGAGAGAGAGAGAGAGAGAGAGAGAGAGAGAGAGAGAGAGGGAAATAAAAAAAATAGCGTACCTATTTTGAGATGTTGAGAGGCGCAGTGCGTGAGAGACTTCTATTTATAAGACTTCTAAACCTAATTAAGATAGATATCGTAACCTATTTATAGGACTGATCTATCTATCTTTCTCTCTCTCTCTCTCTCTCATTAGGATATATAATCTCTCTCTCTCTTTCTTAACATGATAGATATATTTTAGGTGAGAAAATAGTAAGTATAAATTTTAAGATATAAGTCAGATATAGAGAGAAGCTTATGGGTGGCGACATACAAGGAATTACTTAGATTGAAAGAGAATCATTGGCAATAAAGGTTACATGTGAAATGGTTGAAAGAAGGGGATAAAAATACAAAATTTTTCTATGCTAACGCCAATGCTAGGAGAAGAGGCAACTAATTCAAAATATTAGAATTGACGAGATAGATTGTGTTAATGGGATGAATGTCGAAAATTTCTTGATGGACCACTTTAAAAAGGCTTTTGCGGCTGAAAGTGAACTTGGCCTTTTTAATACAAGACCTTCCTTTCACCAAATTACCTCTTCAACAAGCTAAGTGGCTGAAAAGGAAATTTGAAGAACAAGAAATTAAAGACGTAGTATTTGGTCTTGGAAGAGATAAGGCTCTTGGACCGGATGGGTTCCCCATATATTTCTTTCAATTTTTTTTGGATATCCTGAAGATAATATCTTTCAATTGTTAGAAGAATTCTATTGGAGGGGAAGGATTTAACATTGCAATGAACTCCACATTCATTGCTTTAATCCCAAAAAAAAATGTCATTGAAGAGGTGAAAACATTCGGCATATTAGCCTTATTGGCAGGCTTTATAAAATCATAGCTAAGGTCTTAACAAACAGACTTCACCAGGTAATTCATCTTATGGTTAAAGGGCCACAATCAGCCTTTTTGAAGGATAGACAAATTATGGGCAGTGTTTTGATAGCTCAGAAATGCATTCACTCCAAAATAAAAGAAGGAAAACCGGAGCTTATTTGTAAGCTAGACTTTGAGAAGGCTTATGATAAGGTTGATTGGAGGATACTTCAAACCATAATGAGTAATGTGGGATTTCATTCAAGGTGGCGGCTATAGATTGATGGTTGCCTCTCATCCACCCATTTCCAGTCCTTGTGAATGGTGAGGCAACTGGTTTCTTCAAGGGTTCAAGAGGATTGAGACAAGGGAATCCCCGTTCACCTTTCTTATATACCTTGCTGGTTGAAAGCTTCAGTGTATTGTTGAACAAAATGGTATCAAGTGGAATCATCTCAGGTGTAAAAATAATCATGGTTTAATAATATCAAACTTACAATATGCTGATGATACCGTCATTTTTTTTGAGCCTAATGATAGGGAGATCACTTGTCGATGGATTTTTTTGAAGTGCGTGGAATTTGCTACCGGGCTCAAAGTAAATCTTAATAAGACCATGCTTATTGGTATTGGTTGTCTCCAAGCTATGGTGTCGAGGATGACACAATTGTTAGGTTGTGGTGTAGAGACTCCGCCTTGCACATATTTGGGTATTCCACTGATAGATTCTAGGGCCTTTAGATCTACATGGGATCCTGTTATTGCGAGATTCTATAAAAAATTAGATATGTGCAAAGAAAAAATACTGTCTTTAGGAGGAAGATACACATTGATTAAGTATACCATGTCTAATCTACCAGTTTACTTCGTGTCCTTATTTAAGATGCCGAAGCAAATTGAAAAGTTACTTGAAAAGTTAATGAGGAATTTTTAGTGGGGAGATAAAGAAAGCAAAAAGAAACTTCACTTGGTGAGTTGGGCAGAAGTGTGTGCACCTTTAAGAGATGGAGGCTTGGGTATTAGGAGGTTGGAACATATGAACTCTGTGCTTCTTGTGAAATAGTGGTGAAGGATTCACACCCAACAAGACTCTTTTTATGTACAAGTTCTGAGAGATACGTATGGCATGGATCTGAATTACGGACTCATTAAAAACCCAAGAAACAATACAATGTTATCCCATATTTGGAGGGGGATTGATTATGAGAGACCTATTTACTTGCAACAGTTCCAAAAAGTGGTGGGCAACGGAGAGTCCACACTTTTTTGGTTTGACAAATGGCTTTGAGATTATCCATTGAGATACCTTTTCCCGGAAGTCTCAAATCCACTAGCATCTGCTAAGGAGGTTAGTGTGAGTAATTTTACTAACATTGTTTGGTCTATTCATTGCAGGTACGGGAGAGTAACAAACAATTTTATTGGGAAATATCATACATTGCTGAATTTATTGAACAATATTTACATAACTCCAAATAAGGATGACTCCTTCATATGGGATCTTACTTCATCAAGTGATTTTTCTGTTAAGTCCACTTATGACTTCTTATCTTATGATCGTAGTAGGGAGTTGGATCTGGTTCTTCATAACATCAAGAAGCTACATGTACCTCTTAAAGTCCAACTGTTCTTATGGATCTTGTGTCAAGAAGCTACAATGTTTCTCTACCCACAGACTTACTATATTCGCGGCAGTTTATTGAACGGACCTCCAATGAACGGTGCCGTCCGTTGAGATTCTGCATGAAATTTTTGACCGCCACAGACCTTGTATGTCTGTGACGGTGCCATGGACATGCTAGATTCGTGGCGGCAAAAAAAATGCACGCCGCTTAATTTTTTTGGATGGTGATGAGCCTATGGGTGAAAATGCTGTTCATTTTCGCCCATAGGCGTTGCGTAGATTCTTCCATATATATATATATATATATATATAGGTGAAAATGAACAGTGATTTCGTCTACCCTCATCACCATCCAAAGTTCATCGCATGGTCACGATTGTTCGGTTATGTTTTATTTTTCATTTTTTTCCTTACATAAATTAGAATGATATAAAATTTGGAGATACATCTTAGTGCATCTTAGTGAGGTGAACCTAATAAAAATATATAAAAAAAATTCATAAAACAAATTGACCAAAATACCCCTTAGACGTTTTGGAGGTATTTTGGTCAATTTATTTCATGTAAACTCTTTTTTTAATATTTTTTGTAGATTCGCTTATTTTTTATGAACACACTCTCCAAATTTCAGATCGTTTCAATTAATTAAAAAATAAAAAAATAAAAAATGAAGCACTGCCGAAAAACTGACCGTGCGATGAAGTTCGGATGGTGATGAGGGTAGGGGAAATCACTATTCATTTTCGCCTATAAGCGCTTTGTAGCATATATATATATATATATATATATATATATATATATATATATATATATATATATATATATGGGTTTGTCTAGAGTTAACAACCCCACACAATACAAATGTTAAAGTTAGAAGGGGTTATGATAGGTGTATTTATAAAAAAGATCATTACTTTTTGTTAAATGTTTTTTTAATAGGTAACTTAACCATTAAGAACAGACAAATTTGAAATTTTTATAAAAATACAATGGCATTTTGAAAGTTTGTATATTGGAATTTTATTTGTAGAGTGCTCTTGTCTTTTATTAAAAATTCCAACTTTGTCCTTTATGAAGATGACAAAAGTACTCATTGTCTTGTAGTATTATTTACAAAATTACCATTACTTAATGATGAAGATATCACAAAAAGTAATTTTTTTTTAAAAATAGACTACAAATTAGTAAATCCACCATTCACAACTTTCTATATCTTCAATATTTGTAATTGAAGTTTATTATATATATATATATATATATATATATATATATATATATATATATAAATGCGGGCCTCTTAATAAATCTATTTTTGAGATGGATTTTAGGACTTAATTTTTAAGGACATGTAATCTCTAACATGGAAAATGACGAGGTAATCTTGAAGATCTCTCTGATTTAAGATTACATGTTAGATGTTGGTCATTTTAGGAACTATTTTTCAGGGGTATTTTGGTCATTTTATATTTTAGGAAGTGTTTTAAAATGATCAAATTACCACCTCTCTACTAATCTTTAATAACCCCTAGAGAGTATTTTTTTAGCCAAATTAACATAGGCCATCCATTTTGGTGAGATGCTTAGATCTAGGCCTTAGAATGATTTTTTTATTTCTAAATTCTTTAGATAATTTTATTATCATTAGAGTAACAATATTAAAAGAAAATTTGAATTCATAAAGGCCCTAACATGGTTTTTGAAGATTGTTGCATTATATTACTACACAATTGTTGCAATAGATCATGGGAGGGCTGACCCCACCTACATGTATGGTAGATGTGACCCTTGGTCTCAGCCATCAGATATGAGTAGATGGCTTGAGTCACAATGTCACAAGCTAGCACTTAACTGTCAGATCTTGATCAGGCGGCTCATAGTATTTTATTTTTTATTTTTATTCTACAAAAAGTTTTTAAGAAAAATTTGGGCCATGCATAGATCTGATATGGGTGGACATGATAAAAATATTTTTTAATATTTCTGATGATAAAAAATTATCAGAATACCCCTAAAAATTACAGGTGCAATTTGGTCATTTATGTTTATATATATATATATATATATATATATATATATATATATATATATATATATATATATATATATATATATATATATATATATATATTCAGGTTTTTCCTAATTTTATGATGGGATTCCCAAAATTTCATCTAAAAATGTTTTGTGGAAAATATTGAAAAATAAAATAGTGTTTAACGTGAGTACGTGATATTGTGTTATGAACAATCGTAGCTGCTCAATTCAGAACGAACGTCTAAGAAGTGGGGTTGTTGGGGTCATGCAGAAACATTCCCCTTAGATCAATATATATATATATATATATATATATATGGAAAAAGCTGAGATTAATCCACTAGCTCATATGAATGTATAAGCCCAATGACCCAGATTGAATCTAAGCCGATCACTAATGTTCTAGAGTGTTTGAATTTTAATTTTTTTTTTTTAAATCCAAATCACTTGAAATTTTAGGAATGTATTCAAATGATTTGAACATATGAGCCCAACAACTCATATTGAATTTGGGTCGATCAGATGGTCACAACCTCATTTCGTGTTTGAATTTTAATGTTTTTTCTACAAATCTAAATAACTTGAAATTTTAGATGCCCATTTCTCATCAAGACGCACCTAATATAAATATTTTAAAAATAATTTGTAAAACTAAATTGACTAAGATACCCTCGAAACATTTCAAGGGTATTTTGGTCAATTTATTTCTTACAAATTATTTGTTTGATATTTTTATTAGATTCTTATAATTTTGAATAATGCACGTCTAAAAAATTTAAATTATTTGGATTTGTAGAAAAAACATTAAAATTTAAATACGAAATGAGGTCGTGATCGTCAGATCGGCCCAAATTCAATCTGGGCCGTTGGGCTCATATGAACACACACGTTCATATGATCAAAAAGGAACGAGCAAGCTTTCTATGCTTTCCCTATAACATAAAACTTATATACTTCCTCTTATCCAAGCGTCCATTCTGAATGGAGGGCTAAGATTTCCCCAATCATAATGACACGTCTCTGCACTATTTTATTTTTTATTTTTTTTATATAAACTATTTTCACACTAAATTTTGTAAGTCCAATATTCCATTAAACTGACACTACAAAAAAATTTTAAAAAATATTTCCAATGAAATAAAATGACCAAAATACCCCTGAAAGTTTCAAAGGGTATTTTGGTCATTTTATTTATAGAAAGATTATTTTAAATATTTTTTATAGGTGCGCCCCAATGAGAATATGGCACATACCAAATTTCATATCCATTCAATTTTTTATAAAAAAACTAAAACTAAGACGTAGGATCTAAGATCAAATGGTGAGTTGCTCTCTTGATCAATATTGGACGGCTGGATGGTAGGGGAAGCATATATCTTCTATGCTATTGGAATTGGAATAGGTTCGGCAGCGGATCACACAATCTTGGATTCGATTCTGCATCTTCCAAAAGGGATAAAGAACTCTGAGAGTTGTTTCATGGATCCAAAAGAGAGTACTTGGCTTCTCCGAATAAGTAAAAAGTGTACCATGCCTGAATCTAACTGGGGTTCACAGTGGTGGGGGAACCGGATCGAAAAAAAGAGGGATTCTAGTTGTAAAATATCTAATTAAATAGTAGCTGGAATTGAGATATCATTCAAGGAGAAAGATATCAAATACTTGGAGTTTTTTTTTGTATCGTATACAGATAAATCATGATATGGCACAAATATATTGGAGCTACGATAAAAGATAGAATATGTGGCTAGCTAGATGCCTATATCTGCATTGCATTTATTTATATATCTAATCTAATAGATATAACTCTTCCTATGCAGCATTCAAATGGGTTGAAATAGAAAATAAGAAAATATTAAAATTTCTTTATTATGGAATCAATGAAATGAAATAGGTCCTAAACTAAGCATTGACTCTCTTTAATGCTCCTGATTATTGTTGTATAGAAGATATATGCTTCCCATCGATCCAACCGTCCAATTTTGATAAAGAGAACCCACTCATCCAACATCTCAAAGTATTTTATTTTGTTTTGTTTTTTATGTTTTTTTGTTTTTTGTTTTTTTGTTTCTTGTTTTTTATAAAAAGTGAATGGATATGAAATTTGGTACGTTCCATCTTCTCATTGGGGTGCGCCTATAAAAAATAATTTTTTGATAAAATATAATGACCGAAATACCCATTAAAACTTTCAAGGGTATTTTGGTCATTATCTTATTGGAATTGTTTTTTTTTTTTTAATATTTTCCCTAGTGAAAGTTTAATAGAAGATTAGACGTACAAAATTTGGTATTAAAATAATTTATATAAAAAAAATAAAAAATAAAATAGTATAAAAACCTGACATTGTGAATGGGACAATCTTAGCCCTCCATTCAAAATGAACCGTTGGATAAAGAGAAGAATATAAGTTTTATGTTGTAAGGGAAGTACAGAAAGCATGTCTAGGTAAGAAATATTAAAAGCTTGCCTATATATATATATTATTGACAAATACAAATTCACAAGTATTTCCAATTTCAAAATTTAAAATATTTTCAGAGCTCACATTCTTGGTTCTGAAGCATATAGATGAGGTCCCACATTAGTAACTTTGTAATGTTCGATCACAGTAGATATGAGACATAAGCATGCCTTTAGATAATGTAAATGGAGAGGGAAGTGCCTTACACTTTCTAATATTTAACAATAGCTTCATGCTCTATATTTTATATAGTTATTATGACTAATTTTATTATTTTTTCTACGTCCCATTAAGCTCAAATTTTGGTCATTGATATTTGTCACTATAGTAAAAATACTGTAATTTTTTTACATAAAAGAAACCAAAATACCCCTAAACTTCAAATTTTCAAGGGTGCTTTTGGTCATTTTATTTAGTTTTATATTTTTGGTATTTTAATAAATGTCGGATGGTGAGGAGTATGACCTCAATCTGTAGATAGAACATAGAATTAAAATACAATACATTATTAAAAAGTGGGATTTAGAGGTAAAATAGAAAAGGAAAAAAAATATAGAAATATACAGAATTTTTTATATTTCAATAACAAAATGGTGACCACCTTAGAAAATTTCCATTCAAAGAAAACACAACATAGACATTTAGAAAGAAAATAAGAAAATATCTTAAGGTGAAAGTTGAATAGCAAGTTACTTTCGGCCATGCAAGAAGAAATTGGCCATTCCAATGAATGACAAATATATAATACAAGTTTAACATCTTACACTTCTTTTTGAAATACGTCAAAATGAACATGTGTATGCTGATTGTAACATTAAAACAATAAATTAACCAATATAAACACGACAAAGCCCCACACATGACACAGGCGAGTAAAATAACCATGTGAACTTTTCCCTATGATACAATCTCCAAGTAACCGATTCCCTCTCTCTCTCTCTCTCTCTCTCTCTTCCCTGAGGGCCTAAAACCCTGCAGGACTGCACTGCTTCTCCTCCCCGACACAAATAACAAAAGCCGAAAAACAAAAACAAACTCATGCTAAGAAACTGCTGCAAAATTTAGTTCCAAAGGTTTTAGGGCTCCCTGTACAATGTCTTGCACAGTTCTATTTCGGCGACAAATCTCTGAAAGCTCCTCCAATGGTTCCAAGAGCTCTGACAACACGGCGCCCTTAGCAGCCTGAGACAATGCATTTAGGAATCTCGAGCTTTCGACCTCTGTTATAGCATTGGATGGTATGAAAGAAACAGCTTCTTTTGCCCACTCCAACACCTTTGCACCATAGGTCCTTGTAAGCGAAACCAACACATATGTCACCTGCAAATATGTAATAGTCAGACCCCATTCAAAGGTTCAACCATCATGCAAGTTCAGATCAGTCGAACCCCATTGAGAAATTTGAAGAATTTCTGCTCACAGATTTATAATGATTTACACCCCAATCTACTTTTTGAAAGTAACAGGACCCCATGGAGATCACGAGAGTGCAGAATCATACAACCTTAATTCACTATTTTCGCACTCCATTCAGAGAACTGAACAAATTATGAGGGTGTAAATTTATGATGAATTGAAGATCAAACATAATTTTTGTTCTTTTGAAAATGCTAATGATCAAACACAATTTATTTCATTTTTGGAAAACCAATCACACCCCATTGAGAGGTCTAAACAACTTATGAGAGCAAAAATAATCTGATTGGAGGCTTTTGGCTAGACCAACCTCTTCAAGCCGAGATGTTGGGAGTGCACCCGTTAATGAGGCTATCAGTATTCTAGTGAGGCTTGCACCTCTTGGAATTACCACGCTGTCAATAGTGGAGCGATACTGCTCCCCAGCAGTAGAATTTGTGAGATCAAAGACGTCAGATAAGAATGTCAAGATCGACATGCAAGCTTCTCTGTAGATCAGGGTACAGTGCAGATCAATAAGAAAAGGCTCCAACAATAAAAAGTGTACACCAAAATTAAAGATTCAAGCTAGTTGCATTTGTAATGGAGATTAATTAGCAAACACAGGAAGCCAATTCCTCTTGAGGTTTACTTTTGGAAGCATGAAATGATAAAGCCGCATGAAATGATAAAGCCACTTCTACATAAGGATTTTCATGAATGAAAAACCTGGTTAGCTGCCACTACAGACTTGCTAAAGACTTGGCTGAATGTTACCTGTGTTGTACGGTGATACCGATCATTGAGCAGTCAACCAATGGTGGAAAAGCAGGGGAGAGAACAATGATATGTGGGCAGTAACGCATGCACCTTGATGCCAACAAATAACAATCATCTGCTATGTCTGGTCGAGCAGTAAAATCCTACATAAAAGAACATCACAATGATACATATTCATGAGCACTTTCACAAGGTCAACTATCCACTGAAACTCACTAGAGACTTTCATTAGAGGAAACTCATGCAAGATAATATAAGAGGACCACTTGAAGCAAGCGAAGATGCATAAGGTAAAGATGCATAAGGCAAAGATGCATAAGGCATTCTGGTTGAATACCTTTATACTCCTTAGTAGATGTGTTGTATGGCCAAAAAGTGCCTTTATTAAGGAGCCGAGGTAAGTTGCACAAGTTGGATCAGAACCAAATATCTGTTTGTGAAATATAATGTGGTCAACAAGGCATGCTATAAACCTTTCTTTTGATAAAAGGTACGTGATAAACCTACAACGAATGTAACCTATGGTGCTCAAAATATTCTCAACAAACCTTTATAACTTCACTTGAAAGATAAAGGAAGCATGATTGATGATGCTGTTGATACTTGTCTTGGACCGCCTCCAACATAGCTCCAATCGTTACCCCCATGAATCTTCCAGAAGTCCGCACCTTAAAGACATCACATTGCTTTTGTTATTATGTCCAAATAACGAACTTATATCAACTAAATCACAACATGCATGACTTCCCTCAATAATGCACATATATATCCATAAGATTATGGTTCCATACACACTATATGATATAGTGCACTATTCATGTTAGCATATTGATCAAGAAGAGAATTTTGAATTCAACTTTTGCAGTAGTTATGCAAAATCAATGGCTTGGGTGCGGACATGCCCAAGTAACTTGGACCCGGGATAGTTCCATGTCCAGATGAAAAAGCGTGAAAATTGGGATTGTTACATGTCCAGATGAAAAGGCCTGAAAATTGGGCGAATCAACCGAGCTTCAAGTCCTACGTTTGTTATTTAGCCAGAATTGGACCGTCAACTTGGCCAATTCTGTGGATGACCCAGGCTCAGGACCCTAGTGAGTCCAAACCCATCTTCGTTTACAAACACTGATTTGGACACAGAAATCAATACATAATGCTTCCCACATCAATGATGTAATCGTCCTAGTTTTCAAAAATGTTTATGCCTATAAAGCATCTTCTTATAGGTGATGCAGCTACAGGAATATGTAACGAATGAAAGCACATGAAATGTATGTAACATTTGCAAATATCCATCACAAAAATTCTTACAGCATATTTGGAAGCCTTGCATAATGATTCCATTGTCCGCATATCCCAAGCACGGCTGTAAAGTAAGACAAGTCGAAAGTTATATTTCAAGAAGATATGGATACTTATAACATATAATGAAGTATGACTTATTAGTTATTCTTGAACATTGCAGGAGATTTTTTATTCTTAAGTGTCTCACTTATCAAATATCGCTTTGAATATTGGCCAGAGTCTCTGAAATGCATCTGCCACAGCCTCAGGATGACTTACATACCTGAAGTCAATGAACTTATTATCATCCTTCCATACAAATAAGACGCTCTAATTTAGGACGCATACTAGGCATTTCATATTTACCGGAAAATGTTTGAAAGACGATCAATATGAACAGTAAACTGTCTTGCAGTAATTTGTTGGGAAGAATCCATGGCCTGACCAATCAATTGCTGAAATGGCAATAAAGGATAGTAAACACCCATCCAGAGTATCAGTAAAAGCATCTCCTAAAAAATGGCACTATTGGCACTGACCTGTAAAGGAGTTACAGCTGGTAGGCACAACGCTTCAACAGCTTTTTTCGCATGGTCTGGTGGCAGTTCTGTGATAACCATACTGCATGGAAGAGTAGATGTATACCATTTAAAATGTTAGTAAAGACATAATATGCCAATGGCAGGGTTTGTGAGTAAGTCTTCCGATATCCCCGCAAAAAGTTTACAAAACCACACTCTGGGGAGTACCTCAAAGCTTCCACTAAATGCAATGAATCCTCGGTGGACAGTTTGTAACCGCCTTCCCCACTGACCGCCCTATGATAGATTTGAAAGAGGCCATCTAATGATCCACACAACTTATCTCGGCATGCTGACAGTCCAAAAAAACAACAGTTACTAACAGTAGACAACTACTTGAGGACAGATGTGACCCAAAAGGGCATATTTGTCGTTTATGTATACTTTTATCCTTTTTTTATGTTATATTTATGTAGAACTCGTATAAGGACTTAAGTGTACAATGTAAAGAGTCCGCGGACAGATTTTCTACGAATACAAAGTATATGAAATGGTGCTGGTTACAATTGTTGTTCCGTGACTCTATCCCTTTTCTTTTTTGTCATTCTCTTTCCTTTCATTATTGTAGTGTGGGCTAGTATCAACTCAACCTGTTCTCATCGAATAATCTATTACAACATGGTATCAAGGTAGGGTCATACACTCACAGCTTCCACTTAAATATTTGCTCAAAGCTATGCATCAAATGAGCAGATCTAGCCCATATACCTTAGGGTTTATTCCATATATGTTGAAAACTATTCTAAATCCGAATTGTATTAGGATTTGGAATCACAGAATCGCGGCCAGCTAGAAGATTTCTGTTTCCGGAACAAATGTCTGTACAAGAGGAATTGTGGGAAACGAGATTCCTATTTTATAGGAAACGCGATTCAACCAAAATGGAATCGAGATCCCTACCTAGATGGAACCAAGATTCCTAGCTCTATGAAATCGAGTTTCCAACCGATGTGGAATCGACCAATATGTCAATGAGATTTTTCCAATTACAGAATCAAGATTCCTAGGCATTTCGAATCAAGATTCATACCAGTTCAGAATCGAGATTTGACCCACATTGGAATCGAGATTTATAGTAGTTTGGATTCGGGTTTTAACCCATCTGGCAATCGAGATTTGTAATCCTCTTATAATCAAACATCAAGCAAACACATGGATACTTAGCTCTAATTTTTTGTTCTACTAGGCAATGAAGCATTACCAAACCATTTATAAGGTCTTACCAAAGCAGTAGTCCGATAATGCCATCCAAAATTAAATTATGTAACAAAGAGTTTCAGGGGCAATCTTTGATCAACTTAGCACACATGTATGTGTACATTATTTTTTAATTTCTAGACTTACAATCTCTCTAATGGATCATTACAATGCACGGTTAATGAAATCAGTCTATAAAGAATATAGGCCACTTGATTTTATTGGTCATTTGCTGTCAAAAAATATCACATAAAGATGATTGCATCTTGTAACTAGAGATTGGGTCTTGAGTAATTTGATGCTTTGATATCGTAAACATTACTTGTCC
Organism: Amborella trichopoda; assembly: GCF_054954075.1. Classification (NCBI taxonomy): domain Eukaryota; kingdom Viridiplantae; phylum Streptophyta; class Magnoliopsida; order Amborellales; family Amborellaceae; genus Amborella; species Amborella trichopoda. The sequence goes on from NC_142340.1 coordinate 36,848,849, forward strand.
AAAACAAAGAGAGGTTTGACATAGAAAACATCATTTCTCTAAAAATAAAAAAAAATAAAAAATAAAAAAATGAGTGCAAATCTCGTACGTATTGAGGGCTTTGTGCCTTGTGATATGAAGGTCAAGATGTGGAGTGTTTAAATTTTAATGCCTGAAGGACCAAATTCTCTTGAATTTAATGCTCCAATGCGCTAGTTATAGCTACCTTTGTTAAACTGCAAATGACATTAGAATCATACATGTTGAGTATCTGTAAGTCTAAAACTATGCATTTGAAAGTTGATTCGAGTTATCAATACTTCAGCATTGCTTCCATCGGATTACCATTTGAAGCACCTACAAACCATGTGAACTAATATCCTCCATTGGGGTTTGCAAATATCTGAAATCAGAATCCATAAATATTTGAGGTGAGATTGCACGTACAATGAATCCTAAATTTGTGTACCAAGGAACAACAATCCCTTGATTCCACCCAAATAGTTCACATCGAGATTCTATGAAGGTCGAAGCAAGATTCCATGTTGATTGAATCACAGTTCCCGGCACCTACGAATCGAGGTACTTAATGCTGTGGATTGTGGATTCAAAACCAAAATGAATAAAGATTCATTACATGTGGAGTCAGGAATCAACAAATGTAGAGTCAAGATCAATAAATATTAGAATCAAGATTCCAAAAAGTTGGGACCAAGATCCCAAAAATAATGGGATCGAGATTCCAAAAAGGTTTGAAATGAGATTCCTAAATTAAGGAGTCGAGATTCCCGAGTTCCTGAAATGGATTTTGTGAAAATTCCTCGTTGGATTCACCGAATCAAGGTTCCAAACAAGAATCGTGACCTCAAATATGGTTTATTAAAACCTGCCATGGCCAACCTCTCCTTTACGTCCTGCCTTATTTATCAGCATGGTTGGAACACCAATTTATTGAGGAGGAAATCCTTAGGGAAATTAACGACCTCACTTCGGATCGAGCCGTAGGACTTGATGCTTATCATGTTGCTCTTTTCAAATCCTTGCCTTTTTTGAGAAGTTTTACTCCCAAGGGATCATCTATAAAGCCATGAATGCAACATTCATAGTGCAGGTACCTAAGATGGAAGGGGCCAAAGAACTCAAAGATTTCAGGTCCATTAGCCTGATTAATAGCTCATATAAGATCTTGTCTAAGGTCCTAGCATCTTGACACAAGGGTGTCCCCGGCTGGGTCATCTCCCCAACTCAAGGGGCTTTTGTTAAGGATCGCCAGATCCATGATGGGGCTCTAGTAGCGCACGAGTGCATTCACTCCCGTCATTTTTCCAAAATCCCAAGCCTAGTCATCAAACTTGACTGGGAGAAAGCCTCGATTGGGAGAAAGCCTAGGATCGCATAGACTGAAGCATCCTCAATGAGACCCTCCTCAGAATGGGCTTCAATGCATGGTGGAAAAGGTGGATCCAGGGATGTATTTCTAATCTCTTTTTCTTAGTGCTCATCAATGGTTCCCCTTGAGGTTACTTCCCGGCATCAAGAGGCCTTCGCCAGAGCGATCCTTTGTCCCCTTTCCTCTTTGCTATCATAGCTGAGGTCTTTAGTGCTTCCATCTCTAAGGTGGACTAAGCGAGCCTTCTCACAGGATTTCATATAGGAAGGCTAGGATTTGTCATCTCCCACCTTCAATATGCAAATGAAACACTTCTTTACTACGATGCCTCCCAGCAACAGGTCGATTACCTCCTCCTCTTTCTCTAATACTTCGAGTTGACCATTGGTTTTAGAGTCAATATGGCAAAATCTAAGATGATGGGGATATGCATCAACAACCAGTTAGTTCAAAGCCTTGCTGGCAGGTGGGGCTGCTCGGTAGACAACCTCCCTTCTACTTACTTGGGACTCCCTCTATGCCTCGGAATGTCGAGACTCAACAAATGGAGCTTCATCATCGACAAGTTCGGCCAGAGGCTCGCAGGCTGGAAAGGGAGGTTTCTCTCCTCTGCCAGCAGATCTCTCTAATATCCCCTTGTTTCAAATGTGCCTCTTCCAAATGCCTGCCTCTGTTGCTGCTAGCTGGAGAAACTCATGAGGGACTTCACGTGGTCGGGAGGAGGGCACAAGTTCCATCTCATCTCTCGGGCTTAGGTGTGCAAACCCAAAGCATAAGGAGGTCTGGGCATTCGTAGTCTTAAGTTTAACAATACTGCACTATTGAGGAAATGGTGGTGGTGTTATGCCACGCAACCCAATCATCTTTAGAGAGGTTATTCGTTGCAAATACTGCCTTGGGAATCATGCTTGGCTCCCAACATGCAGGGGTAGTGGTAACATCTAAGGCTTTTGGAGGTCCCTCCTCTACAGCCGCAACCTCTACCAAAATCAGATATGTTATCGCCCGAGGGAGGGGAACATGATCTTGTTCTGGTCCATCACTTGGGTAGGACATGCTCCACTTAGGAACCAGTTCCCAAACCTCTTCCTCCTAGCCCGAGATTCCCACTCTACTGTGGCCGATAACCTTGTCAGATCAGGGCCTGCCAGAATATCGAACCCCAACTTCTGGAGGCCCCTTGCAGACATGCAGGACCATGCGCATCATACCTTCACGGAAGCCAACGAGGTTACCGACGATTTAGCTACGAATGAGCAAGACTTAGCTACTCCATGGGGATTATTGGCAATTTTTGAGCACGTAGTCCCCGTTCTTGTTTACAGTTTTTTCTCTGTTCTTGTTGTAGAGCATTTTTTGGGCCCTAAAAGGGTTTTTGTACAGGGCACCCAAGACCTCGGTTGCGTATTTTTTGCATACGCTCATGGTTGTATATCCCTTTATTACTTCGTACAATAGTCAACATAATTAAAAGAAAGAACAAAACAAAAGAGCAGTTTTGTCAACCATCTTATGCACAAGCTTTCAACTGCAAAAGTTATTTTTTGTGGCATAATCTAGAACTGATGCCATCTCTAAGGGCTGCAGCTCTCACCCACACCAACACCTTCAAACCTCAAATTCATTGATGGGTTTGAATATAAAGCTCTTTGAAAATACCACTTTTCTAAAGCTCAATCAAGTCAAACCAGTATTGGGGGAGTTTCATTTTAAGCATTTTAGTACCCTCGAGAAGTCTGGGATCAAAAGAGCATCAGATTTGCATGATCTCTTAGTTTTTTATTGCTGCCCTGCTTCCTCAGCCGATGTTTTAGAGATTGATACAAATGCATGGCATCAAATTGGACTCAAGGCAATGCATCTATGAAAAATGTTTCTGGAACTTTCTTTTCAAGCACATTTATTGTGGTGCAGACCTGTTTCTTGGGGCACTTTGCTGGGTCCACCTTAAAAAAATCCATACCATAGTTTAGTCAAATTACTTCTAGATAACCCAAGTTTGCAAATCTCAAATTGAATGGAAGAATATGTTAGGCAGAGTGTTTGCTCTAGGGTGACATAAAATGGATCATGTAGATGAGATATCAAAGGTCCCTAGTTCTACATACCAATATTCGCTGATTGGAGAGCTAATGATGCCAATAATAACATCATGGTCACTTAGCTCCATGAAACCTGATAGTATGATGTTTTTGAGAATGGCCAAAGACATATGGATGTCCTTGCAGAGCAATGCTCTCAAAAGGTTAATAGCCAATATTCCAAATGCATCGTGCCATAGCATCCTGGCCAAAGAAATATGTCTCTTTCCGCATATATTGGTGTGCTGAGAGAAATGTGGGACGAAATGAGTTACCATGATCGATGTACAGCTGGGCTTAAAGGTATACAACATATGTAGATGACAGTCGAGTCAATGAGCTATTTTCCGGTCTTAATACAGAATGAAAGATTGTTAGAAATCAGATCTTAAAATAAGACCAAGACAAAGTATGGGCTTTGGCTTATTGCTAGAAATCAGATATTAAAATATATGACTAAGACTAAAACCATGCGGTTTGGCTTGAACCAACAGGCAGTAGTTGGCTTATAGCCCACGGGCTTGATTGTAGTATTTGGGCTTATCCCACAGGTTAGGTTGTGGAGTTGAGCCCCAGCCCTCAAAATATTTCGCCTTAGCCCACAGGCTTGGTTACGGAGTTGAACACTGCCCTCAAAATATTTGGGCCTCCTCTTTGCATAGGAAGGCCTAGGAAGCACCTCTGGGACCCCATAGTAGAAAAGTTCCAAATAAGACAAGGAGCATAGAAAGGGAGGTTTCTATCACTGGGAGGTCGTATCATTCTTATCAAAGCTACCCTCTCATCCCAATCTTTCATATATCACTCTTCCAAATGCCAATGTCGATACAGTTCAAACTCGAAAGTCTCGTGAAGAAATTCCTGTAGTTTGAGGAAAATGCAAGAACAGATTCTACCCCATTTCACAGAAGAAAATCTGCTCCTTGAAGAAGGAAGAAGCAATGGGAATCCACAAACTGAAGTACTGAACCTTGCTGTTCTAGGCAAATGGTGGAGGCACTACACTACATAAGACAACCAATTGTGGCAAGGCGTTATACGGGAGATATATGACCTAAATAAGTCTGGCTGGTTTCCTCAGGGCATCCCTTCCCATCACACATCTAGGGCTTGTAAATGCATGGGAAAAGTGCGGCTTTCAGAATACTAACAAGATTCAAAGAAGAAAGCAGTCATAGAATTCACTTTTAGAAAGACCTAGGCCTGGGCAACAAAATTCTAGGAGTTGGTGCCCGAGAATTGCATTAGATCTCGATGCCAAAGTTGCAGGTGCATTCGAAACCCAGGGGGGGACAATGGTATAACTCCCTACCTTTCAAAGAGTTCTTTCAGACTGTCTACTAACTTAACCAATCTGCTACTCCTTCAATGGTTCTTTCTCCCTCTGTGAGGGAAGGGACACTGTAATTTGGAGTCCCACCATTACTGGAATTTCTCAGTTTCTTCTTTTCACAGTGAATTGAGCACAAGCCAGACCCCACCCTGGATAACCAACAAGGTCTAGAGTGTTTCTGTCCCACACAATATTCAAGCTTTCAATTGGATTGTGCTTTCAGATAAGGCACTAACTATAGACCAGCTACAATGGAGGGCCTTTCAACTACCAAACAGATGCATCATGTGTTTGCACGAGTAGGAAAACAACAACCACCTAATCCTCCACTGTGAGGTCGCATCTGATTTGTTGTCTTCCCTCATGAAATCCTTTGACTGGCCTTGTTAGACCCCCAATCTATCAAACAGTTCTGCATAGCCTTTCTTCTCCCCCCTTTCCTAGCGGCATTTTTCTTTTTTGATGTAGTTTGGTGGGGAAGGGATCCCTTACCCATAGTAAGAATGGAACTCAATATGTCATATTGTGGCGTGCCATCACCCTGACCACCTAGCCTTGAGCCCATTCCTGCCGAAAAAGGTTAAGTCAGCTTTGTTTGTTTTTTTTGGGGGACAATCTTCAAGGATTTGAACCCTATCCTCCCTCACCCAAACTGACATATCTAGAACTAAGCCAAAGCCTCCGTTCTGAAGACAATCTGGATCATCTAGAGGGGAAGAAACAATAGCATCTTTGAAGGACAATCTTCAAGCATCCAGTCCCTTCAAACTGCATCAAACCCTTGCACCATCTTTTGAGCCAAAAGTTATAAAGGACTTATTCCTCCTCTTAGTAAACAAACTAGAGTAATATCTTAGTCTATAACCTCTTGCCGACCACTAGGTCAGCATGTGGAGATCCCTGGACCATGATTCCCTGAAACTAAATATCGACGTTTGCTCTCTTAGCAACCCTAGCCTATCCTGGTACGGCAGCCATCTTCTAAGACTCCAAAGCATAGTTGTTGAAAACACTTGAGATTCAAAATCGATTTAGGAACCGGAAGTGTAGAATTACAAGTAGCTAGAAGATTCCTATTGTTGGAATTGTCATCCCTACAATGCTAATTGCAAGAATCAAGATCCCTACTTTATGGGAATGGCGTTCCTATCAAAATAGAATCAAGATTCCTACCTCTTTCGAATCGTGCACCAACCTATTTGGGATTGAGATTCATATATTTTTAACTAAGTTTCAACCCAATTAGAATCGAGATTTCTAACTTCACTGGGTCACTCACCCAACAACTTAAAACCGTAACAAAAATCAATAGGAAATGAGTTTCATAGGACAAAAGGTTCGAGATTCTAGAGTAAACTTAAGCAAAAATTCCTTAGTATCGGAAACAATGTATTGAGCACACTTAGTATTGGAATCAAGGTTCAGTGGACCTAACATTACATTTGAGGTTTATCGAGGTTCTGGATTGAATAAAAAAAGTAAAAATACTTTGATTTGTTAATAATGAAATGTGAAAAATAAGATATTTATTTTAGGTTCTCAGAATTTTGAAATGACGTTAAGTACAGTTAGCTGACATCATAGAGTTCTTAGACAACAATCACATATTATCATCATCATCATCATCGTCAGAGCCTTTTCTCAAGGCTACTCAAATCTTGGTCTCCCATTCTACTCTACTGAGGGCCATACCCTCAGTGAGGCTATAAGTCCCCATATCTTTTCTCGTTACTTCCAACTATGTCCTTTTGAGCACCCTGAACATGGCCAGACGACGTAAGTCTACTTTCTCTCATTTTATCACCTATTGGTGCCACACAAAACATATATTAAATAATAATAAATTCAAAATAACAGAAAGTCACACTGGTCCACTAGTGAATTCGTGATTGTGTTTACAAAACATATAAATATACTTGAAAATGAGATTTGGATATATATACATATATATAGTTAAAAATGAGACTTTCTTTGTGTCTTTGTGATGCTCTATGTTGTAATCTGAATTGAACACGATTCTCTTTCCCCATTATCTTTAACAAGTAACTGCCAAGTTCTAGCACTAGTGAAGTGCAGTATTTGATGTTGAGGAAACTAGACCCCAAAAAAATGGATCGAGATTCTATAAAGGTAGAAGCGAGATTCCATGCTGATCGAATTGGGGTTTCTTGCACCTATGGACCACGGTATTTGATGCCGGGGAAAAAAAAAAAAAATTGAAATTCAAGAAATGCGGAGTCTAGATTCTAGACTTCAAGGAAACAGGTTCTATGAAGATTCCTTGAAGGAAATGCCGAATCTTTACGAAGAAGAATCGCCACTTGGTGTGAGAGATTATGGTAACTATGCTCCAAGGGGACTCAATCCTCTCCTTTTCAAGCTGTATCACTCTATTGTGGCTGAAATAGTCCTCCTTGTTGAAGAATTGAAAATGTTCTTCAGTTTCGAAATGACACCCTTGTAGGCAAAGATATGCGCAGGCTAGATTCTGACTCCCTTGCTAAGGAAGAGACAACACTCCCTTGCTAAGGAAGGGACAGCCAGGCCTCACACTATTGAGTTAGAAGCAGTGATTCAAAAGTCGACGAGTCGAACGTGACTCGCCTGGTTCGACATAGTTTTTGGACACCTCGTGTCAATTCACCTAAAAGACGCAAAAGCGCCCGTGTCTAAAGAGAGTTGCCGAGTTTTAAGCGAAAACACGCCCGTGTACTGTTCACGACTCCGTGAACATTAAAACCCGTGAGAAATCATTGAATCTTGGCATTTTTGGATCAATAATTCATGTAGACGAATCTTTCAGGCTTTTGATCAATAATTCATGTGTTTCTCGTCGTTTTTCACCGTTATAATGGAGATCAAGCTCCATTTTGGATCACAAATTTCGGGTTTTCTCAATAACACAGGTTTTTTAGGTTTTTCCGCCATTCGTTGAATTATAGAAGAAATAAGCCACTATTTTTTATGAAATCAGAGCGTAATTACTCGTGATTATGTTATTCAATAGAAATTGTACACCATTTTTGTTGATTTTGGTCGATTAAAAGTAAAGTTTGGATTTGAAGTCATGGTTTCAGAAAAACAAGTATTTTCCCGCCATTTTATCGGAATCGATCTATTTTTAGCAAATGTTTTGCTCATATCGTGGGGTTTTAGTTCTTTATGATGTTATTCACAAATATTTGCATCTTATTTTCTCTTTTTTGGTCGATTTGTGGTGGATTTTTAATTTTGAGTCATGGTTTTGTCAAGAACAGTTATGTTTTTTTTTTTTTTTTTCGGCCAAACTACAAATTTGAGACGAATTGAACCACCATTATGAATTATTTCAGAGGGTTTTTGAAGGTAATACTGTTCTTCATAGGATTTTGGGTGTAATTTTTCAGGTTAAGCAATTTTTATTGCTTGATTTCTTAAGAAATGGAGTTGTGGCTGCGTTTTTTAAAAAATGAAAATTTGATGATCGATTTTTTTGAAAAATCGTGAAAATCGTGACCAGGTTTTGATTATCATGAGAAATTAAATTGTATTTTTCATTTTATTGTTAAATTTTTAATGCAAAAAAATGTATGCTGATACATAAAATGTATGTATATTCTTGATAAATATTTTATCATTATATTATCTTGAATGACTACATTGTAAATATTATTTGTGGCTTGTATGTATATTCTTGGTATTAAATGTATGTATATCATTGTAAAAAAATCGTGGCATGTATGATAATTATATTATCTTGCATTTTTCAATTTTATTGTTAAATTTTTAATGCAAAAAAATGTATGTATATTCTTGATACATATTTTATAATTATATTATCTTGAAAGGCTTCCATTGATTCCCTTATTGTAATTTTCTTAGATCATGTGTTAACAATGTATATATGTATGTCAATTGTGCGTTTGAAATGAAATTGCTGAGTTTTGTATTGATGTTTGGACTATAACTATGCACAATTGACCAAAGAGTTTTTGTAATTGAGTTGTAGGACTATTTGTGCTCATTTTTATCTTGGGATTGTGCCCATATATTGTTGTATACTCGCTGGAAACTAATTTTAAAAGAGGTTTTGTACGTAGGCTAGGTGGTGCTATCATGAAAACTAGTTATTAAATTAACTTGTATTTTTCAATTTTATTATTAAATTTTTAATGCAAAAAAATGGATGTTGATATATAAATGTATGTATATTCCTGATACATATTTTAAATTATATTATCTTGAAAGACTATATCATTGTAAATATTATTTGTGGCATTGTGAATGACTATATCATTGTAAATATTATTTGTGGCAAACCTCCGTGTAGTGGCACTATGAATGACTATATTATTGTAATTTTTTTTGTTTTCTTGATTCTAAGTGTGACTTGTACAGACTCTTTTTATCTATAATGTTGCATAAATAAATTATTTTTCCCAGTAGAAACTAATTCATGCTTGTCAAAATGAAGATTTGTGACAAGTCCATATGTACTGGCATTGTGAATTACTATACCATTGTAAATATATTTTTGATTGATACTATATCATTGTAAATTTTTTGTTCTATATGTAGTGGTTGATACAAACTATTTTTTATCTATAATGTTGCATGAATAAAATATTTTTGCCAGTAGAACTATTTTGCATTAACAACAAAGATAACTTCATGAACTACCCTTACACATTATCACTACACATGGTGATTATTTTTCATGTTGAATTGTCAGGTTCATTTTTAACCATTTATATATTAAAACAGTTGAACCATGTCAAGATCTCGGGAAGACCCTGCATGTCAACATGGGGTCATACTTGATCCCAACAAAAAAGATAAAATTATTTGTAATTACTGCCAAAAGGTCATAAGTAGTGGGGTACATAGGTTCAACTTGGCAGGGGTTAAGGGAGATGTTTTTGCATGCAATAGTGTCCTAAGTAATGTAGGAAAGCAGATGGCAGCCATTCTCAAAGCTATCAAAGGTAAAAAAATTGCAAAGCAGAGAATGGATGAGGAGATAACTGGCTTATATACGCCATCGAGCAGGATTGATCAAGACGAGCAATATAGTAATGACTTGGAGATGGCCACAAGAATGAGTTTACATGAAACGTACTAGAGGGAAAGCGGGTTTGGAATGCTTGGTGGTTATGACATGGGCATGCATGGTGGGCCTAGCTCAAGCATGCATGACGGGCCAACTCAAGCATGCATGGCGGGCCCAGCTCGAGCATGCATGACGGCCCCAGCTCGAGCATGTATGACAGGCCCAGCTCGAATATGTATGGAGGGGTTGGTGGCAATATGTATCCAGAGGCACCGAACGTTGAAGAAATTGTTCCTGGCTTCGCTAAGAGCACTAGTATTGCAGGTCATGGTCGTATAGACCCATTTCTCTCAAAGCCCCAAGTCACATCAGATGACCTCAAAGGCATGGTGAAAGGTACAAGGAACATGTTGGGCAGATATGTTGGTAAACGATTCTACGATAAAAGGATCCCCTTTGATACAACCAATAGCCCATATTTCCCACCTATGGTCAATGCAATCCAAAGAGCCGGGCCCTGGGTAAACCCTTGATTGCATATAAGCTCAGTGGGCCGATCTTGAATGAAGAGGCGGAAGAAGTTAGGAAGTGGATTGAAGAATATAAACAGGGTTGGCCAAGAACATGCATTACTCTCATGAGTGATGGTTGGTTGAATAAAGTTAGCAAAAATGAATATCTTAACTTCTTGGCCTATTCCCCAAAAGGTACAGCCTTTTTGTCTAACAAAGACGTCTCCGGGAAAAAGAAGGATGCAAACTTCATGGTACAACTATATGACCAGATAATGGAGGAGGTGAGAGATAAGCATGTGGTCCAGTTTATTACGGACAATGCACGTGCTTGTGTTTCTGCGGGCAGCAAGTTGATGGATAAGAGAAGCATCTAATATGGACCCTGTGTGCTGCACACAACATCGATCTTATGTTAAAGGAGATCGGTGAGATCAAAATTGTGAAAGAGACTCTACAGGAAGCGAGGTTGGTGTCAAGATTTATATATAACCACTCAAAAATCTTATTTTTGTTCAGAGAACAATCAAAGAAAAAAGAGATAATCAGGCCTGCCATAACCCGTTTTGCGACAGATTACTTGGCTGTGGACTCCATTCGGGAATCCGAAGCTACATCGAAGAGATTGTTTACCAGTGAAGAGTGGTCAAATAACCGCCTCTCGAAGTCCATTAATGGGCTAAAAGTGGAGGGCATAGTCATAGATAGGAGGTTCTGGTCACGATATTCCAATATCGTAGAGGCCACTGCCCCTTTGGTTACGGTGTTAAGAATGGTGGATGCTGACAAGAAACCTACCATGGGCATCATTTACGAAGGTATCAAGCGGACCAAATCAGTTATTGAGAAGAAGTGTAGTTTCACTAGTAAAGTGATCGAGATTATAAAGAGAAAGTGGAACACCAAATGTGGCCGTCCAATTCATTATGTAGGTACACACACACACACACACACACACACACATATATATATATATATCCTTAGAATGCTTAATTCTAAAATATTTTCTTAATGAAAATTTAAATGACCTTTTTCTATTTATGTATTTTCTAGGTTACTACTTCAACCCAAAATTTTTCCATTTGGCACCTGAACATCCCCACAAGATTATGGAAGGGGTCAGATACATTATTGCCAGGCTGAAGAGAAGCCATCGAAACCAGGTAGCGGCAATACAGGAGGTAATATTTAATATTTGGGTAATAACTTCATTTGAGGAATAACTAATGCACTAAAACGAAATATTTTGTTTTAGCTTTCTATGTATAGGGATGCTGTAGGATCCTTCGAAACTAGACTTGCTGGGAATTCTCATATTAAGATGGACAAGGTTAACCCCTAACTAATATTTTGTTCTTTCATATCTTTAATCTTATGAATTGTTTTTTCCCTTACAATGCTTTTTGCATTTTAATCCAGCTGAATGGTGGGAGATATATGGTAGTGATGCACCTCACCTAAGGAGGATAGCAATCAAGGTGCTCTCCTTGAAATGTTTTGCTACTGGGTACGAGCGAAACTAGAGTAAGTTCCAATGGGTGCAAACTACTAGGAGGAATTGACTCGCTTCAGAGAGGCTTCATAAACTAGTCTACGTTCATTGCAACTTAAACCTCTGAGAGCGACAAATAAGAAGGAAGCTTGAAGACTACGGGCCGATAGACTTGGACACAATATTTGTCACAGACACATCAGAACAATGGGTAGTAGAGGAAGAGGAGCCAGTGTTGCACAAGAGAGCATTCCTTGAGGCTATCGGTGAGGTAGATCTTGAAGAAGGTGATGAGCAACATGAAGGAGGAAGCAGCCCACCAACATATCCACAATTCGTCGGAGATGTCAGTGATATTGCACTTAATGAGGGAGAGTGGGAAGGGGGTATAAGGGAAAATGAGAGAAATGATGATTCTGAGGCCACCCTATCCCAACCAAATTATTCACTTCCTGAGTACCAACAGTAAGAGGGTAGGGACGAGCACGACAGTGTAGGTAAGCATGAAGGATGAACAAGCTTCGAGGATTTTGGATTAGGAGTGCGACAAAACACTAACACTCAGGGATTTGGGTATAGTTAGGTGCCCACTAATTTGGATGATTCGTTCCTAGATCGAGTCAATGAATTGACACGTGAATTCAATCAATGGTACCAGCGTGACCAAGATGAAGAACAACGTCGTCTTTCATTTTATTATTAAGTCGTATTTTACGAATTGTATGCTTTATTGTAGTCCATGTATGATGATATACTTCATCCATGATAATTCTATGCTTGTCCTTTTGTGTGATGTAAATTTAATGGTTAACAGTAGTTCATGCAGAGAAATAACATCTCAATATTCGCATATTGATGCAAAAAAATGAAGGTTCTTAATGGAGTACCCCCATTTCTTATTGGATTCCTAAAAATCATTTATAATGAATTTTAATAATTTTTTTGCATTTTTTTTAAGGCTAAATCCGATCGATTCCCGATTCAGATCGCTAATTCACCGATCCGGATGGGTTTTTGATATGCTCGATCCGGGGCACCGATCCGTTTTTTAAAGCACTGGTTAGAAGGCATCTGATACCCTAGTGAGATCACCTCTCTCTCTCTCTCCCCTCCCAAAATCTCATTCTGTATCTCTTTATTTCCTCCTTACTAACTCTATTTTTCTCCCTTCTTTCCTCTACCTCATCTCTCTTCTTCCTCTAATTCCCACTTTTTAGCTATAGTAGGGTTGTCCATCTTTAGTGCAAGTATTGAGTCACAGTCCAATTTTTTGTATATGGGTCTTGTAGATTCCCCGTTTTTATAACTATATATTTACAGAGCACTGACCTATAGGCTGTACCCATCCCTTGGTTGCAAGTCAATGTAATATCCTACTATGATAGTAATCGTCATATATTTACTCAAAAGATTAGGGCGAAAAAAGGAAATCGGATCTTAGCTAAAGAAACTTCAATTTGTAATCACCTTCAATGAGAAGGGAGTAGGAAGTTGAGTCACCCAAAAAATAGTAGGTAAGCACCCCACTAGAGCAATAGATAGCAAAAACACCATTACAAGTGAAACTCAAGAAAAGGCAAAGCTCAGAGGCATCCAACCAAGAGAAGTGTCCAATGAAAAAGAAACTTGACTGCAACTACTGCAAAACGGCCATCACAAGGACAAGCATTGGTCTTTACATGGTCAACCTTCCAATGCTAGTACAGCCAACTACTCAAACTATTGATCTCACTATTACATAGATTCTTCAATGCCTTGGGAGACTAGAATGTAATGCACGTTCGGCCCCTCAAGTAGTACATAACTCACATTCTCTTCTCTCAAACCCACCACAAACTGAATATTTGATTCTGGAGCTACTGGCCATATGATAGGTAAACCGACTTTAGCAATCCGAGCTCTCAAAGTGGAGCATGCAGATTTATCCCCAATAGTTTCTTTATCAAATGATCTTCATTCATTCCCTGCTAACCTTCTCTTTATTTGTAGCATTATTAGGACTAGAAACCGCTCCATGACATTTTATCTTATACATTGTATCTTTCAGGATTTGAGAACTATCGAGTGCGAAAGGTGAAGGTAGGGAGTCAAATGGTATATACTTGTTTGATAGATGTTTATGGCTTCTACCACGACAAGAAAGGAGGGGGAGAAGTTACTTCATACTCGTTTAGGACACCCATTAAACTTTGTTTCACATTTCTTGAATTAAACTAAGTCTTTGAATAATTGTGAAGTGCATCAGTTGTCCAAACAACTTTATATTCATTTTTTCATGATAAAAGTCCATATAATAAACTATTCGATGCATTCAAATGATATTCATTTCTATCATGCTGAAGTCCACATTATAACTATTTTGTCAGAATCTCCTATTCCTTTATTTAGTTTTATTGATGATTGTTCTTGTATTACATGGATTTACCCTATCAAATCTAAGATGAAGTAGTATATGTGTATTAAGCTTTTCATAAAATGATTAGACTCCAGTACAATGCTAGACTTGTGCATTCTACGTCTCGATAACGGAACAAAATTTGTCAATTGACACATGGCTAAGTACCTTGAAGGAAATAACATTTGTCATTAAACATCAAGCCCTTCTACACTACAGGAGAATGGTGCTGGAGGTACCTAGGGGCATTTTATTTACTATGATTGAGCCTAAGATTTATTGTTGTTTTGTTGTATCTGTTGCACCCTGCAAAACAAATAGTTTGTTCACTTAGGTTTCACGTCGCATTTCACCATTAGAAAAGACGACTGGAAACATCTTAAGGTCATCGGGTGTGCATAAGTTAGAACCTAAATCATTCATGCTAATTTTTTTAGGATATTATTCCACTCAAAAAGATATAAATATTTTGATACTACAAAGATTACTACGTTTTGCATAGATTTCATATTTCTCTAAGGATCCCAATCATCATCTCATATGTTTGAGGATCATATCATTTAACCAGTTTCTACCACGCCATCTGCACCACAAAAAGTCAGTTGCCACAAATATGGAGCCTCCTCCCCATCCAACTTACAGTGAAAGATTAATCCTACTAATGAACAACCTGCAGATTCATAAGACGGAATGTCTTCGACAACTCTCAGCAATCAGATCACAACCCAGGTACTTCCCTATTAGGCTTTGATCTATCTATTGCTTTGGAAGATGGAAAAGGAACCCTCATCCAATTGAGATATTTGTTACCTACTGATATTTGTTACCTACTCAGCAATGTTTTCTTCCTCGCGTTGTGCTTATCTCTCTTCTATCAACTTTGTTTCAAAGCTAAAGACCTTCTACAAAGCAATTACCAATTCCAAATGGAGAAATGCCACCAAAGAGGAGACAAAGGCACTTGACTTGGGATATGGTTCCTTTATCTAAAGGAATTAAACTGCTCCTAAATAGCACCATTGATTGGTGCGAAGCCAGACTCGTGGCCAACGGATTTAACAAGCATGAATTGATAACCATGAGATATTTGCTCCTATCGCTCGGATGGGAACTCTTTGGGTCCTTTTTCTATTGCTTTACAAAAATAGAAACTGGGAATTATTCCAATTGGATGCTAATATGCCATATTCCATGGGGATCTCCAGAAATAAGTCTACACGCGGTGCCCACCAAATCTTGCTACCAAGGCACTGTCAAGCCTTGTATGTCACCTCACAAAAGCCCTCTGTGCATGTTTGAGAGATTCAGTCAAGTGATGATATGCACTTGATATACATGTAGCTTCTCAGGTTGTTCCACGTTTGTAAAGGTATAGAGGTAAGCGACTATAATTCACTTATACATTGATGCACTGAGAATGATACAAAATAAATCCAAAAATTAAGGAGTATCTGCACACCAGTTCGATATTAAGGATATGGGAGTGCATAAATACTTTGTGGGCATTGAGGTTGCAAGTTCATAGAGAAACTTTTATATCCCAACGTAGGTAAACATTGGATCTTTAAGAAAACAACAAATTTGGCAGCTCATCCCATAGACTCTATACCAGAACTCAATTCTGGTACATTAGGATGTTGAATACTACCAGTGATTAGTTGGCCGCGTAATCTATTTGATCATTACTCGTTGCGTAATCTATTTGATCATTACTTGCCCCGTCATCATGTTTGTGGTTAGCTTAAAGAGCCAATAGAGCATGCTCCACGCACTAGCCAATCTTCACATAGTCACTCGCATCATTTGCTGATTAAAATAAACTCCATGAAAGGAGATACTTGGGTCACAATGCTTGCAGTGATCTATATGAACATACCGATGCAGATTAGGCAATATATCCTCTCGATAAGCGATCCACCACTGGCCATTGTACTTCTCCCAGGGCAATCTTGTTATATAGTGTGGCAAATAGAGAAAATGTTATGGCTCGCTCTACTGAGGAATTGGAGTACAAATTTTGGCATCATCTTCATGTGAGCTAGTATGGTCGAAAGCACTTCTTAATGATGTTGGTTTTCCTTTGAACGGGTGAGGTCTATCCCACTCTATTGTGATAATCAGGCTGCGATCCACATAGCAACCAACCTAGTATTCCACGAGTGAACTTAACACATTAAAGTTGATTGTCACTACATGTGTGACAAAGTAACTTCAAGGATTATATCTTCTCCTAATGTGAGAGACTCTAAACAGCTTGCAACCAATTATACTAAAGAAGCCGGCCGGGGAAGGTTGTGAAAACTTAATAGTAAGGGGTCCCATAAGGGCACCTTTGTCCTTTATGTACACTTTTATACTATGCTTGTATTATATTTGTCCACAGCTCATAAACCAACTTATGCGTACAACATAAAATACATGAAATGGCAGTGGAACAATAGTTGTTCTTTTTTTGGGTCTTATTTCTCTCCTTCAATATTGTTGTGTGAGCCAGCAGCAGTTCAACCCTTTCTCATGAAATAAAATATTCTAAAATTGTACCTTTCTTAATTGGTAACTGTTTTACAAAGGAGACAACTATTCATTCTCGAGACTGCAGATTACTAAGCATGCATATTAAGCCAAACTGGGCATGGTAGAGATCTTCAATCCTCAGAATTTGATTGAAATACTACATAAAAAACAACAAGAGAAGGGAAAATAATCGTGTTTTTCTTACAAAAAAAGAAACAAAAGAATAATCATCATTAGCCAAAATGAAAAGAAATCTTCAGAAATAAAAAGTATGTTGTATACAAAACAATGGCAGCAGAATGCAAATTTCTTGTAAGACATGCTGAAAAATTCAGAAATAAAAAGTATGTTGTATAGAAAACAATGGCAGCAGAATGCAAATTTCTTGTAAGACATGCTACTAGACATATGTCTACTGTATGAACAAACTTACTCTCGGATATGAGAATCCAAAAATGCAGTTGGGTGAAACTTGTCGAAGGATGTCCACTAAATTCTAGTCTCAATAACCTTCTTCTGATATATTTATGTGAAAATGCATCTTTAGAGTGAAAGCATATCATCATTAATTTAGAGTAACATCGTAAAAAATAGAGACTAGCCACTACCTCGATAGGAAACGTACGAAAAAGTTTTACAACTTTCTTCCTTTTCCTTTCAACTGCCAACTGAAATTTCAGCAATTGATAGATCTACAATAATTTGGTTCTCATCAGAGTAAAATCACAAAGTATTCCAACCCCAGAAAATTGTGTTCTGATGGAGGTGTCATGAGGATAGCAGTTTATGACTGCAAGGATATCAACAAGTAGTTTATCATCCGTATTGTGTTTTATTTTTCTAATTTAATTGATTTTTATTAACTGTATCATAATGTATTGGGGTGGATTACATTCCATTAGTAAGCTCTTCTTCTCTCAAGACTTTTGGAAGGGCACATTTTAAGTTTTGAAAGTATAGATGAAGGTCCTGTTCTGCCCCCGTGGACCATCATAAACAAAGACCATTTGCCTACCCAGCACTTGAAAGCCTGAAACCGATAACATCTCATATAGGAAGTAAAATAAGCCACTGGAATTTAATATATTAGTTTACAAATTCTAATAATCCTTGGAAGACCATCAGGTTATACTTAACTCCACAAGCAAAATTCAGAAAGCGACATGCATTACAAGTAAGATACTCTACAAAAGACAGCTGAAATGAATAAAATTGGTGATTAGTAATATGAGTTTAATGAAAGCATGCCATACCAGCACAGACATTCCTAAAAGCCACAGCTGCAGCAGAAGCAGATTCTTCAGATGTACTCATTCCTCCAGTAAGGATATCAATAATAGATGGGAGAAAAGACAGGGCAACTGGTGTGGCATCTATCCATTTTGAATATGCTCCAATTGTCAAGCAAGCTTAAAGCATGACACAGAAACAAAATAAGAACAGCTGTATACAACAGAATGCTTTCCAGAGTGCCAAAAAAAGATGCAAAAGCATGTTACCAGTCTGAAGTAGTTGTGGCTGATGAGGTAGTTTGGGGAGAATGGCCATAACCTGTACAAATTTCCTTAACTTAAATTGTAGTTTTGTAGCTGGGAAAAAACTCAATGCTGCAACATGCTCACAGCTGAAACTACAGCAGGTCATGAGGATTGAAACATGCTGAATCAAGCAACAAAACTTGCATGTCAATACTTGTGTCACCCTGATTCACATAAATTGGATTTTCGAATCCTAAAACACAACTCCCAAAAACCCTATTTTAAGAAACAACAGTAATACGTCAAGGTCAGGAGGAATATCATCTCTACATTTGCAAGAATTTCCTTTTTCTGATTTTCTGAAGGCATGCCTTAGGGTTCGGTCACGACACACTATTCAATGCTTACAAATAAAAATGTTCTAATCATAGCCTTCTTTAGGTCGTGTTGACATAACACTGTCAAGCATATGTCCTTAACCCATAGAAAAGCTTTCAGGTTTCAATTACATACTTGGTAAATGACAATACTAACACTGTTAGAAAAAGTAAGGACATTTCTCTTAAGAATGTGATTAATATTTAATGTATGTGGGCAAAAATCCAATGCTGCAAAATTACAGCAGGTTTAGAGTATGAAAATGAACTCCAATACTTGTGTCACCCTGGTACACATAAATTGGATTTTCAAATCCTAAAATAACAATGCCCAAAAGCCTCTCATAAGAAACAAAGATAATAGGTTAAGGTTAGGAGGAATATCAACTATATGTTTACAAGAATGTCCATTTCAGATTTTCTGAAGGCATGCCATGCAGATTCATCAGGACATTATTGAATGGTTACAAATGAACATGTTCTGACCATAGCCTTATCAACATAATACCACCAAATATATATCCATAACCAATTTCAGGTTTCAATTACATACTTGGTAAATGACGATGCTAGGCTCTATTGAAAAGGTAAGCACATTTATCATAAGGCCGTGATTAATGTTTAACACCAATAAAGGTTAACCTATTGGTTTGAGAGGGACATGTTGCATATCACAGTTCACCTCATTGTATACTAAAAAAACAGCTACAACTAGCTGAATGAAATTCTCAAAGATATTTAAAATACGGCTTCAACAGTTGTAATCATAAAATATCACAAAATGAAGTATAATTGTGAATATACAAATAAAACATCTAACAGAAGAGAGATTAGATTCATAATTGCATATTATACACAACCTCTAATCTCTATTTTAAACAGTGATCTACTCAGTAATCCACAGGAAAATGACTTAATGATGGAGTTGCTCTGATGATTAGCAATTGTTTATCATAAATGATTTCATGACTTCAATTCCCAATCCTGACGATACCAATTCAAGGTTTAAATATCTCTTATCCACCCAACACTTTTGAAGTACTAAAGAAACAAGACAAAATGTGGCAGTCGATCCCATTCTAAAACAGTAAACAAAGTGAAACATGTTCAACAAAAGCATGGACATTACAGGGCGCTCCTAACTAATCCTCAAACTTGAGGTTGGACGATGGGAAGCCCCAAGTGAAAGTCACCTGGGAACTACTGTAAGGACACAGGACTGCCATATGCCCCTCCAGCCAGGGACAAGAAAGAAAAGAGGAGCACACAAACTTGTGGTGGGGGGGGTAGGGGGAGAAGCATTTGGATGCTGGTGGGTAGCAACCACATACTCTCACACATTAGTTTGGCATGAGCTAGAAGTCCCTGAATATTTAAATTAATTGTTTTCCTTTTTTTTGAGGTTTTTTTTATTTTGGTTTTTTTTTTTTTCCGGGGGTTGGAGGGGGTTGGCGTGGGTTGCATATGGGCCTACCGGTTCAATCAGGATCTAGACAAAAACCATCCCCACTGTCCCCTCAAGACAATTTGCGAAGATCGGTGGCAGTATCCACTCACCGAAAGAATAAATAGAACTAAAATTTGGCAATTTACTCCATTAGTAGTCATAATATGAGTAATAAGTGTTAGCACTCAAGAGCGAAGTCAAATCCCGTTCCGTCATTCTATTTGGGGCGGCTACACTAATCCCGTTCCACCATTCTACTCTATCAAGGGCCACACCCTTGGTCAAAGCATAAGTCACCATATCTTTAGGATCAAAGCCCCCAAGAAATTTAGGATTTTTTCATATAATTGTAGTTATTTACACACATTATTTGTGCTACTGCACTATAAGAGATACTGAATGTTCAGTCACTACAGTTTGACATTGAAATTTCCAGCTAACTAATCACTCATCTCCTCACCATCAAAGCCCCCATGATATTACGAGACATTATCATTAATAGGCAATATGCAGTGCAGGTTTACTCCTGCAAGCAAAAAACATAACATGAATCCATGACAATGCATACAGGATTATTAGAATTAAAAACTCAGTGGAATTCATAAAGTGAATAAACACGGGAAGGGGAATAAAGAATAAGCAGCATTGACAATACCATTGAAGCTACAAAGAATTGGAGCCAAATTTCAATGTATGGCAGCAAAAGAGAATATGTTGACATCATATCTCCATACCTGTGGCATTATATCGACCTCATAGTCAGGTACATATTCTGATATCGCTCTGATACAATATAGAGCACCTTCTGCCACACGCCAATCCCAGGATTCATTGTTTCCCTTGCTGCCAACTGCCTGTTTGCAACCAATATTTAAAAGGATACTCAAACCATGATAACATCTTAAGATATCATTCATATGAACAGGAAAAAACATTGTAAAATGGCCAGTTGTCATTTAACTACTACTTGTAAATTCCGTAATGAAAGGCAGAAACAGAATTGAGAAATTGTACTGCTTCTAAACAGACATGCTTTAAGAAGGAAAAAAAAGGAGATTACAGCAGAAACAACAATCCAGAGTATAAAGAATCACATTGCTTCAAACATTCTCTCCACATAAAGGAGATATAATGTTGGCAACAGGCAAATGACCTCCCTGAGAGAGTGAATTGCCATTCATCAAAGAGCTACAACCTTACAGCTAATCTGACTGATATCAGCAACCATCCAAGCAGAAAAAACCACAACAGAAAAGTAGTACTAAAGCCCATTATAGAACAGCCCAGAAATTTCAGCAAAACTCTCACATTCGATGTTTTTACTGAGAACCAAACTGTTCAGGCAAAACCCCCCTAAAACAAGAAATGAAATCTCATGAGACATGCCAGAGGGCCAGAAAATTTCAAAACTCATTATGGCCATACTAGGCCCTAAAACCACTCTCATATTTTGGCAGAGATTTGGATCAAATGCAGCATAAAACAAATATTTCTCAATCATAGAGAACAAAATACAGTTTGAAAATTGGACCCATTAATTAAGTGCTGTGAGTTGTAAACATATTAAATTCACATTTATGGTATATAACCAAACTTTGACATAACACAATCTTCTTATTATAAATAAGACTATAAATACACCTAGTTCAGAGATTAAAGACAAAAAAGGAGTCAAAGAGTGACGACCTTATGCAGGCCATGCCACACATTGGTTGCTTAAACTCTTCAATTTACAAAAGCTTATTCATTTATTGTCCCAACCAAAGGAGTAGATCATGAATGAATGAACAAAACGATGTTTTTCCAAGCCATAAGGAACCCAATGGAGAAGGATGTGGTGGGGCCTGAACCAACTAATCAAGTAATATTTATTAAGTAATGTTTCCTATAATTTTGTAACTTATCGCGTGTGAGATAGATCACTTAATACTCACTAAGCTGCTTACATTCAAATGCATAAGATGGTAATTGTACACAACTTAAGGAGACCTGAAAGAGAGGTAATGCCTCCATGGCAATTGTAGTTAATCTAAGGAGACCTGAATGAAGAGTAATGTCTCCTCTAGTACTCAGGCATTCCAAGAAAAATAATTCCCAATGTGATCTCAGATGAAGCAATATTCACGCAAATTAATTGAAATTATGAGCAACTAGAAAGAATCTCACCTCAAAAAATTTAACAAATAGAATCTTCAAAGTTGTTTCACCACCCAAAACTGATGCGGCATCCATTATAATATCCGCAACAGCTGAGAAAAAACACGTCCATTACTTCAGGAAGTCAATAAGAGTGGAGCATAATATTATGCATTTTTTTTATCACCCTACCATTACAAGCAAATAAATCCATCAAAGGAACTTGGAAAGTGTAGAATACCATTTGCAATGGGGTCAAAATAAATTCAAATATGAGAATTTATGTTTATGGGAAGAATAACAAATAGCCAAATTTGGTAACATAGAAGTCATATTTGATGTGAATATGAACTAAAACCCTAACTTAGAACATGGCACTTTAATTTCGAATCAATACATCAATTTTCCATAAGAAATCTTTGCGTTTTTTTTCTCTATGGTACTAATTTGCATCACATATTGGTAGTTCTGCCTTTAGGAGATAAGAAATGGATGTTATTGTTACCCCTCATACTTGGAGTTATCACAGTCTACTAAATTTTCCTTTTTGTTAACACCATAATTTAAGGCTTTCGACATCACATGAATGAATAAAAATCATTTTCTCTTTCCAACTCTTTCGTGTTTACAGGATATTGCAGCAAGAAGCCAAGATATTGAGTGCAAAACAATATGACCTAGATGGAAACCATCCTGTCTCCCGCAGCTCAATCCCTGAAACATGCCAATAAAAGAAATATATAAACAGTTTTTGTTGTCGTGCACTGTTCTTTACAGCTCATGTTTTGATCATACAAAAGAGGCCAGCATTTCAAACTGCAGCTTAAGTAAAGATTGATGACAGATGGAACAAAGATTCAAAAGGCTTCTAGAGTTGAATGTTGAAACTCTAGGATTTTTATGATACACACAAATCAAGGCACCCTTTTCTCTGGTTTAGGAGCTGCCTAGAGTACTCTAGGACTCAGCCTAAACTCCTGGGAGGTTATCAAAATCTGAAGACCACCATGTAACCCCAATAAAAGCCCAAACCTTCTTAGAGTCCGCGCTAACCTAAAAGACCTATCCACATCCATAACACTCTGCAAGATCCACTGGGACCTGCCTGATCTGTTCAAAGTATCAAGAATCAATTACAATGACCCAAAAATCCCACATTCAAAAGCATGTCCACTGTCCTTGTTTCTGGGTTAGTGCAGTGGTGTTGTCATTACTAAGGATATTAGTATCAAGATTCAACTAACATGGGATATGAAGGCTTGGAATGATGTTTGAAGGTCACCTGGTACAGAAATATGTAAATGTATTGCATCCATCCAGAGACACATAATGATCAGCCACATGAAGACCACTCAAAGTGAGAATACAGTAGGTTGGTGGTTAGAGGGGCAGGTGCGTCAGCATAACATCCTATGCTCCAATTCCACCATCAACACATAAAAAAGAAACGCAAGCATTCAGATTAACCATATCAAGTCAGATAATGAAAATAATTTAAGCTTGCCAAGTCCCATAAACGGAAGTGCTACAACACCGCTAACCCGCAAGGCCAACTATTGAGAATTAGAGGCTATTAACCTCCTTGTCATGTCATAGCTTTTGAATTATGCAGAGGACCACATCTGCGTATTTTCTTACCTAATGACAAGCAAGGAAATGTTGGATATGGTATACGAGCTTGAACACTGACCAGAGAGCAAAGCTAGATAGTGTTGAAAGCAGTGAGAAGTGAGTGTTGAGGGCAAGAGAGGTTGAATGAACCACGGGTATCTAAACCATTCACAAGTTCTCTTTTCTTCGATCAGTAATGAGACCTTCATAAATAAAACTAAAACGAAAAGCACAAGTTGTTTCTTATTAAGTCAACGTTTTTTTAAAGTAAAATTCACTCTTCTTATTAAGTCAACATTTAAAAATTAAATTGCAAAATCTATATGTAACATCCAGAGAAAATATCTACAGCCAAATGGATTTAAAAAGTAGATTGTAGAAAAAAGGATTAAGAGCAGATTAGCGGAAACTCAGAAGAAGATTTATTAAATATTTGGGAATATAATTGACTCAGGTCTTGTGCTTCTGCAATTGGTGCTTGTCATGTGAGGAAAACATCAAATCCTTTGAAAAAGAAACCCAGGGGAACAAGCACTATTGGAGGTACTAGACACTAATTAATAAGCATCAACATAATGTAACAATATGCAGTACCATATCTGGTTTGCTTGAAGTCTTTTTGATCCTCTCTTGACATCTCCTGATACTCTTTTGGATACTGAACTCGAAAACTGACCTGAACAGAAAAGAAGTCATTCCGGAGCAGCATGATATAAAATACAGCATAGTGTGTAAACAAGAACAGACACATCCAAAGAAGTGCCACATTCAAGAATAAGACAGCATGCAGTATGCATAACACATTATCAAAGGAAAGCAACCTAATGAGTCCAGAAGAATGTAGTTTGCAGAAGCAGCTTACCAAGGACACAAGCATTTCATATGGCGTGCGGAAAATTGAGAGCCTCCGGTTCTTTTCAGCTTCAACTGCTGCTTCAGTTCCAAGTGATAGGTAGGATTCCCTGAAGGAAACTCACAAGATCAAATAATGTGGTCTGCTAACATTTTAACAACAAATGAACTGGAGAAAACCCCACAAAACGTACTTTCGAGTTAAATTATCCTGGAGACTACGCCAAAAATTAAAAGTCATTGAAGTAATGTCATAATCTGGATGTGAAGCAACTTCCAGCAGCACATTCACAATCATCATCGATTCATCAGAACCTGAGACAAATATCTAAATAGTATTTTTAAACCAAAATAAACCAAGTTCGTGGGGCAACACAAAAAAAATAAGATACAGACCAAGCAATATAATGAGCTAACACATAAGGGGGCCCTTCAATATCTCAGACCAAAGACTGGAAAGAATATGTAATTATCAAGTTTAAGAGACAAACAGAATATACCAGTGGCAATTAAGTCGACATAAGAATCTCCCATGTCTGCAAACAAGCGTGCCATAGATTTGACTTCCTCTTCATCCTTCCAGCAGACAAGCGATAGTTCTTAATGGTTCATGCAGAATCATGCATAGACATGTGGCAACACAGCCAAAAAGAGTAATAAAGATCACGAAACTAAATTCGCTACTACTTGAGGAATGACTAAAAGAGAAAAGAGATCGCAATTATCAAAAAAGAGAAAAGAGATCCCCAAACTTCTGTGGGATGCTTCAATTACATAGACAATAAAATAGATGCAAATATCAGCAATGAAGAATTGATCTACGCTTGTTGCTCTCCTATATGCTGCTCACTTAAGCATCTTTTCCTTCTCTTTCCATTTCATCATATTAACCATGTAACAGTAAATCATCCTCATGATGATAAGGCTCAATGTGCAATAAAGAAACATCTAAGGCACACTTAAGGGTCACCTAAGATAGATGATTAGCATGGTAAGAACAGTTCAACTTTACAAATCAATTAGAAACAGGAAGTGTCAACATTAAAACACCTCTGACAATCATCAGCCATCCATTTTACAAGATTATTGAAGAAAAAATCGTAAGGATTGCATGACAAGAAAACAGTTTTGAGTACTGTTTTAAATCCTGGGTTGGTGGGGCTGATCGTTCACCCACAGATCCGTGTCAGATCATTGAATCAATGATCTGATCAGTTCGAATTGGTAATCCAAAAAAATATTAAAAATAAATAAAATTTTAAATAGGGTTTTATTGGGGACTTAAGAAAACATTAGATAAACTTTTTTTTTTAAATAAAAATAATATATAATGTTTTTTTTTTTCCTTATGCATGGTATCAACAGAAATCGCAGAGTTTTAAAACACCAGTTTCCAAGTTGCCGGAAGAACACAACTGGCGTGCTAGACTGTAAACCACTGCATGATAGGCTCCAACCACACAATTTTATGCAGCACTCTATCAAAGTGGAGCATGAAGGGGAGGACTCTTAGAAGAGGTCTAAGGAAGAAAAGAAGACCTCCACACAAAGATTCTGAAAGAAAGCCGCTTCCAGCACCTAGTATCCCTCATACTCGACTCCTTCAACTTGATTACAGGATACAGCCACACCTTCTAGATGGACAATATTGTGAAAGAAAGCAGTAACCCAATCCCCATTTGTGAGTCGCTTCATGCTACCGTTTTGATGCAACCCATCTCCAGCATAAGCACCACATTGTATAATGCGCACAACCTGGCTCTGCTCATTGTCACTTTAGACAAGGGATCATGGCTCTGCTCATTGTCACTTTAGACAAGGGATCAACCTACTTTGGGTGATCCAACAACAAAAAGTATGCTAGAGCTTTGCCCTTTTTGCCACTATGTCAGCCTTTTTCCTTATTGACACATGGTTTTCAGGCAATTTCACTAAAGATTTGCAACCGTTGATTTCTTACAAACACTCTCCAACTCCTGTTCCTCTAACAGATGTAGCACATGAAGTTCAAGTCATATACACAACATCCAGATAATCGCAGAAACAAGAAGAACCCCAACAGCCGTAGACATCAAGAGGAGCTCCATCCAAAAGTTGATGACTACCACAAGAACCCCAATTCAAATGATCATAAAAGCTATGTCCATTGTCAATGTGACCAACACAGAGAATTGACAAAGAATTTCCTAAACACTCCCTACACTACTAATTGAAGTAAATGAAATGAAACCATCTACTTGATAAAAGTAACAAGTTTGCAGTCTCCATTCTCTAATAGTCTAATGTAATCAACATGTAAAACAAAGTAATCCATCTAGTTCATTCCAATTAATTAAAACAATACCAATTAACCAAAACAATACCAATTAACCAAAACAATACCAATTAACCAGTGACCAATCAAGCACTTAACAAGATATATTAGCCATCTAACAAGCACTAGCAAACAAGGTACCGTTACACTGTAGAGTGCATCATAAATACATTAACATTCAGACCCCAAGGTCCAAACACCAAAAGTTCATGACATATAAAATTAAAAGCGTAATATAGAAAATCAATGTCTCAAATGATCCTAGGCTCCAAAGTTCCAAGACCAAACCCAAATTTGAAAGAAATTTTCATTTCTAGGTTTTAATCACCTTGGCCCCAGAAATCTTTGAATACTTAGTAAATGCTTGCCCGATAAACCTTCGGCACAATGCCCCATCAATCTCAACTGATCGCCCAAAGAATTCCCACATTTTTTGGGAATCTTTGAAATCTAGAAAACAGTTTAGTTGATTTCTAGGCTTTAATCCCCTTAAACCATCAAAAAATCGTTCCATGGGTTTTATTTTATTTCTTTCTTTTCTTTTGGGGGTGAAGAATTTTTTTGCTTTTTTTTTTTTTTTTCGTTTTGGGGGTGGGGGCCGGGGGTTGAGGAGTTTTTTTTCCCCCCTTAAACTTTGCAATAACCAAATGCTTATTATTGATCATTTACTGTACAAAGTAAAGGATTATGTGGGGCATGTTTGGTGGGTGATCAATAAACTGCTTATTAATGATCATCTCTAGTACTGAGTAAAATGCTTATCAGTGATCGAAATTCATGGCCACTTTCGGTCTTAGGATTTTGAGGAAAATGCAACAGCTTGGTCTTTTAAGCTAATACCAAGCTATGGTATCATCTATATCCATCCCCAATCATCTATGTAAAATTTTAAATCTTTCCTCGCAAAATACTTCTCTAATATACTAGAGGGGATGGGTGCATATTTGCTAAATTCTGGGAATCTCGATTCCCAATCGATTGGGACAATGATTCTAGTAATGTAGGAATCAAGATTCCCATTTTGATAGACTCGCAATTCTGAAAGTCATTGAACTGTGTGGGGTCATGTGCGATTCCTGAAAGGCAGGAGACTCGATTCGAACATGATGGGATACCGATTCCTACAAATAAGAATCACAATTCCTATTTTATTGGATCACAATTCTGATTATTGGGAATCACGCCTTCAATGGTTTTCATTATAAGGATGGAGATTTTGAGATTAGCAATCATCTGGCACACGCGATTCCTCGATTCCGATTCTTGAAACGAATCGGAATCACAGGTGTTTCCCACAACTATATATGCGGATGCATCGCCAAAACCCACATATGAGGGGTGGTGCAGTGCACCTCAAGGTACACGCATCAGTTTGAATGCATTATGCGTTGTGCGCTCGTATTTGATAATATTGTTTCTAACTTAATATGGACTTCAAATAGTCAAAAGTACCACCTAGATCTAGGTTAATCTTCGTAAGTGTTGAATAGTATATAACAGAGGAGAACGAAGGGAGGAAGTTAGAAGAAAGATGAAGGTGTAGGAAGAAGAGAGAGAGGTGGCAAGTGAGAATGAGATAAAAAGTGTGGTGTGACTTTGTCGAAAAGAGCCATTAGGTGGAGCTTCCCCCCTCTATATGTTCTATTGTTGCGCTCCAACGAGATGACCCAAAGGATAGCTGCAACCGCTGCGCACCACAGGTATCTTCCTTGTTTGGCCCATGGAGGAGAGAGGAAGGCCTTGACCAATTGGGGAATGGATGAAGGGGTCACCCAGGACCATCCGAAGAGCAGGAGAAGGAGCTCCCACAGATTGCTGGCTGTGGCGTAGTGGATGAGCAAATGGTCCTTTGGCTCTTCCTCTAGGCACATTTTGCATCTATTGGGTAACTGAAGGCCTCTTCTTTGTAATTGGTCGATGATTAGGGCTCTCTTAGAGAAGATTATCCAATTGAACATTTGGATCTTTGGAGGAACCAAGCCCTAGCCACGGCGAGATGGTGAACTACAGGTGCGGGGGAAGGGGGGGAATTGTAGACGGTTTTGAAGACAGGCTTGACAGAGAAGAGTCTGTAAGGGTCCAGATCATGTTATCATGCCCCACCATGGGTAGGAAGGTGGAGTGAAGAATAGAGGAGAGCGCTTGAAACTCAAGTATCTTGAGGTCTGTCAATGGCCTTCTAAATCTCGGGTTCCACACTCTGTGTTGGCTCACTGTTTGGAAATGATCCTCAGTCGTGGCTAGGAGGTTAAGCTCAAGACGAAAGAGAAGAGGAAACTTATCCTTAAGGGGGTTTGGCTGAGCCATAAGTGTGACCAGAACTGGACACAGTTGCCCACAGCAAGGTGGAAGCGAATACAGGTAGTGAACTGAGGCAGGCAATGGAGAAGTGACCTCCATATCCTGGAACAAATGGAGCTTACTAGTGACATGGGTAGCCAATCATTCGGCTGGCAGCGATATTTAGAGCGAACAACCTCCTTCCAAAGGTGGCTCTCTTGCGTGGTGTACCTCCGCCACCATTTTTCGAGGAGGGCTAAGTTGTTGGCTCTGAGATTACAAATCCCTAGACCCCCTTGAACTCTCAGGGAGCATACTTTGGCCTAGGAGATCAAATGGTATTGCCCACAGAAAGTTCCTCATGAATTGTTCTAGCCGGTTAGCAACTGAGACAGGGATAAGCAAAAGAGACATCTGAAAGATGGGGATACTTGAAAACGTGGACTTAATGAGGATGAGACGCCCTGCTGAGGAAAGGTATCTCCCCAACCAACCGATGAGCATGCGCTCAACTCTATCCACTATGTGGCTCCATTGGTGGGACTTAGGTTTGCTTAGACAAAGAGGGTGGCCTAGATATGTAGAGGGTAATTGTTCTGTGATGCAGCCGAGTTGGTCCGCATGGGATGATAAGATATCTGGCTGGACATGGACCCAGATCATCTTTGACTTGGCCGTATTCAACCTTGAAACCCGTCCTCAACTCAAAGCATTGAAGAGTCTCAAGTTTTCAATTTAGTGGGGTTAGCGTCGCAAACGATGAGCGTATCGTCTGCGTATTGGAGATGGTAAATCTCGGGCCATGCCTCCCTACCTTGAAACCTGTGAGGAGGCCACTTAGATACATGCCCGAGATCGACCTACTGAAAACCTCGACGACAATCACGAAAAGGAAGGGGGAAAGCAGGTCACCTTGCCTGAGGCCCTGGTAAGAGGGGAAGAAGCCTTTGGGGACCCATTAATGAGCACCGAAAAGTGCGAACTAGAGATGCAAGCCGAAATTCAAGCTCTCCAACTGGAATTGAATCCCATCCGAGAAAGGGTGAAGTCCAAAATGTTCCAATCTACGCGATCGTATGCCTTTTCCTAGTCCAACTTTATGATCACACCTGCCATTTTGTCTCGTGCCATGAGTGGATGTACTCATGTGCGATTAGGGCACTATCAAGAATTTGTCGGTCTTTGACAAAGGCCCTTTGGGTAGGGGAGATGACCCACCCTAGCAAACTTCTAAGTCTTGAGACAAGGACCTTGGACAAGATCTTGCAGGAGCTATTCATTAGGCTGATTAGCCTAAAGTCCCTGAGTTCCTCACCCCCCCCCCCCCCCCCCCCCCCGGTCTTTTTTTGAGATGAGGGTAATGAATGTGGCATTCAAAGCCCTATGGATCACTCCTCGATTGTGAAATTTGATGAACAAGGATGTGATAGATGGAGACGGAGTATCCATCAAGGTCAGGGGCCCGGTCCTGGCCAAAGTCTTTTAATCACGGATAGGATCTCATCTTCCGAGAAAGCTCTTTTGAGCCAAGAGGCCAAGTAGGAGGGGATAGAATTGAAGATGAGGTTGGCCATGTGAGGTCTGGGGCTCGGAGGGGCTGAGAAGAGGGTCTTGAAATAGTTTTTAATGACCTCCTCCACTTGGTGAGGTTAGTCTAGAATTAGGTTGCCGACCTTTATCTGGGAGATAAAATTGTCATGACTCTGGCAATTGGCAATCCTATGGAAGAAGGGCATATTGAAGTCCCCACTTTTGAGACATTTTACCCTTGATTGTTGGTGCCAGAAAATTTCCTCCTTGCGAAAAATCCCTTGGAATTCAAACTTATCTTTATCCCTCAAGAAGTACTCGAAAGGGTTTAGAGGGCGAATTTCTTCCAGAGAGTCCCAAGCCCTAATGGTCTCTAATAGTGTTTCTTTTCGCTCCCTAAAGTTCCCTTTGAGAAGGGGCTTAAGGAGTTGGAGTTTTTTTTGGAGGCGAAACCCAGCCCAGCCTTGAACCTGAGTGGAAAGGGAGATTCACCAAGCGTGGAAAAAAGGTTTAAAAGAGGGTTCCTCAAGCCAGGATAATTCGAACCTAAAGATCTAGGACCGCACCAAGAATGGGTTGGGTATGCAAAATAATAGGGTAGTGATCAGATGTGGGTTTGGGTAGAGCCACTAAGAGGAAGCCTAGAAAGGCGTAGTCCCAAACAGGGGAGATAAGGTAACTATCAAGTTTGGATACGGTTGGGATGGTCGAGTGGTCGGACCAAGTGAATTGGATTCCATGGAGAGGGATATCTATTAGGTGGTGTCTGGAGACAAAATCAGAGAATCCAACAGAGTTAGTGAGGTTCTTGGGTTGGAGTTATGCTCATACAACCAACGTGTGACGTTGAAATCACAATCTAAGCACCATCATCAAGAAGGTGAGACTAGGGCTATGGTGTAGAGCTCTTCTTAGAAATTGTCACCGAGGGAATTGGAGTTAGGACGGTACCCTGCCGTGAATTTCCAATTAGCACAACAGAAAGAGAAAATTCTAGCTCGAGAGAGGTGGAGAGAAAAGGTAGAGGTATCCTAGATGACCCAAA
The DNA here is from genome assembly GCF_054954075.1 of Amborella trichopoda. NCBI lineage: Eukaryota > Viridiplantae > Streptophyta > Magnoliopsida > Amborellales > Amborellaceae > Amborella > Amborella trichopoda. Next base: position 36,880,644 of record NC_142340.1, read on the forward strand.
TCCCTCCTGAGGCCCCTTTGGCCTCTGCTGAGACCCATTGGCAGGGATGAGACCCGAAGACCTGTCTGACTTCTGAAAGTTTGGTTTTGATGAGGGCCACAAGAGACGGCCACTACTTCTGGAAAAAGCTATGAACTATCTTGCGTGTAGCTGGGTCGCTGACACCCCAAATATACCAGGTGAGAATGATCATGTTGACTCAGTGGGGGTAGGAGGCACCCGTCTAAAGGAGCGCCTGTGAGAACAAGTTTTGGAGGGGCTGAGGGTGGATTCGAGCTGTCATAATTGATACTGCACTCTAGGTTAGAGAGTTCCCTTCAGCCCTTTTTACTCACCTTGAGTCTAGTCTCTGCATCTGCGGTGATGAACGCCTGAAGAGCCTCCTCTTGTCTGTCATAGTCGAACCCCATAACTCTCAAGATTATGTGGAGGATGCCCTGAGCCTTTTCCATGTTGTCAATGAAGACCAAGTCCACTGATGCAGCCATTTGTCGAGGTGGAGCCATCTGTCGAGGTAGGTGAGTCTTTGCGCTTATGAGCAAGGTTGGAATGGTTACTTTTGGGGGAAGGGGAATGAAACTTGGCCTAGACAGTAGCCAGGGGGGTTGGGAGGGTGGCTTCCGAGACTACCGAAGAGGGTGCATGGGAAGAAGGAAGGCCAGATGAAAGACGGCTTCTAGGGAGTGGTCGTGGGAGCTCACCCTTATCAAGTCACAATCCACTTCAATATGCTTTTTCTCTCTAATGAAATAAAGGGTTCTCAGCCATGTGAATGGTAGCCCCATTATCAAAAAAAGAAGGCTCATTCGTAACTATACTACTCCCATAGCAGCTAGTATAGTTTTAGCACGTAATTTCACATGCTCAAGTAGCATTTGAAATCTTTAATGTCTTCATAGCTATCCCTAGTCACAACAATATCATCAACACACACTACAAGTGCCTCAATCCTGGCACAATTTTTCCTCACAAACAATGTATGTTCGACTTGACCCCGTCTGGACCCAATCTTTATCAAGGCTTCACTGAAATTTTCAAACCAAGCTATCAAGGATTGTTTAAGTCCATATATCACCATATTTAATTTGCGCACCTGTCCTATCTCCCCCCCAAGCTGAAAACATGGAGGCATGGCCATATAGACTTCCTAATAAAGATCTCAAACCAAAAAGGCATTTTTCACATCTAGCTTATGTAGAGACCAAAATTATTTGCAGCTAAGTAGAGAATGATTCTTACTATATTTAACCTCATTATAATGCCAAAAGTTCATTTGCAATCTATACCATGGGTCTGCGTACAACCTCTTGCAACAAATCTCGTCCTGTATCTTTCTATAGTCCCATCTATGATGTATTTCACTGTTAACACCTTCTTGCATCTTTTTATAGTCCCATCTGCCTTGTATTTCACTGTAAACCCCAGATTTTGATTAGTTCCCAAGTATTGTTTTTCTTTTTTAAGAAATTGAATTTCTCCCACATGGCTTCCTTCCATTGAGGCTGTGATCGAGCTTCCGCTAAATAGGATGGATCACTAATAGTAGACAAAGATGATAGGAACGCTTAACTTTGCAATAGGTAAGTCAAGTCCAGGTCTGACATAGGAATTGAAGTGGGAGTTTATGAGGAAATAGTACGATGATAATAATTTTTAGTCAAGGTTAGTACTTGGTTCCAAGTTGACACAGGAGTAATGATTGTTCTAGACTTCAGCATGTACCAACTTCTTCGAAAGCCAAAAAATATTATAAATTTTCAATATTTACATTTTCAAGCAGAAACATAGCCAAAATTATATTATAATCACATAAAATATGATATCCTTTAAAAAAAAGGCTCATGAAGTTTCATTCACAAATGTAAAGCTAGCCTTCAGAAATACGTACAAGAAAATGATTAAAAAAAAAAAAAACGACAAACACAATAATAACAAAAAATAGTGAAACCCTAAACATAAACAATTAAATTTACTAACCCCTCGAAAACCAATCAAAGTAGGCTTGAATCGGGCACTTTCGATTGCCGAAAGCTCTCTTTTGCAACCTCTTTAATCCTCAAAAAGTTCCAAGTAAAAGTTTTCGATTTTGCTAGAAATAGAAAAGTTCAAATTCAAATTCGATCCATAAACAAAAATTGACTTGGAGCTAAAAAATTGTTTTGGGGGCACAAGTAGACTTGTCTAGGGTTTTAGGGGGGGCAAAATACTACTTCCGGCCTTTCAAGGGGGAAAATGACTTCTTCTTTTTCCCTGGGCAACTAGTTGACTGCCAGCATAACTGTCCTGCACTAGGCCGTACGGTGCGATGAAGCGTCCCACCTGCCTGCGTGGCCCCCCCAGGCAACTAGGCAGTTGGCTTTTTGAACAATATCCAAATAAGACAATAGCTTCAGGTTCAAGTTTGTCTTATGACCCAGAACATAGAGAAAACACTCACTACCAAATACTTTGGGAGGCATGGGAAGAAAAGGGTTACTAGGAAGAAGGTAAATGGATAGGAGACTTGCCCTGAATGACTATTGATGGCATACAATTTATCAAGAAGGCCACAGTAAGAACAACTTTGGATCATAAGTTTTTTGGAACTATCAATCCAAGCAAGATAGATAAAGTAATGGGTGAGATTTGCATAAGGTGCCCACCTTATATTGTACAAGGTGCACCTCTAAATTTTCTCGAAAGATGTAGTTTCCGTATCAAAAACCTTACAACGACTTGACAATTCATGTTCAACCCTAATGATGAAATTTAAAATTTCAAAAATACCATAGATCGAGCAGATCTATAAACACTTGAAAATCTTGAAAATTGAAGGTCCAGATAACTTGTTACAAGATGCATTATTTTAAGGACTAGAAAATCTTATTTTTCTTTTTATATCCATAAATCTTGAGGTTGAGAAGATCATTTGGAAGGTTTTCCAACTTCGGAACACTATTTTTTATTAGATTTTTTAAGCACACCTTACTTCTACTGGTATAAGGTTGCAACCTTATATAAACTTTTGCCTAGAGTAATTCACAACAAATATCGATTTTTTTGCTCGACGACTCCATTTTGTTGATCACTATAAGGACATGTTGTTTGGAACTTTATACCCTGATCCATTAACTCTCTGAGAAAATTAGTAACACATTCACCACTAGTATCAAAATGTAATATTTCATTCGATAAAGTGTGGTCGATCTGGTGCAATCATCTATAAAAGTAACATAACCAAAAATAAAAAATACAAACAACTTGAGAAGTTCCCCACACCTCAAAACATGTATTAGAGAAAGAAGTGTCAGTCTTTTCATTATAACTGATAGAAAATGAAGTTCTACAATGTTTCAAGAACCGCCACATCTCACATTGTAATTGAACTTGACCCACCAGGGAAAAAGTCCTAGAGAACAAAGAATGCAATATGGAAAGAGAAGCATGACCAACATGGGTGTGCCACAAATATACATCCCCTCGTTATTAGCAATCAAACATGCCAATCGCTTGAGCTTTTATAGGTGCTTGTTTTGGTGTGTCTAGAAGGTACAACCCTCCATCCTCACAACTACACCCAAATGTCTTAGCTGTCACCAAGAACTCAAAAACAAATGAGATGGGAAGGTGGTCATGCTACAATTCAAAGTTTTTGTTAGGCCACTAGGAGAAAAAGATTATTGGACAGCTTGGGAACATGAAAAGTGGACAACAAATTTATAGAAGAAGTAATTGGATAAATCCTTTTTCCTGTAATTGTGATGTACGCAGTTTTGTGAGCAGCATGCCTTCTACAATGCATAAATTTTTGTGATATTCCTATCAAGTCAGTAGGCTTTAGCCATTTCGTCCCAAAGTATTTTGAAATATTACAATTCATAAATGTGTAACTCACGTTTAGTTGTATAGAACTTAAAATCTAATTTATAACAATCATTTCATCAGCTTCCCGATCTGCATAAGATGGCTCATTTGTATCTGGTTTACAAAAAGACCATCAATATAATCCAACTTTTTACTACCCCTAAGGAACAACCCTACAAATCTAGGCCACTCCAAATTGTTTGTATCATCAAATTTTAACAAAAGTGATTTGAAGACCAGAATACTCCATACCTGATGTTATGAAATCGTTACTTCTTCAAGCTAATAAACATATTACAAAGTATTGCTGAAATCTAATTACACCCTCAGATTTCTCTTTAAATACATTGTGTAAACACTAAATGCACTACACAGTGCATTGAGCAATAAGCTATACAATTGTGGTTGCAAAGCTCTTTGATACACATCTAACAGCTGCAGAAAATGGTTGTAATCAATCTCAAGCAGTCTAGCTGGACTGCTGATATCAGCAGTAGTACAGGCATAGTTTCACTAATTGACCTCCACTTCTTCGGATCTGGACCTTACTCTGAAACCAAGTTGAAAGTACCAGATCTAGGTCAATCTACAAATGTTAGATCAGTATATAACAGAGGTGAAAAAAGAGGTGAAGAAAAAGATCAAGATGTAAGGACACAGAGAGAGGTGGCCGACAGAGAATGAGATAAGAAAGTGTGGCATGATCTCTAGAGTTGGACCAATCACATATATTATTTATATGTAAAAATCAAGGCATCCCTTATTTTAAGAAATAATCACGCATATCCTAATTAAATAATATATTCCATTTATGCCCCTAACTAGCCATTGCACTTTCAATATGATCTGGAAATATGAAAAGAAAATAAGTCTACATAATTATGACCAGACAAATTTGGTCACCCTAGAAAACCTTGTAAAGGAAACCAAGGACGGGTGACAAGAAAATGTACTTAGACAGGAAAAATATATTATAGCACACATATCAAGAAACCATATGACCCGGAAATGGGCCACACAAATAAAGAACATAAAAGCATGAGAGCAATTATCACCCATAGTAAGCAACTTGCATAACAATGCTACATTGGTGATCCAAAAGGTCAGTATCACAATGATTATGGTCCCAAATCCTTGGGTGAAAAGCGTGATTGGTTTCGGTTTGACTTAAAAGAAGTTGAGCTAAAACAAGGGTGTATATATGCGTGTATGTGTTTATGTATGTAAGGTAAGGATGGTACATTATATCAAATTTCAAGAAAAAGATCTTCAGTTCACAAGGTAAGTGATAAACTAATACTAATTTCTTGTTGCTGCTCAGAGGAAGATATATGCAATCACAAAGTGATAAAAAACAACACAAAAGAATAATTTTTAAGGCAATTTTTAAAAGTATTTTTCTAAAAGTTCTTAAAAAAATGATATAAGAGGAAATTATTTCAGAAAAAACATATCAAAGCATTTTTAAAAGAAATCGGAGTACTTTGCGAAAATTATGTTTTAAACGGAAATTTGCTAAATATGTTATGACCAACACAAAACTCAAGGTAAGAGGCAGGCATTAACATCTATGAGATGCAGCCAGTAAAAGGACTAAGTTCATTGGGACTTTCAAATAAAGCATTGTATGTCTCTTATGATCTAGTAGTCGTATACTTCACAAATAAAGCAATTTCATGTGCATCACCACGCTATATCACAGTCAATCATATGGTACTCACAGAAGTTTATATTCTTCTCCATGAGCTTATGGAGTATCAATTATAGTAATGGAGATAACAATAATGCTCTACCGATCTTTAAGGTTACCTGATCCAAATCTTTCAAAGAAGCTCTAAACCTTTCTCTGAGACCCATCACTAGAGGCACAAGCACTTGTATTAAAGGCATCTGTGCATTTATCCCACCTGAGCTTTCTGATACTGTATAGTGTATCAAATCGCAAGTAGCTGCAAGTTACATATATACAGAAATTACTTATAATGAGAAAAGTGCATCAAGTGTAAAATATACCATAGTGATCACTTTCAAACATGGATTACTATCTTTCCAAAACCCAGTAGAGTAGAAAAAAATTGTATTTCAAGAATGAGATAATCAACTCAATCGTTGTTTAAGAATAAAAACTAACCAAAACCAATGGAAAGATAAACCCAATTGAACAACTAAGAGCCAACTCAGTCAGTAGGGGACATCCAGACAAGGACACACTGCAGATTTAACATTCAAAAGATTCTGAACTTCAACATTTCAGTGTATATTCTCCAAATAAGATAGACAGTCCTCATGATTAAAGCATAGAATAGGCAGTAAGAAGACCAAATAAAAGACGTCAACTCTGAAGAATTAATTATCACTCCATAATTTTCTGTTTTGATAGAAAACATTACAGCATAAGGAGCAACATGCGTTTACAAAGAAAGAAAGGAGAGATAAAGACACACACCACCACAAAATACAATGAGAGGGGTGATATTATGCCCAGTGAACTTAACAACATCCTAACATTGTTCCTTTTTTTTCTTCTTCCTTTTTTTTTTTTTATTGTTCAGGTTAGTGATATCAGGTCTAGGAAGAGAGACCAATTTAAAGTTTAAAACCTACAAGTACACTTACGTGCGATGCATGCAGAAATATAATTAAAAAAAAATAGACAAATAAAAGAACATAAGTAAAAAAGATATCAAAATATAGCTCAATCGAAGGAAGAAATATAAAAATATTTTAAATAATGTGCAATTTGGTACGAAGACAAAAGCAAGAGAAGAGGAGAATGAAGAGGCGGAGGATCCTGTGTCTTTCTCCGCCCCTTGACTGGAACAAGATCTACAGCCTTTACCCCAAACCATTGCCTCCTCAACCACCATCAACCTCTGCTCAGGGACCCAAGTCGGCCCCTCCGAATGCTTTGTTCGCCCAAGTGGTGGCTTCCGCCCCGCCCTCTCCTCCTCCTGGTCTCAGAGCTCCCTCCCTCTCCCCTGGTGCTCAACCTCCCGCTCCGGTACTCTATACTCCGAATCTCCCCTCATCCCTTCCACCCCAGCAGAGGAGTCAGGCCCTCTCAAAACCAAACTTTTGTCTTCCCTAGTGGGAAGTTTTCAACCGAAATGGGATGATATCAGGGGGGTCGAGAAATGGGCCCAACGGTTATGGGCCGAGCCTCATCTTGGCTGTCGCCACATCTTGAACGGTGAAAGTCTATTCAGTTTCCCTACAGCAGAGAGTGCCCATCGAGCACTACAGGAGCTCTCCTTCTACTCCTTCAAAGGGGCAGCCTTAAAGCTCCGAAATTGGTCCCCAAAAGACGGGTCATTCCAGAAACAAAGTTTGGGTCACAGTTGATTACATCCCTCTTCATGCGTGGTCCCCTTCCACGTTCAAGAGAGTGACGGAGGCCTGTGGTTCGTTAGTTAAAATGCACTGGAAATCCATTGAAGTCCTCCCACTGGGTTCCATCCGCCTCCTCCTGGAGGTCCTAGACATGCAGCTTATCCCCTCCATCATCTGATTAGAAGTAGAAGGCCTATTCTTCCTGACCTGTTAGATCTTTCGTGGATTGCGGCTTCTCCGCCTTCACCCTCTTTCTTCAACTCTATGGTCGCCCCCTCCCCCTAGGGTTCTCTCTCCTATATCTGGACCACAATTACTGGGAAACGTCGCCACCCAAGGCAGCTCTACCGGCAAGAGGGACACCGCTCGAGCGGCATGAAATCGGTAGTCACCTGGAGACTAGGTGCCGTACAAGCGGGGGCCCGTGGCAGGTGTGACCAATGACACGTCTCTCTCCAGCCACTCTTGGTCTCAGGTGGCATCCCTTCTCCGAGCGGCTCAAGCCCCCAAGGCCGCTCTAATAACAGATCATCGACGGCCTTACCAGAGTCACGTGGCTCCCATCCTCATCACCATGGTAAAGGCATTTTAGTCGACATCAACCCACCTTCCCTGTCTTAGCCGTCTGGCCAGTCGGCCTATCCCGGCCCATCGGGACACATAGCAAGCCCATTAATTGCAGGCCGCCTCGTCCCCGCCCTCTAAACGGCTCCAGAAGGCTCCTCTCCCCAGGAATTTTGACACCCGCTCAACACCTGTTGATTATGTCCGTCCACCTACCATCATGCCCGCCCAGCTGCTACCTTCCACTCCGCGCCGCCTTCCTCGCTCGTTCTATCTCCCCTACCTACCCTTGAACCCTTCCCGCCATTTGGCGACACCTACCCTCCCCTTGAGGCTGCCCACCTCGAGATCCCAACAGTCGCCCCTAATGCCTTGGCTGGCTTTTCCCCTCACCCCCTCTCACCTGCTCTTCTTCTTTTTGCCCCTAACTGTTCTTCTACCTCTCCACCCTTGCTTCCCTCTTCAGCCTTCCCTCAGACTTCATCGTCCTCCACCACCCTCACCCTTGAAGATGACCCTCAGCGAGCGTCCACCGCTTGGACTTCTAACCCTTTCTCTCCCCTTGTGCCTCCCTAAGCATCGCTCAACCCTTTACCTCTAGCTCTCTTGCCTCCACTAGAACCCTCATCACCCCTGACCTCCTCCCCTCTTAACTCTGCTCCTTCTGAAGATTCTCCTCCTCCCTCCCCTACCCAGCTTGTTCCCAATGTCAACCCAATGGAGTGGTCTTAGTTTCCCTGTGGCATAGTGGCAATTCACTCATCTCCCCTCCTGATCCTGCCTTCCTCTTTGCCCTTCTCGCCCCTTACTTCCCTTTCACCCCTCTCTTGGTCCCCATATGCCGAATCAGGACTTTTAATCTTCCCTACCCACCCCTCCTTGATCCTTTCCCATCCTAGACACTTCTGTCCTTTGACTCACCTCAACCTTACCATTTCCTTACCAACCACTCAACATCATTTTATCTAGGGTCTGCTCCCACTCTCAGTTCTCCCTTCTATCCCTCTCAGGTTCCGACCCCACTTTAGCAGCTTCCCCCTACCCCCTTACCTGTTCCATACCTGGAAAACCAAACCTCAGTCACCACCCTCTCGTCTCTACCCTCTATGGGTGGTTTTCTCAGACCCCCCCCCCCCCCCCCCAAACTTCCACCTTTGAACCCCCAACCTCTGAACCTATTGCCCCTTCAAACCCCATTGACCTTCCCTCATCTTTTTACCTTGAACCTCTACCTTTGCTGACACCAAACCTTTACCCGGCTAACCCCTTCACTTTACCAACTTCTCCCAATCGAGAGGACCTCAAACCACCTACCCCCGACCCCTAACGACCCCCCCCCCCATCTCTCCCCCTTGGATGGCACTAAACAGCAAGCTAGTCCAGAGGGGGTCGACGGTGATGGGAATAACAAAGAGTTAAACAGAATGAAGGAGATCTTTAGGATTATGGGGTTTCCCCATGAAGGACCCAAAACCATTTCACCAATTCATCCTCTCGAATGCACAGAGCAGACTGAAGGAGAGTTTCAGAGAACAAAGGGAGATCCTTAACTTGTTCTCCTCGATCAACTACGATAGACCAGCTTTAGAAGGGCCCCCCTCGACGCTCCCCATCCCCTCTCCCCTTGAGATTCTATTCTCAGGAGGTCCCACAAACTGGCCTCCAGTTTCACCATGAAAATTCTCTAATGGAATGCCCGTTGTTTGGGACAATCTCTCAAATGGGATGCGGCCAGGGATACGCCCTTTAAACATCACCCCCTCTATTTTAGCCCTCATTGAAACTACACAGCCGGCGGCTACCCTTCAATTAGTCTGCCAAGTTTGGGGTAGAAGACCCTGCCAGTGGGTATCCGTTCCTACTGCTAGAGCTTCAGGCGGAATATGGGTAGTCTATAACCCATCGAAACACCTCCTTCTCTCTTCCCACATAGGGGAGTTCTCCGTTGCAGTTATACTTTCTCAAATTTCTGATGGCTTTCCCTGGAAATTCTCGGCTATTTATGGCCCCAACTCCGCATCCCTCAAACCACAACTTTGGGCAGAACTTGACCTTGTAGCATCCCTTCCTCATTCTATTTGGTGTCTGGGAGGGAATTTCAATATCACTAGATGGTCTTACGAGAGGAATTCCTACTCCAACATCTCTCAAGGAATGTTGGACTTCTCGGATTTCATCTATCGCAACGATCTCTTAGACGTTCCCCTCTAAGAAAACCTTTTCACCTAGTCTGACCACTGATCCCAAACATCCCTCTATAAATTGGATAGGTTCCCGCTATCCTCGAGTTGGGAAGAGGAATTTCCAGGTTCGCAAGCTCTGGTTCTGCCGAAGCCAACTTCGAACCATTGCCCCATCCTTCTGGATACTCAAGCTGTCCAAAGAGGATAGAAACCTTTTCGGTTGAAACTAGCTTGGCTTGATGAAGACTCCATGTCTTCTCTCATTCCAACTTGGTGGAACTCCTTTTCCCCCTGGTTTCGGGTAGAGCCGGTTATAGGCTGCAAACTAAGATCCAACTCCTCAAAGCCTCTCTTAAAACTTGGAGCAGTTCCATTCTTAGGAACTACTCTCAAATCAAGAGCTCCCAGTTAAATACCCTTCAAGACGTAGTTCGAACCTTAGGACTGAAACTAAGTTGGAATATTTTTACACCCTTAAAAAGGAAGAATTGTACTGGTTTCAAAGGTCCAAAGTTAGTTAGCTAAAAGTAGGGGACCACAACATGGGATTCTTCCACAAGATTGCCAACTGTCGCAAAAGAGAGAATTCCATCTCTACTATTAAGGTCAGCAATCGTAACTTGGACCCACCAGCGGAGATCGACTATGCCATCCTAGCATTCTTCCAAGATCTATACTCGGTGCCTTCAGGCCCTAGACCTAGAATGGCTAATTTGTAATTTCTAACCCTTTCTGATCCTTGACCTCAATGGTTGGAACGTCCTTTCTCTGAATCAGAGATCCTAGAGGCAAACGATGATCTGGCCAAAGACAAAGCCCCTCGCCCCGATGGCTTTCCCTTAGTCCCATTCAAGCTATTTTTGGACACTTTCAAGGCAGACTTTCAGAGCTTCTTTGATGAATTCTTTGTCTGTGGAATCCTTCACAAAGCCATCAATAACACCTTCATCGCTCTTGTCCCCAAGATTGAAGGGGCAAAGGAACTGAAGGATTTCCAACCAATTACCTTGGTCAATTCTTCCTACAAGATCTTCACTAAAGTTTTGGCATTCAGGCTTAAACAAATCCTTCCCCTAGTCATTTCCCCATCCCAGTTTGTGTTCATTAAAGACGGGCAAATTCTAGAAGGGGCCCTGGTACATGAGTGTTTGCACTCCAGACATCTTTCCAAAAAACCATTCCTAATCTTTAAGATAGATTGGGAGAAGGCTTATGACCACATTGACTGGTCAATTCTGGAGGGAACCATGTCAAGGATGGGGTTTGGAATTCGCTGGAGGAAGTGGATGAGGGGCTGCTACTCCAACCCTCACTTCTAAATCCCATCAACAGATCCCCGAAGGGTTTCTTCCCATCCTCTAGTGGACTTCGCCAGGGAAACCCTCTCTCCCCCTTCCTCTTTATCATCTCAACGGAAGTTTTTAGCCGTTCCATCAATCGATTGTACCAGACAGGCCTACTCTCTGGTTTCAAAAGTAGTACACAAGGCCCAATCGTGTCTCACCTGCAATACGCAGATGACATGTTAGTTTTCCTTGATGCTACACTGGAGGAAATAGATAATCTGAGATTGTTCCTCACATGCTTTGAGCTCGCGACGGGGTTCAAAGTAAATATGGAAAAATCGAAAATGATTGGGTAGCTCCCTCCAATCTTGATACCAGAGCTCTGATCCCTAATTGGGAATGTAAAGTGGAGGACCTCCCTACCACATACCTTGGTTTACCTCTGGGCTTGGGGAAACCAAAGAAGAGACAGTGGTCATACATAATAGACATAGAAGACAAGCGTTTGGCAGGATGGAAAGGTAGGTACCTCTCCTTCACAGGGTGGACCACGCTCATTAAAGCTACCCTTGCAAACTCTCCTGTCTACCTCATGTCCTTATTCCACATGCCCGTCTCGATAGCCAATCGCCTAGATCAATTGATGAGGAATTTCCTCTGGTTAGGAGAAACTGAGACAAATAAATTTCACCTTATTTCATGGAACAAGGTCTGCCTTCCAAAACTCCAAGGAGGATTGGGTATCAGGATTCTAAGAAAGCACAATTTAGCTTTGTTAGGGAAATGGTGGTGGAGACTGGCCACCCAGAACAATTCTCTATGGGACCAAGTCCTCTGCAGCAAATATAGAATCCCGGAAGATTCGTGGGTCCCCGAGGGGAAATCTCTGAGAAAGGGCCTCGGGAGCATGGAAGCCCTTGACATCCCTCTCTATGTTCAAGCAGTTCATTCGTCTTCGTCCTAGAGAAGGAACTAGAGTGCGCTTCTGGTCAGACCTTCAACTAGGCCACACTCCACTAAGGGACCTCTTCCCCTCCCTCTACTCTCTCGCCTCTAGCAAAGCTTCCATTGTCGCAGAGGAGATGGGTGCCTCTAAGGATCGCAAGGTCTGGAACTCTTTTAGATGCCACCTTTCAGAGGAGGAAACAGGGAAATTCATATCCCTTTCAGCTTCCCTTCATTCCACCTTCCTTGCTCTCTCACAGAGGGATACCCTTGCGTGGACTCCCTCCCACTCTGGTTCATTTACGGTGGCCACCTTATATAAAAGATTTATTCAACCACCTACCTTCCCTAACAACCCAATCTCAGTTCTCTTCAAGGTCTGGTCCACCATTGCACCACCTAAAGTGCAGGCATTCAACTGGATTGCTTGTTCCCAAAGAGCCCTCACAGTAGACCAGCTCCAAAGGAAAGGGATTCTGATCCCTAACAGGTGTGCTTTGTGTCTATGTGAGGGGGAAATGAACCCCCACCTGTTCATTCATTGCAGCCTAGCTTTCAACCTATGGAGTCAAATCTTCCAGCTGTTTGGCCTCTCATGGGTCACTCCACCATCCATTCCGGCTCTCATCACTTCGTCTCTCATTTCTCATTGGCCAAAGGCTGATAGAATCCTCTGGATGGCTTCTATCGCAGCTACTATTTGGGTTCTTTGGCTGGAAAGAAACTCCAGGATCTTTCAACGCCTCAAGAGTGACGTTTCAGCCCTCTTCCACTAGGCTACTTCCTTAGTAATCTTTTGGGCCTCCAATCATAGGGCCTTTGCCGAGATTTCGGCTAATACTTTCCTTAGCCAATGGGAAAACATCCTCCACCTCCAACCCCATCGGGTCTCAAGACCCAACAACAGGTTGCTGCCACCAAAAGGCACCATCAAGCTTAACTTCAACGGATGCTCCCTGGGTAACCCAGGCCCAACAGGAGCTGGAGGAGTTTTCCGAGATCACAGTAGCAAAATCCTGGCCACTTTCTCCAAGCAATTAGGCCATCCAGATTCTCAATATGCTGAATACATGGCACTATTGTTGGGACTAAAAGATTTGACCACTCTTGTGAATCTTTGTTGCTTGTCGAGGAGGATGCCAAAAATATCATATCCTGGGCCGTTGGATATGCCCCCCCACCTTGGTACCTATCCTCTATTTTTAATGAGATTGCATATACTTGCAGGGATATAGTCGTCTCCTGGATGCATATCTAGAGGACGTCAAATGCGTTTGCAGATCTTCTGGCTAAGGATGGTGTTCGAACCCAAGTAGATGCTCTCGTATAGTCGCGACTTTTGCGTTGCTACATTGTTCATACTTTCGTCGCTGGTCCATCTCCTTTTTTCCTCTAGACCTTTGCGGGTGCATTGTATTTTGCTTTGCATGTGTACATCTTTTGTAATAGGGCAAGTCTTATAAGCCCAAATTTTTTGTATAGGGTCATAGTGTCCTGATCTATTTTTTGATCGAGCGACCCGGCCTGTGGGTACTCTCAAGTCACTCTTGTTTTCCGATGCTTTTTTAGTAATACAATTGTAAACCTCATTCAAAAAATATATATAAAAATATTTAAGATATAAACATCTGAAATTAGAATATATATTTTAGAAAAGAACAAAGTAAATATATTATTCAATAGAGAAAAATAAGATATGCTCCAAAATCAGGAAAAAAAACCAAAAAATTAAGACATCCTTTCTCTCTTAGCATTCATGTCATAACATTGCTTCCCAATCTAACCACGTATTCAAAAACCTTGCAGAGATGTAGTGATCCTAACCTAGTATTTGTTATTCAACATAAAAAAAAGATCATCATCATCATCATAGCCTCGTCCCAATTATTTGGGGTCGGCTACACGAGTCCTGGTCCACCAATCTACTCTATTAAATGTCATAACCTCAATGAGGCCATAAGTCCCCATATCTTTTCGAAGTACTTCCAACCACGTCCTTTTGGTACCCCTTGCCCTTTTCAATCCTTCCACGTGAACTATCTCGCACTTCCTAACATGTTTGGCCATGTGGGTCGACGCCACACATGGCCAAACACTAGGTTAGGAACCCTGCATCTCGTCTCTCATGTCATAATATTGTTGTCCAATCTAACCATTTTTTAAGGTTTTAAGGAACCATGCAGAGATGGAGTGAGCCTAACTCGCTTATTAGTTACAGAAAGAATAAGACATTCACATCATAACTTGACAAGACGAATGCATCTTCTCCCATTCAAGGTTTTCAATAAACTTGTATTAAAAATATACAACCAAGAGAAACAAAAAGAGAGCCTTCTTGCTTTGTCTCTTTACCACTAACTTCTAGATGGAAGAAGATCTTGCAGCAACCATGAAGAAATGAGATAAAGCGTAAGTAGTTGGAGCACGATGGGGCTTGGAAAGAGGGATTAGTAGCGGCATGACAGGGCTTAGGGGAAGATTCCTATTACGTTTACTTTTAATAGACAAGTTTGAAAAGATCTAGAGATTAATATCTATCCCATGTTTCTATCAATCATAAACTCCTAATATCTCTACTTGTGATCTTTAAAGAAACCTTCTAATTTAAAGGGGGAGTTTTTCTCTCTCTCTACCTCACGAGTCATGCCCTTCCATCCTCAAAGATGATGTCTTAGTTTCTCTCTACCTCAAGACCCTTGTCTCTCTCACCTCTTTTCCAAAGGCACAGAGAGAGCTAACGATTTTTATTGCGAGAGATTTTTTGGGAGTACTAACAACTTATATCAACACTAATCTAATATGGAATCGCCTTTTTTTTTTGTCAATTTTTATGGATATGTCTTCCAAAGGGAGACATCCATATCTCTAACTAAATTTTAGAGCTTAAGCCTTACTATTATCCTAACTGTTTCCTTTTATTTATAATTATTACTTCCATTGTATTGTAGAAAATTTTAGAATGAGCTTATTCAGGAAATGTGCTATATAGCGATTTCTACCTCATTGCCCCCTCCCCCTGCTATTCCTCTCTAACCCTAAAATCTCTCACATGTATCCTGTAATTTCTACCTATTTTAAAAGGTCACTTACCCTTAATACTCGCTAGGTATAGGTCCTTTTTTATTCTTGTGACCTGTGTCCACCTCTTAACTCTGGCTTTAATAATGTAGTATAGATACATTTCTGAACTGAGGTCATGCAATCAGAAGACAATAATTTTACGATCCACCACTATAATACAAGTTGAACAAAAACTCATTATGAATTTTTGGGTCTGGCAACTATAACTTTGATCACAGATTTATTTCTTACAAGATAGCGCAGAAAGATGTCAGATCACAAGATAGCACAGAAAGATGTCAGATCATGCAAGTGACAAACTTCAGAGTGAATGGTGTTTAATATAGATGTACCAATCACAAAAACCAATGTTCAATATAGAATGTATAAACACAATCAAACCCTAATGAGGACACATCTCATAGGCTCACTAATTGTTGGTTGACATTACTGAAAGAATAAAATACAAAGTTTTTATTTGCTGTACAGTTATATGCTTGTCTGAACTTTGCGCCGTATGACACAAAATCTCTTCAATCAATGATATATTAAATATCAGAAAAGAGAGATGATGATAACTATCCCCAAGCCGATCAGATCATTAATGTTGCCCTGTGAACAGAATGACAAAACATACTAACAAGAGGCCCAACACTTATATCTGCACAACAGAATAATAAGGAAGTGATATAGCAGCTGCATATTTTTTTTTACGGCTTTTGAATCAGATTTAATTCACAATTTTGCTGTGATTCATGAAAAAGAATCCTGTGTTTAATTCACAAGAATTGTACAAGGAGCGTATCCAACAAAGTGCCTGTCAGAACTAGAGAATAGAAAGTACAACAAAATCCAACACAACATACAACAACATGATGTGAACATGGTGGTGAGTTCTCTATCATACCATTTACAGCAGCATCAGAAAGCTGTTCCGAGTTCAAACTTGAAAGAGTGGCAAATACCAAAGGATGAGAAGCAAGTGTAGAAGCAGCAACTCTGGGAAGAAAACATGAATCTTCCAATAAGCATAATTTGTTATTACAACCAGAACCAGGAATACTACCCACATTTTGTCTCATAAACACAAGTATATGCACAGGTACATGCCTCACACTATATATTTGAAGCTCAAGAATTTCGTCACCCCGATGGAGATATTCAAACAGTCAACAGTCATCACAAACCATCCAAACGATAATTTTATCCCCAAACTTTGTAAGTTGACTCATTTCATCCAAGAATAATTCCAAAAAATAAAAAAATAAAAAAAAATACAAAGTTGTTCTTGGAGAAGACAGGAAAACACCCTCAAATTGCCCAAAGGGTTGTAGGGCAGATCTGGCATTGGACAGCCTACAATATGTGGCAACCACCGCAGTGTCACCCTATTGATAATGAAATCCCTATCCATATCCCAAACAATCTAGTCTTCTTTAAATTTGTCATGTCTACCTTCTAAAGTTGATTGTCAATTACACAAGCTTTTTCAGATTTTGTAGAGTTTATCTTCATAAATTGCAACAATGGATATCAAATGTGCCATGTCATGAAGCACATACAATCCCAAAGGGCATGAACTGATAAGAAATCTGAATGCAGATTGAAGATTATATTTTATTGGACCATAGTTACGGGGAGTGCCCAACTAGGGTAGCGCTCCTGCTCCGGAACCCAGCTCCGGCACTCTGTAGCCGAGATCTCGACCGGAACCCGTTCCCTACTTTTTGGGAGCTTGCTCCTACTTTTAGGATTCTTGATCCCATTCACAACAGACCTCGCTCCCGATACTGCACGGGATGCTTTCCTTAAATTTTAGGATCTGGTTCCTAAATAAATTAGATCCCTGCTCCCAAAATTTTAGGAGCGCGATCCCTACATTTTCGGAACTCCATCCCTACGTTTCCAAAACTTCCTAAAATAAACTTCTCTAATTTTAAAAATAAAATAATTATACTTTAAGCCAATTTTCATAAAAGTAGAGTTCTGCGATGGGAGTGCGGGCTAATCATGCACGGAACGCGATCCTTCCTTGAATGGAGCTCAATCCTTTCCAAATAGGAACGCGGTCATTCCTAGATGGGGGGCACAATCCTAATGAATATGGGAACACGATCCCATTTTACATGGAACGCATTCCCGTTAATTAGGGATCTTGATCCCAATCTATTGGGAACGAGCTCCTTGTTCATATGGGATCTCGATCCTCTACTTTCACCATCACCGAAACTCGTTCCCCGAGCTCCGGAGCTTTGGGCAGACGTCAATCCAACACTCCTGGTAACTATGGACTGGACCATATTTGCTGGGAATGGTTCTGATATCGAGGGCAGGATTGATGGATCGAAGCTACCCCAAAGATCCCTATGTTAGGGATTGATGTCTACATAGGGAACATGGTCTGTGTGTGTTGGGGATCGAGCTCTTCTAATAGATGGGATTGATTATTATAATATTGAGAAGCGAGATCCTCTGATTTGGAAACAAAGTTCCGGAGCTCAAATTTTTGAATTTCCTGACCTGGGGGGAGCTCAATCGGAAAAATGATCCAACATAGTATGGAGCGAGGGATAAATTTTATAAGAGTGAACTCTAATGAGATCCATGTGTAAGTTTATATACGTCTTCCGGGCTTTGAGGTAGTTACCAACGTTGTTAATTACTAATATGTAATCCTAAACTTCTATTAAATAAATACATAACTTTAAATTACTCCAGAGTTCATTATATTAATATAGTAGATAAATCAATTCATTAGATAAACCATGACCTTTATAGTTTTAACTTTTTTAAGTACAAAACTTAAGGTGCATTGTAGCCATCTTTTTATTTGAATAGCTATGTGAACTATATATAGATGAAATAATTTGTTTTTTCATCATCATCGTCAAAACCTTTTTCCAATTAATTGGGGTTGGCTACGCGAATCCTGGTCTGCAACTCTACTCTATTAAGTGTCATTCACTCAATAAGGCCATAAGTCCCCATAGTTTTTCTCACTACTTCCAACCATGTCTTTACCCCCTGCCCTCTTTTACCCTTCCACTTGAACTAACTCGCACCTCAGGGTCTACGCTACACAGGGCCAGCCCGCCTAAGTTTACTTTTTCTCATCTTATCATCAATTGGTGTCCCACCTAAGTTCTTCCAAATGTATTCATTTCGAATTCTATCCCTTCTTGTCTTGCCAATCATCCATCTCACCATCCTTATCTCAGCTACACTCATTCTATGGGTATTTTGTATCTTGATCATCATACATTCCGCCCCATAAAGCAAAGTTAGTCTCACAACTGTCCTATAGAACTTGCCCTTTTGCATCCATGGTATGCGGCGATCACATAAAATTCCGATTTCGCATCTCCACTTTGCCTGTCCAATTCTAATTCTATGTGCAACATCATCCCTAATCTCTCCATTTTCCGGGATTATCGACCCAAGATATTGAAAGTGCGCTCATTTTGGTATTTCCTGGGGGCAATTGTTTCACGCGGGCTGGACCGCATTTCTACAATATGCGGTCCAGAGGTATAACATCCATCTTAAAGATGGATGCAAATAGGTGGTCCATATAAAAACAAGTGTAACTAATGGTCCAAATGTTTTCTTAATATAATTATTATTTCTAGTTTTCAAATTATTATTTATTTATATTCATGACCTCCATGTTAAAGATTATATATTCTCTAAAAATTAGGATCAAATTATATTTAAAAAAATATTTATTGCTAAGCCTCCATTTCTACAATATGCCGGCTGGCCACATAGAAATCGTGTCCATTTCTTGGTCATCACTCTTAACTACTTCCTCGTCTCTACTCCTTTTATTATTAAACTTGCATTCCATATACTTTGTCTTAGTCCAACTAATTTTAAACCCTTTAGATTCTAGATCATCCCTCCAAAGTTATAACTTTGTGTTGATGCCATTTCGGCTCAAATCAATCAAAACTATGTCATCTGCAAACAATATGCACTACAGTACCCCATCTTGTAGGTGCCTAGTTAAGTCATCCATAACTAAGACAAAAAGGTACGGGCATATTTATTATTGTTTATTGAATAAAAAAAGAAGACGAAACATTCAATTTAGAGGATTGCAAGGAATTATTTATACCTGTAAAAGTAAACTCTGTGTAAAAAGTAATCTATAAATTATCATAAAATATTACTTAAGGAATCTCTCTCTCTCTTTATATATATATATATATATATATATATATATATATATATATATATATATATTAGAATTATGATCCCATATTGGTGGGATCTGGATGCGATATACAATGATCCGCGTGCTCCAATGGAATGGATTCTAGATCCGGTTACTCTTAGGATCAAGAACCACCACACTCAGGAATTAGAGTCTATAGTATCCAGGAACACAAACACATAAAGGAAACACGTTCCCATGAAACTGGAAGCAAGATCCTAAGGGCCAACCCAAGATCTTTGAGAAAACTGTTTCGGAAGCGACACAACTGAGATCCTATAAGCGATCACCTACTCAAGTAGGCAATCACATTCCAAGTAGGGTACTTAAAGGAGGCTGTATAGGTTCCATGATTGGAGAGAACTAACACAAATCATCAAAAAAGAAACAGAAAAAAATTTTCTACCCTCAAAGATCGCAATGTGTCTACCCTTAAGAAATAATCCAACTAGTCAGAATGTTTCATCTTTTAAAAAATTCAATCAAAGGTTTTAAAAAACACCGATCGCCCGATCTGGATTAGGAATCTATGGACCGGTTCCCCCAATATATCGGAAAGTGGCCGGCTCCCCCTACGAATCGGACAGTTGTCAATAGCACCGTCCATTTAAATCAGTGAACTGGCCGATTCTATAAGTACAGGACCAATTCACCCTATCATAGCTTTTATTTACTATATTTTTAATTTTTCAATTTTAAATTGTTTTATGCTTCACTTTGGCCCCACCACCGTCAGGTCACAAGCTGCCATACATGCATGCCATCTTACGTGGTGTTACTCTGTTTTAAAGAGCTCTAATCCCCCTTCTCTTTTGCCAAATCCTAATGTGCGACTACTTGTCAAAAAAAAAAACATGATGTGGGACTAAATTCATAAGTTCTACCACAATTAGTCTAGTGAGAGAAATTAAAAAAGTGTTGGGTATATTGATATTGTATAACACAAAATGATAGTAAAAACTATCTTGAGAGAGAGAGAAATGGTCAAGAGGGGTGGAGGGGGAGAGATACAGGATCAACACCCAGAATTAAACCCCTCAAAGAAGAATGGAGAAATTGTGTATGTCTAAACTCAATGATTAATATTATTGACAACAATGTGAAAGGAACCTTGGCACCCAAGATTTTAGAGGCTCATAGATGTACAATTTACCGTAAAAGCATACTTGTTAGTTTTTGAAAAGGATATATATATATTAAGTTTTTTATTTTTTATATACAGAAGTCACAGTCATTTTTGTCCGTTGGAAATGAGATTGGGATGTGTTGTTGATTAAGAACAAAGTTCAAAATAAAATTCATCGAATGTTCTTGACATGTTTTTAATCTCTTGCATGTTATAGTCGGTGTTTAAGAGTCATTGTTATCTCTTTGTACCAAAAAGTAAATAGCCTTATAAGATACAGTCTCAAGAAAGAAATTATTCTATTTTCATGAATTTCTTTTGTTCTTCCGATACCCACTTCCAATTCCTTTTTGTATAAAAACGAAGGCAACAGTACATGAAAATTTATACAAAGTTTAAAAAAACGTCGATCCGAATATAAACCACCCGATTAATTAAGGTCGGTTTGGTTAATTTCTTTAGATGGGTCTTTAGAGAGAGAGAGAGAGAGAGAGAGAGAGAGAGAAACTACTCTAGAGAGATAAAATATTCATAAAAAAAGGCAAATAAAAATAATTAATTAATTCAATAAATTAATTTTCGAGAAGAGGGAAAAAATAAGACGAGTAGGCCAAGTTCCCTTTATCCCTTTTTTGAGGAAAGTGGCTAGATCCCTTACCTTTATAAGCACCAAGCGGCACTGGAGATTATAGCAATACAAAAAAAAAAAAATTGAACTAGAGAGATCCATTGGAGATTATAACAATACAAAAAAAAAAAATTGAACTAGAGAGATCCATTTTATCGCTATGAGTTACATTTTAAAATTTATTTTGACTGTAAAATGAATAATGGACAACAAACACTCAGACATGGGATAGATTTTCCTATTTACATATTTTTTATAAGATAATGAAAAACCATAATGCAAATACCACGTTTTTTTAGAAACCTAAAAAACTAGATTTTTAAGAAATTATAGTGATTTCATGAAATTTTTTTAAGGTTGGATCCGGCCGATTCTCCTATCAAGACCACCGATCTGCTGATCTGACTCGATTTTCAGAATGGACAATCCGGAGTCACTGATCTGGTTTTTGAAACCCTAACTTTAATAGGTTAATGCGAATCAAATAATAAGAAATTGAAAGACCAATGAAGAAAGGAAAACAATGTAGAAACATTTGCCAGGAGATAGAAGGAAAAGAGAACACAGAAAACCTTTTACCATGGGAGATCCAACAGTGTACAGGAAGAGGACAAGATAACAATGCACTTGGCAAAGAGAAAGAAAATAGTAAAACATTAAACCATGAACAAGTGCATTCTTTTGATCTGTTCTAATCATTAAAAAAAACATAAGGTCCGAAGGGGGAGAGAGATAGAGAGAGAGAGAGAGAGAGAGAGATGAATGACTTCAGGAAAAGGAAAAAGAACAAGAATCACAGAACAACATGTGGAAAAATATAAGACATACGATTTTTTTAATAAGAACCATAATTTATTAGTGACAGCAACATTTGCAATTGAGGAACTGTTGAATAACATGCCACCTAATGCATGCAAACACGAGCCCAAAAATTTGTATACATGCATGTCAGAAACATGTACACATATACATATAACGTGCACATCTAACACGCTGTATACAGGTACATTTTTCTTTTTGAAGAAAGTAACATGTAAAAAAACACATGACAGCCGTACATGAATAGAGTCCTCAGTAATCAATCTAGCCATGTCTACAAGGTGCACTTTGCATTATTATTAAAACACATTGCAGGAATTTTAAAAGCACAAAAGATCATACCCATAGCCTAGCCGAAGCCATGAAGAGAAGGCATCCAGAACCTGTCATGCAATATAAGTTGATTGTTTATCACCATATATATGTACGATACTAGAGCATGCAGACAGCACGTTCCTAACCTAAAAAACCTGGCATTTTATAAAGGATATTTTTTTAAAATAACCATCCATCATTGAGAGAAGTACTTTTCCAACAAAACAAGGTATACTAAAAACTAGAAAAAACAAAATTCAGTCTACAAAATAGAAGCTGGACACATGACTTTATTTTTGTCTTTTCACAATGTTTTCAATATTTAACAAAACCAAAATGTGATACAGAGTGTAAGATAATGCAAAGGAACAACTTTAAGTATTACATGTCATTGGCATTCTGCAAGTAGTAAGACGTTCACCCAAAAGGAATCAAATACCTGTTCCTGCAGTTCATTGCTTCTCAAGCAATATGTTAGGAGATTCAAAGCAGTTTCCATTGATGACAACAGCTCTTTCTGAAATTGGCGACGCCTTTCTGGGCGAGCTGCTGTCTTGTAGCTACATGCCTCCTGATGCATCAAATACAAACTTCTGAATGAAATACTGGGACGCTATGAATGGTATAGATGAATGTGTCTACAAAACATAATCAACTGCAGTAGTTCAAAACGCACAAATGGAAGGGCAAGAAATGCCGAAAATTCAGGAAATGTTAAAAGACAGAAATAAAAGTTTTGAGCAAATAGAAAGCTTCAAGCATAAAGTAACCAATATCCACCAAATGGTGATTTTGCGAATCACATTTTACATAGAAAGCTTCAAGCATAAAGTAACCAATATCCACCAAATGGTGATTTTGCGAATCACATTTTACATGTAACTTTCATGTATCTTGTAGGACCGTGGAATAACAAGAAAAGCACATATAGATGTCAAATGGGCATGCAAAAAAACTTGAAAAACAAAGTAAAAACTGAGTATTTCAAGTAAACACAGTTCTCCCCAGTAGGAATCCCCTTGTAGGAGATCCCTCTTAAACACCATTCGGTAGTGCAGAGGTATCATTACAGCAACTCCTTGCATCTAACTTGGTGTAAGCATAACTTAAAACATACTGGAACTAGATGCAAGTGAACTATTGGCGGGGCCATAGGAGCCTTGCATTAACAAGGAATTTTCCTTGGTTTGAATGAAACCATGAAGATAATCCGATCCTCTTTTTATGTATGGATGAGAAAGAACACCACCAGCAAAACACTCTCGAATAGACAACAATCGACCCCATTATGGTGTGTCTAGTCATAGAATACTGGGTTACTAGAAATCTTGATACCAGTGATGTTGTCGCCACAAGTGGGTATAGGTGAGGAGAAGTGAACTCCGGGTTGCGAACAACATATGTAGAAGTCATAGGTAAAGGACATTGTTTTTGTTTTACAGGATGGTTTTCTCTTAAAAGGAAGTCGGCTTTGATTTCCTAAGGGATCAATTCACATCCAAATCATGAGTGAGATGCACGGTAACATCCTTTGCTGTAACTTTGGGAGGGATAAGACCACAGCTCTAGTGGAAGAAAAGTACTTTTGCCCCAAACTAAAGGGAGATGTCAGCCAGTTCATGGAGTGCTGCCAAGTGTGCCAGTTGGCTAAGGATCAAACTCAAAACACCAGCCTTTACACTCCCTTACCCATCTCCGACTGACTACAGACAGATCTGAGTATGGACTGTGGTGGGGCTTCCCCGCACCTCAAGAGGGGGTGAATCTATGGTCATGGTGTGAGATAAGTTCTCTAAAATGGCTCGCTTCATTCCTTGCCGAAACATTTTTAGACATGACTCAAGAAGCCAATATTTTCTTTAAGGACGAAACTTGGTTCAGCTGGGTGGGTGGGTGGCTGGGGGGGGGGGGGGGAGTGTGCAATGCTGCTGAAACCCCTTTGACCCAAAATGCCATTGTCGGAGTGCATTATCCGCCCTCTCACCAAGCGCTTGAGGCACCGCCTAGTGGCACAGGAGGATGCGGGCGCCTAGGCACCTCAACACCTAGGGCAGTGCGCTTCACCTAGGCTGCCTGGCCGCATAGACAGCCTACCAAGGGGTCCAAGCGTTTCAAACAGAGGTAGTTCCCAATTTTGAAGTACTCTTTAATATTATTCTCTCACTCACTTCCAGAATTCCAATTATGACTTCCACATGTATTGTCAATCCAATTGAAATGATATTTGGAATGGAAACATAATGAACCACAAAATGAGAATCTATAAATATTTGATAAGCGAATTGAATATAATAATATGTACAAATTCGCTTTAGAAATAGCATTGACAAAATCATCTTCTAATTAAATGAAGACTAGAAATAGCCTCGATCAAGTTCTTGGTGGCCATAATAGTAAAACTAAACAAAGTATGGTAGGTACACAACATACGATGAGTCATACAGGACCTTCAAAGAAGCAAAAAATCGAGACCTATGTTCAAATGCTCTACATAGAACATGCCTGTGGCAAGACACTGAGGAGGTCCAGAAAACTGGGTATATACTCCGGATGAGAATCTATTTCATCTCTTAGCCAGTTCAAAATGCCACCACCACCCCAATCTTCTGAAGAGACTTGCACTGCCAAAGAAGCCACCGCTACACTAATCTGCAAAACAAAGAGGTGATCTAGGAGTGACTTTCATGCTATGAGCATTGCTTAAACGAAAAACAAAAATTGCAGATAGCGATTCCACAGAAAATTACATGTGTTCTGACTTTCGTTGGTCCATTGTGGAGCTTTTTGAGCAATGACTGCATTTAGCACAACTCCTAGGTCATGCAAAAGATGAAGAAGATATGGGGAATATGGTAAACGAGATAGAGCACATTGAAAAAGATTCAAATGCCTACAACTATCCATCAAGCATGAGTCATTCATCCGGCCCAAGAGACCACACCTTCAGAACCTAATACTACTGTGTACAAAAATGGGCATCTGATCAAGTTGATACATGCTAGCTACAAGCAAGAATTCACATGGTTAAACTACTTGCTCAAAAGATGCATGGTTTGCCCATTCGCTTTCTTCTTTTTTTTCTTTTTAATGATATTTGGTTCATTTCACTAAACAAATTCAATCAACTAAATTTTTTCTATTATGCTTCGTCATTAAAAACAAATAGTGTAGGAATTCCTTACACATAGTGAATCACGTAAGGGCCGAAAAGCTTCAGAAGGAAGTTCCTCAAAATCTCTCTGCACCTAAAAATTAAATGAAATATTACTTGGGCTTTTTCAGTTAACTGAAATATCAATTGAAAATCGATGCCCAAAATAAAAGAACTTCAAACGATTGCAAAACATAAAAAGCAAAATTACTAAACTCAATGAACACACTTAAAGCCTACAAAAAGAATAGATTACCTTAGTTTTCAGCGTCTGAGAACAGAAAATAAGACTTTCTAGGTCGCTGCTGGCATCATGAAGTAAACTATCAGATACCTGAAAGAATTGCAATTTGTTGAGAAAGATGAGTTAGATCACATGGAAAAGTATATATTACAATCAATACAAGCACCACACAAGCAAATATGAGAAGCCTCTGTTTCACCATTCAGCAGACTGCAATACAACACCCGTTAGGTTTTTCCAAGAAAGACCTACAGTTCTGCAGATAATATACACTTGTTTTCATTACAAACGCAACCA
Source organism: Amborella trichopoda (assembly GCF_054954075.1). Lineage (NCBI taxonomy): Eukaryota > Viridiplantae > Streptophyta > Magnoliopsida > Amborellales > Amborellaceae > Amborella > Amborella trichopoda. The sequence goes on from NC_142340.1 coordinate 36,906,651, forward strand.
CAAGATAAAATATGCAAAAAGACAAAAAGGCAACCACAAGGTTAGCAAAGCGACGAACTCACAATAACACCCCACCCACACAATACAATGCATCCGGAAAATATATGCACCATGAAGTCAGAAAGGTTTTGACACTATCTAGACTGTTTTATCCAAAAAAAAAAACAGAGAGAGAGAAACTTATTTAACAAGTATACACTTTCTACTAATCCATCTAAGAAGTTGTTAGAAAATTTTGAAAGGAAGTTTCTGATTTCCCCCCTATGTCAAAAAACAACCTTTTTTTCGGATAAGTCAGCACCAAGGTTTGAACCTAGGATGTATGATACAGAGTGCTTTCTGAAGCTATAACTTTTCATCCGAATGTCCCATCCAAAGCACAAAACCGAGATGTCTTCGAGATCTAAGACCCTTACCTCTATGGGTTTTTGTAATTTGAATATTTCAGGCTTCAAATCGTGGTTAAAGGCCCAATTTATTATATTTATTATTATTATTACTATTATTATTATTATTATTATTATTATTATTATTATTATTATTGTTATTGTTGTTGTTGTTGTTGTTGTTGTTGTTGTTGTTGTTGTTGTTGTTGTTGTCAATAACAATAACAACTGGTTGACAAGGAAGCCAGTCTAGGGGACTTCCTAGGTAGAGTATCCCGAGGGGAAGCATGAGCGGGGGATGTCGAGGGGGGCCCTGCTAGAGCAGGTTTATCGTAGTTAACACTAGAGAAAAGGTTGAGAATCTCCCTTTGTCCTCTGAAGCTCACCTTCAACCTGCTCGCGTCCGACAAGAGGAATTGGTGGAACGGGCCTTCAGGTCCATCGTGAGGGAACCCCATAACTCTGAATATCTCCTTCATTCTGTTTAAATCTCTTTCGACCCCCTCTCCGTCGACCCCCTCCGACTGTTCAGGAAATTCTGTGCCATCTACTGAAAGAGAGGGAATGGGGGTGGGGGGCTTTGGATCCTCCCCAGAAGGTGAAGTGGGTATATCGAAGGGATTAGACGAGTAAAGATCAGGAGGTAGCAGAGGTAAGGGGTCAAGGGTAGGAGGAGACAGAAGGTTGGAGCAATCCGAGGCTTGGTCAACGGGGGTAGCAGAGAAAAGGGGGGACAGGGATTGAGGGTTCAGAGGTGGTGGTTTGGAGGGTGGGGGGGGGATTGGGACACCTTACAAAGAGGAGAGGGTAGGAAGGGTGACGGCCGAACATTGGTTCTCCTGGTAGTGACAAGGAAGAGGGTAAGGTGAGAGCTAGTATGGTACAGCAGGTACCTGCGTGGGATAAGGAGGGGTGCTATATGCCTGAACTGACCCAGGGAAAAGCGATGGATGGTAGGTCAAATAGTGGTAGGTTGAAATGAGTCAAATGCCAGTTGTGCCAAGTAGGAGGGTTGGGGGTGACTAAGTTCAAGGGGGTACGGGAGGTGAAATGTCCTAACTCAGCATATAGGTACCAAGTGGCGGGTGAAAGGGAAGTAAGAGGCGAGAAGAGCAAAGAGAAACTCAAAGTCAAGAGGTGTTGGGTCCACTGGGTGCACTACCACTTTACCAAAGGGGTATTGCGACCACTCCATAGGGTTCAAGTCAGGAACAGGTGGCGAGAGAGTTTCACTATTAAATGAGGAGGCTGGGAGAGAGAAAAGCATGAAGGAGGAAGGATCCGATAGAGGCAAAAGTGCCAAAGGTAAGGGGTCTGTTGTATAATTCAATAGTATAATTATCATCAGTGTTTCAAAAAACGGCCCGCCTAGGGGGCCTGGGCGATGCATCATGGGCATCAAGTCCCTGAGCAGCCACCTAGGCGCTCAAGACCCCGCCTAGAGTGGCCGCCTAACGTCGAAAATGCCCCTCTTTGAGAGGCATTTTTTGTCTTTTTTACCCCTAAGTAAGGGGGAAAAGGGGGGATTTAGACTATTGTGAGACCTAAACCCCTTTGTTTACCTTTAGAGTGAAAACAAATTTAAAAATAGTCATTTTTTTAATTTCTAAGAAATCAATCGAGTATTTCAGAGTTTTGAAAAATCGATCCAATCATCGTCTTCTTGATTCGGATTTGATTTTGATGATTTTTGAAGCTTACTAGACGGTTTTGGGGAAGTATTTTGGGAAACATCTCAAACATTGATTATTGAAGATGGAGCAAAAAAGTTAGTTAAAAATATTCATATTTGAGATTTTATTTTTTATTTCAGTGTCTTCTTCAGGTTCTTCTGGAAGTAGTGATCCAAGTTGGAAGTATAGTTATAACCCAAATCCAAATGACAAAAATTGTATAAGATGTAATTATTGCAAAAAAAATACTAATAGGGTATAAACCGGTTCAAAAAACACCTTGCTGATATTAGGGAGAACATTGCCCTTTATCAGAGATGAAATTAAGCAATATTTGAGTCTGATACAACACAAACATGAACAAAAGCCTTAACATTTGGATAAGTCTATTTCTATTTTCTGATTCTTCTAGAAGTGGTGATTTGGGCTGGAAGCATGATTGTAACTCGAAACCAAATGATAAAAATTGCATAAGGTGTAATTTTTGTGAAAAAGATACCAATGTGGGTATTAACCAATTCAATAAACAACTAGCCAGTATTAAAGGGAATGTTGCTTCTTGTAAGAAGGTTCTTGAAGCTATTAGGAATGAGATTAGATAATATTTGAATTTAGTAAAACCAAAAAAGGAACCTTGTTATATGGAAATATTTTATCCAAGTTCTTCAAGAAGTGGTGACTTGGGTTGGAAGTATGGTCATAGCCTGTATCCGAATGACAAAAAATGTATAAGGTGTAATTATTGTGGAAAGGATACAAATAGGGGTATTTACCGGTTCAAGAAATAACTTGCTGGCATTAAAGGGGATGTTGCCCTATATAAAAATGTTCCTGAGGCTACCAGGGAGGAGGAGATTAAGCAATATTTGAGTTCAGGGAAACACAAAAGGCAAGAAAAGGGGGCAGAGTCACTAGGTAGAGCAGCCAAGACCCCTAGGGCCTCATCTGCACAGAGTAAGAGGGAGGAAGAAGAAGAAGAGGAAGAGGCAGATTTAGAAGAAACAGATGAGGATGAGCATTATGTTAAAGAGGGAGATGACTCTGATGATGATGGCCTCGACTCCAATGCATATTATGAGGCTTACCCTACTTTTTCTAATGATGACTTAAGACACTTGACGCTTGGTGTTGAGTCTTAGACTGTTTTCTTATTTTCTAGTTTCTACTTATCTACTCTTATGTGTATGCATATATGGTTGTATCATTGTATGGAACTATGGATTATAGAATGATATGAACTATGGAGCATGGAGTATGGTCTATGGAGTATGGATTATAGATTGTGCCTATATTACTAATTTACTGATTACTATTCGATTTTATTTTTAGTTGTGCTAGTAGTCTATCTTTTACAAATTTGCAATGGTCTGAAACTTTTTGGATTATGGGATTTTTGATATTTTATGATGTATACTCATATTCCCCTGTACCCAGCCCTTTTCAACCTAGGTCCATGGCGGCATCCCAAAACCTTGACGGCCAGGACCCCCCGGTCGCCTAGGCGCTGCCTGCCGTTTTTTGGAACACTAATTCTCATCCATAAAACATATCATGATTGATCGTCAATACCCAAAGACGGAAAAAGGGACATACCAAAACTACAAATTTAATAGCATTCGCTAAATGCCAGAAACTTGTAGAGAAGTTCACTAGTTAGTTTCATCTGAATGAAAGCCCTTAGCCCATAACAATGGATTTATACAATAATGAGCCAAGAACCTAAGAAACTTTTTTTTTCTTATTTTGAAACTTAAGAACCTGATAAACTTTTAAGGATTTCACTATTCAAGGGAATGTCAATCCTTGGTCTCAACATTTCTATATTCCTCAAAATGCAGTTTCCATAGCTCTTGGGAACTGATAATGGAGCGAATAGTTGAACTACAACACCCACAAGCCTCAATAACATGGCTCCATGTAAATATTGTGCATATTATCAAAATAAGCAACACTATGAATTGAATAAAGACTCTCATACACCCCATCATCTCTAATAATTGTTTAAGAGGACGCGAAGGAGTGGTGGCAAAGCTTCCACCTTAGCTAATAAGATATTAGTGTTCTTAGGATCCATAGGATGGCAATTGGGAACAGGTGAAACCTGCATTCACCTTGCAATCCCAAAGTGTTTACGGATGGTATACCCTCTTTTTTTTTACCTTTTGAAATCGGAATGGTATACACTATTGGGGAAGAGAAAATGATGACAAAAAACACAATTGCTCCTAAAGGAGAAATCCAAAATCATATCTTGACAGAAAAAGGAAACTCCATGATAAGAATAGAACCATAAGGGGTTCTCCATTATGAAACCATGAGTATCTACAAGGAGGACCTATTGATTTGTCCTCATAAAGAAATGAGAAAGATTAAACAGGGAACCCAGGTTGTGCACATAAGAATAAAGAAGCAGATAATGCTTCATTATAGCAAAAGGAGAATGTAAACTCCCAAATAGTAGAAACACCTTAATTTTTGTTATCATTTAGAGAAACCCTTTCTAAAGCCCCAAAATGTTTCATTGTGTTTCCACAACTTGCATAGGAAATCGTCCACATAATTGAAAGAGAGACATAAATGAAGAAATCGCATACTATATTTTATGCCATGCCAATATTTCCGTCCCCTTCAAGGAAGTAGAAATAAAAGGGGCACAATGATGAAAGCAAGGGAAAAAATGGTTGAGAGATCTTGATTGGGAGACTCAAAACAGAAGAAACCAAACATTGAGGAAAATTCGGCTTGATCATCTCTTGGGTCCATAATAGATTAAAGAGGATGCTAAAGATCATAATTGAAGCTAAAATCACAACATCCACTTCTACCACAGATATCCAAATACACTAAGATCATATCATGTGCAAATCCCACAATATAGTGAGTCGCAACAAACAAGAAACCAATGTCCCTGGTAGCCAACTTACCCAACTCGCAAAATGAAGCATATATGACATGCATTATTGGTCAATCAACCCATTTGGCACCTATTTGCTTTCAACCAGTTGTTCTCTTTATCAGGCGAGAGAAGAAAAAGCTATTGATCTTTGCCATGGCACACCAGTTTTTGTTTTTTTTAGCAATCAATCACCACAAACCACTAGGGTGGATAGAATAACTTCAACTGTAGCTAAAAGAATGAATCATGAGTTTTTTTCTATTGTCATGATGTTTCCAAGGTTTCCAAAAGATTGGAATGAGGATTATCCTGGAAATTTGCAATGGTCTGAAAATTATACAATTTGTTATTGCACGCTGAGCGTGACAATCAAATCACTTTCTTTCTATAATTCATTCAACATTGTGAACATTCAAATGAGATACACCACAAATTAATTCATCACGTCCTACATGAACACAACTATGCATAATATTAAACATAAAAGAAATAAATAAAAGGATCAAACAAAACGACCGCAAAGCTAAAAACCCCACAGCAGTTACAGTTGCAGGTGTAATTCATCGCAAGTACCCATACACACCATTTAACCAATATAAATGGAAAAAAAAAAAAACGCCCAACTTAATATTAATCATCAAAAATTCATAGGACAAAGATAAACAAAACCATCTCCATAAGAAACAACTGAGTTCAAACTAGTAGTGTACTAACGATTCATAAAATAGATTGATTATCCTGCTTGATAGAGAGAGAGACTGTAGATAGATAGACATACAGACAGAGAGAGAGAGAACTCGGCTCACCTGCCAAGCATCTATGGAGCGCTGAAAGTCTTGAAGCCATCGTTCAGCTTGGCGCTGAACTTCGGGGTCGGGATGATGATACAGAGCGTTTAGGGCTTCTTTCAGAGTGCTCTGCAACTCCGAAGAAAAAGCTGTCATTTCTTCCCCACCGCCTATGTTTACTAGAGAGAGAGAAAATGCTTGCTACTTTTCTGCCTTGAGAGAGAGAATGCTTGCTCCTTGTGCTAGGTGAATATCGTCTCTCTCTCTTAGCAAATGTCTCAAAAATGCTGAGACACTCCAGAGAATCCAACCCTTGGCCGCTTGGCCTTACTAAAAAGTCGAAAATGAGAGCAGGTTTTCTCGTCGCGGAATCGTACTGTGCATTATTTACTGGGAAAGAAAGCACTTGAAAGAAATTTTTTGGCTCGGAATTTTTGGATCCACCAAGGAATAGTGACTGCTAGCGATATACACATGCATAATTGAAAAAAATAGGGGCGACAATACCCGGCCCAGCAACCGCCGGTATACGCAACTGGGTTTAGTTATAGGTCCAACATTTGGACCCCGTGTGTAGGGTTTGAGTTCGGGTTCAGTTGGACCAAACCCATACCTGTAAACTGTTGGAGGTAAAATACTTCAAGCCCTATTCATTTGGGTCTATTAAGGATAATATACAATAAGAATTCATAATCATCTTTAGCTATTAAACGGTAAATAAGATGGCTTGAAATCTAATGGCGGGTTGTGACCTTATTGTCAATAATTTAGTTATATGATAGTAAAGAAAGGGGCAAAAAAAAAAAGTCATGGTAAAGGTGGCAATGGACCAGACCAGACCAGACCCGATACCCAACGGATACGGGTATGGGTCCAACTTTTGGATCCGACGGGTCGGATCTGGGTCCAAAACTTGAACCCAAATACATTCCGGTCTGGATTCGGGTCCAGTCGGATGCGACCCATACCTGATCGTTGCCACCCCTAAAAAAAACTTAGAATCATGTGAATTAAATGTTATGCTTCTCAAAATGAATTATCTAATATGTTGGTATTAAGTAATTATGATTGTTTTATGGTATGCATTATTTTAGTATTATTATTTGAATTTTTATAAATATCTGGTTTATTTATCAATTTTAGATTTATAAAATCAGATATATTGATTTTACATTGATTTAAATATTCAAATAAATTTTAAAAATTATTTTATTGAATTTTAAAATAGTTAAAATTGTATGGGGGCCCATTGTGCACATGAGCCCACCATGGCCTAGATGGTGGAGCCCATGAGACACTATCATGGGTGACACGGCCACCCATTTAGGGAGCTTTCTTTTTTTTTTGTTAAAATGGAGAGTTTGACTTGTAGTGAAAGTGTAATGTGTTTTTGAAAGGATTTGGCTTGAGGAAGCTGAAAAATGAAAGCACAAAGTTGAAAAATGAATTTCCTATAATTTGATCACCACATCACAAAGAAACACTACTCTGAACTTGTGGTGCTAAGAATTCCTGGATTTTGATCACCATTGTACATGTAATGACCACATCTTTAAGTCAAACAAATTATGCACTTCTATTTGTGTTGGACTAGCTGATCCTAGTCACTTTTTATACAACTAACCATGCTAATGAGATAAGCATACCCAACAAACATGCTATACCCGAATTGTTGTTGCTCTAATGCAAAGATTGATTTAAGCTTTTTAGAGCTCACGAAAATGAAGGTACCATACTAGAGGTTTCTAACAATTCAGAGCTTATACATGGTATGTATTAAATAGAAATCTATACAAATAAAAAATGATGACAGTTGATTGATTGTATCAAATATAATATTTTATGTCAAGATGAGCTCTTGTTGCATGTGCATGGGTAGATGATAGATCATTTAGGACTCATTCCCATAAGGCCATTTATTCTCGACGGACATGGTTTGATATGTTGGCTTGCAATGATCTATGAAGTTGGGTAAGTTCAAATATGTCTTTATTTAGGTGTTAGCAGATGGTAGCCACATGTATAGTAATTGCACTTGACTCTTATGTGGGAGACATGAGTCAATGGGCACTACTCATACAACTATATTGAAATTGCAATCATCACAAGTTTCTAATGTGTAGCAAAACTCAATGCTTAAAATAGGAGTTATGCAGTGAATCTCATTCATTATGATTGGAGATTAATTTTCTTTTCTCAAATTATACCATAAAATTTACGAAATTACTTTTGTGGTGCATGTACAAAGTTCCATACTGCCCTTACCTTACATATATAGGTAGTGATGTATCACAATGATAAATGACATCATGGGGACTGGCCTTTATAATATGCCAACATACATGAATAGAGAAGTATTGTAAATTGATATACTACTCAGGACACATCCATTGTAAATTGAATACTGGATGTTTTGCTTCATCATTCTACATTACTAATGGTGTATACATGCCCTTATTGTACTTGCTCAGCTATGTCTGGGAGTTAGTCTTGAACACGTGGTCATCAGTGTTATGTAGTTGTAAAGAAAACATGTTAATGTTTTGTAAGATTGTGTTTACTTGCTTATGTTATGATTGGTTCAATAATAATATTTTTATAGCTACGGATTTCTTATTCAAGGATTCAGTGCACCCCACCTCCTTATTTTGGCACTTTTATTTCAACGGATTTCAAATCTAGGGAGACTAATATTATGAAAAATTTTATTTCATCGGGTTTCAAATGCAGGGTTACATAACACTGTTGCTTGCAAATTTTTAACATTGATAGATCTCCAACTATTAAGCATATGCTTGCATTTATATTGCACCTTACCATATAGTACAATGGGTCATCCTTGGATTTGTGTATTGATATTATTCATGTGTTGCAGCTATGACAGATCAAGAAGAGCAGTTTCTTGGAGGACATGAGATTCTCACACTTCTCAAGCAACAAAAGAGTCATATCTCTCAGTTAATATGTAATGGACATGTAAGATACCGTTCAAGTTTGTTCACGTTGTAATAATAGGATGAACATGCATATGTCATAATGTATATATTTATTCACAATTGGGACATTGTTTCTTTATAGGAGAGGCACCTGCCACTCAAATCTGATGAGATGACGACTACTTTAAATGACTGACGTATGAATAATGATGATTAGATCAAGTTGGTGAAGTGCTCTGGCCTACCTATTAACACTTATCAAGATGGAGTGTCTTAACGACTGCGCATTGTTTGTGATCGTTGAAATGGTGCAAGGAGACCAACACTGCCCACTTTAACCCCTCTATTGGTGAGATGATGCCAACACTTGAAGATGCATAAAAGATTTTAAGGTTGAAGGTGACAGGCAATGCTTTTACTTTACAAAAGGTGGACAACTATAACGACTTCATTTTCAATCGTCTTGTAGTGAGGTACAAATGGAGATATCTCACAAACATTATACTGGCATGGCTGAGGGAAAAAATCAATGTGTTACCTCAGGCTTATAATCAAAGGACATTAGAACGATATATATGTGCGTACCTCCTCTACCTGATAGGCGTGACTATATTTGCTGATGCGATACAAGGGGTGTCGATGATATACTTACAATTATTCGATGACATTGATGCACCTGAGAGGTATGTGTTGGGTGCAACTGCACTAGCATTCTTGTTTCGAAGTTTGTCGAAGCTCGTTAGCTCCAACCACTGTCATTTGAGTAGCTCAAGAACATTGTTACTCGTAAGTCATTCTTCTATGTACTTTATATTCTTCTATGTGCTTATAGTAATGAATTAAGGCCTTTACATCAAGAAGAAATTCACGTGTACGATTTATACATATATATTTCAGTGTTGGGCGTATAAGCACGACCAGAGCCCAAACAGATTCAAGCAGAACTGCCTAGGGCCCTTAGTTGGGCTAGTCCCAGAAGATGGGTGAACATCCGCCATTTTATTCTCACATAACGTCAGGAGCTTGATAATCTTAAACCTCAGGAGGTTTGTATAAGGAACTCCTTCGTTAATTTCTTGCTACATATTAATTTTTCCAGTTCACATCAGTATAAATTTATGTTGTAATATTTGATAATGCCTCTGTAGGTGTCTTGGACCCCATATGAGGACGAGCTTGACATTGGAGAGGAGGACGAGCAAGCATATGCAAAGGAGGTACATGCAATGACTTTATGTTGCACATACCTTATATCCGGCACACATGTGAGGATCACATGTCAGATCACGTCCTTCACTAGTTTCGTATTTGCCAATCGATACATGTTGCCCCATTTCAATGGCAAAGGAGGGAGAAGCATGGGAAACATCCTCTGATTACGAAATGAGATCACGCTTTGGGAGAGGAGAGGTTGACATGACTAGTGGTCAGCCATCAGAGGTCTATGCGGCTTGGTACAAACGCAAGACTAGGCCAATTATCCACAACTACCACCAACTAAGGACTACAAAATACCATCTTCGAGGTTACCAAGGTAAAAGACAATGTGGTAGGCCACCCACATTCCATCGTTTATACCGATTTGCTGTAGGAACCATTGTTGTGTTATTTTTGTTAATTAACATTTGGTTTTATAATATAGTGGGAGGACATCTACCGTGGCACATAGCTCTTGAGAGATGGTATCAGATCCAAGGACTGGGATTTGGCCATTGATGCATTCTGCTACCTATCCAAGTATTGTCAAATCCCATTAAAGGAGCTTCATAATGATAATGAGGATGATAATATGCTTGGGGACATTGGAGGGACTAGCTCCCGATCAAAGGATCCGATCTCGACATAACCCATTCCTACACCGCCAATAGATGAGGAGGTTAGACAAGTGTTATACCCTAAAAGGTGCTTAGGTCGTGGAGTTGAGAGTAGTGACCCAGATGGTGGCCGAAGCAACGTAGATGGTCCCCTTGGGAAAGTCAAAGGGATATTATCAAGCAGGGGGCAAAACTTTAGTCAAAACATAGGGGCCACAGTTAGTGGAGCATTGTATATATTGAGTAGCGTTACTGATTTTAAGAAATAGTCATTGTGTAATTTGGAACTAGTATGAAGTTTGGCAAGTTTTGATGAACTTCATGGTACTTTATGGCATTACTTGTAACAGTATTTTTGCAACAATATGTTGTATATATGGTGTTTGTCCCTATTTTTTGATATGGGTGGTGATATTATATACTTATGCTTCAATGGGTGTGTTGTGATCCACATGGTTTGTAGCTATTTTTAAATACTTCTAGCAACAATATGCAATTCTGGCAGTTTACAATGCTTTTTTTGCTCTTAATAACAAGTTTTCAGGTGATTTGCCTGAGTCTTACACATATAACAAAAAATTTATAGTTTATTGTCTCTTCTCTTTTCCTTGGTTAGCTGTGTGGGCTTTGATTTTGTCTCTGTAGTGACTTGTCTCACTATGTGGGCTTTGATTTTGTGATTTTTATCTAGTTTTGCTAATTAAGACCAATTGGTTTTGTAACTTTATGCTAGTATGAAATTGCCTTATGGTTTAGGAACTTTTTTCAATATTAGGATTTCAGTTTGTTTACTTTATTAAAAAATGGAGTTCAATTTGTTGAATCCTATATGTATTTGAGTTAGCGCATAGCTCAATGGATTTTTAAGGCTTGTTTGGGTACCTAGATTATACTATCCAGGAGAAGGCTATCCAGGTCTTGGGCCCTTATCCTTTGTTTGGGTAACACATTCACACGTGGATTACTGAATCCTGGAGAATTGTGCCCCTCTCTCTCCCTCACACTACTAGTAAACGATAACATGTTCATTGTACCGCTCTCTCTCCCTCACATAGTTGTTGCTCTCTCTTTTTCATGAAGAAATTGGTGGCGCTCTATCTCCCTCACTATAGATTTTTCGACAGAAGACCTTGACTTTCAACTGGTGAGTTCCTTGGATTTTTTCTTTATTTTATTGTGTTAATGGTGATTTTTCTTTAATAGTTTGGATGTGCAACACACTTTTATGATTATAAACATCATATTCTATTATGATATATTGCATGACCTTGGATATTAGTTTGACTCTTCTTATGATTTTGATCTAGATCAATAAGAACACTTTTTTGAAAGTATGTTTGCCTTTAATTTTCTGATATAAATCTCATAACCCATGGCTCCCACTAGTAGGCACCCGAGGCATTTGATAATAAGCGTAGGTGGTATTACTTGTGCAATTGTTAATGGTTCTATTTGGAAAAGACATCAGATAATACAATATTACGCTGAAAGCTATAATCAATAAAATAACTTAAGAATGTAAATCTGGGCTTTTCATCAGTAATGTTGCTCCCCTATAAGGAAAAGTTTCTACTCGTTAGAAGTTCTATAATAGGACTGTATCAATCTGTTTCAGCAGTTATTTGTTAGTAGGCTTACTTATTTGCTTCTAGCATCAACTTATTTATGAAGAATACTTTTTAAAATTGCTAGCAATGATGATATTGCCCAAACCAATCTGTTTCAACAGTGGTTAAGTGTTCATGTATGGTTTGTATTTTGTATTTATTATAGGGTGAGGTTTCTATAAGGTTGCAACCTTAAACAATCCGATTAAGGCGCACATTAAAAACTTATCATAACATGTAATTTTGTTGTAAAAAATTCTTAGTATTATCTTAAAAATCTATTTTCATACCTAATTAGAAAATTTTAAATTACAAAAATGGTAAAAATCAAAGATCTATAAATATATGAAAATCTTGAAAATGAACGGTCTAGATAATGTGTTGTAAGATACATTATTTTCGAGATTTAAAAACTGTTTTTTTTTCATATTCATAGATGTCGATGTTGAGATGATTGATTAGAGGGCTTTTTCAACAATAAAACAACAATTCTGATAGATTTTTGAGGTGTATCTGTGATTCTACATTTTAAGGTTGCAACCTTATAGAAACTGTTCCGCTTATTATATGGAACCATAGTTTCAAGTGTTCTCCTCATTGGTAGGCATTTGTAGTCGATGTTGAATGATGTTATGTGGAACATTGATGCTATGATTGCTGCTTTTGAATGTATTCATGATGTAAAGCTTTGCTCCTCCAGTCTATTATATGGAATTTAACAAAATACACCTAAAATTTGAACAATTTAACATTTTATCCCAAGTATAATTTGATAAATTTTTAAATCCAATTTGACATTGCATTTGATGGGCTATTTGAAATTTGATAAATAAAATGATGGGCTATTTAAATTAAACAATATGGGTAAATGTTGAATAGTTCAAATCTTCAGTGTGTTTTTATAATTTTCCTTTTGTGTATGTATTTATGTATTCTTTTGATTACATAAGATACACAATTTTTGATTGAACACTATTATTGTTTGGAATTTTGTTATCAAGGATGGGGTGTAACTATTCTAGTTGGGGTTCTTCATAAGGATGCAGTGTTCAAGACACACCCCATGAATGTGCTCAATGAAAGGACTCTCAAAGGAACATTATTTGGAAGCTATAAGCCACATTCTGATCTTCCCTCTGTTGTCTACAAATACATGAAGAAGGTACACATGACATGTTTTAAAAACTGAGTGAGAGAGAGAGAGAGAGAGAGAGAGAGAGAGAGAGAGAGATCCTGATTGAATTGTTTATTTATCTTCTCAATGGTGTATAAAGGATAAATGATATTCTTTTAAATGAAGTTCGGAATTAACTGATATGTGATCGCTAATGATGCATAAACTTGAGCTAAAGAAGTTCATCACACATTCAGTCCCATTCACATAGATCAATAAGGCTTTTGAATACATGCTCAAAGGGGACAGTCTTCGTTGCATCATTTGAATAGAAGAGTGATGTCAAATAGGGGAATGTAATAGTTATCGTTCAGTTTCAACTCTTATTGTTACTAGTTTGTGAAACTTGAAGGACAAAACATAAATTAATTACTTGGTGCTTGATTTAGCTCAATTGGGTCACCTTTTTATAGTATATGGTTTTCTCCTATTTCATGAGGTGTTTAACCACATTGTTTCATTGTTTAATTAATGGTAATCTTTTTTGAATGAAATTCTCTGGGTTCTGGTACTATTCAATTTATGACATTTTCTTTTCTTTTCTAGAGAGAGAGCGAGAGAGAGAGAGAGAGAGAGAGAGAGAGAGCTAGTTAAAGGTGGCAAAAGGGGCCCAAATTCGCCACGGTTCTGCTAGAGCCGTGGCGCCCATCATGGACATAGCAGATCTGTGACGGCTTTGAAGCTATTCTGGAAGGCCTTTGGCTGTGGCAAAAGATGGGTGGCAAAAGGGGCCCAAAGTTTCCACGGCTCTGTGAGAGCTGTGGCACTCGTCATGGATATCGAAAGTCCATGACGGCTTTGAAGTTGTTCTGGAAGTCCTTTGGCCATGGCAAAAGGTGGCAATAGGGGGCCCAAAACCGCCATGGCACCCGTGACCGACATAGTAGGTCCGTGACGAAGTTTTGGATGGCCTTTGGCCATGCAAAAGGTAGCAAAAGGGGCCCAAATTCGCCACGGCTGCGCCTGTCACGGATATAGCAGGTCCGTGATGGCTTTGAACAGTTCTGCAAAGCCTTTGGCCATGGAAAAAGGTGCCCAAAGTTGCCAAAGCTCTGTTAGAGCCGTGGCTCCCGTCACAGACATAGCAAGGCTCGTGACAACTTTAACCTATGGTAAGCCAGGGGCTTCCAACTTTAAGCCTATGGTGGGGCATATTCCCGCGAAGAAGCTTCTTTTATGAGATTAACATATTTAGTCAAACAACATAGATTGGGCTGATTCTAAAAACTATATAATTATATCTTAATTGTTTCCCTAAAACATCATTTGTTACGCAACAAAATACATTAGAATTAGCTTAATCCCTAGTTAGTTTCAAAGAGGTGAGCAACTACAAGATGCTCACGAACCATCTTAATAATTTTGTGCTTTGAGCTACGACATCTCTCAAGTCATCAACATTGTATTGCACATGATGAAACAAATTTTATGAGTTACTGAATAAGTGGTCTCTAATACAAAGACTCTCGTTGCATTGACCTCCTCAACTAACTTGGAGAAACCCAACTTCACTTTTTCAAATGGATCATTATTTTCTAATACTAGTTATACAATTGTTCTCACAAGGTCATAAAGCTCATGACGTCGAATGAAACTCGAAAATTTAAATACAGTCGAATTACGAGCACCACATTTGTCTTTGATACCCTTCTTTGCCTCCATTATCCACTGGCTCAAAATGTAGTTAGATGAGATCTCCAATACCTTCTTTATGTTGAACATTTTATGCATATATGAACAAGGGATTCCAACAAGCTAAAAGAAATGACATGTGCAAGTACACTTTTTGACTGATTCAATCAATATAACCATTCGAGGGATTGAGACACCGTGAATGTATTCCACCTTATATTTGGCAAATTTATCATTGCCTTCTATTAATTTGTTAAGGCAATTTGAGGACCTTACCTCCCCTTCTTGGAACTTTCCAAATAGTTTTTTAGTGTATCTTTGCTGCATGCTCCGCGATAAGGAAGGCTGTCTTTAGAACAAGTGTGGATGTAAGATCTTTACTGTCTTTCTCTTTTTTTTTAATGAACTTCTTGTTTTGCAACTTTTTAATAGCAATCATGAATTTGTGCAAACCTGTACCAGAAGTGACATATATCTTTAAATGATGATTGAACCCTTCACTTCATTGTGTGTTTTTCATGTTGACTGTGAATCTATCAGCTATGATGCATCAACTCATCGAGTGCGACAACCATATAACCACTTGAGCCAATTTTCTTCTTAAAGATTATATTTCTGAATCATAGCCAACTAATCAGCCTTGTATTGCTCAACTGTGTAGGCCGTAATACACTTCTTGAATACCTCTAAGAATAATGGGTGCGCATGCTCAACATGGCTTAGATGTGTTTTAAACTTTTTCGTGATGTGCCACTTACAAAAGTCATGATTAGTATTCATGAAAACTGTCTTAACTGCAACCGTTATAGCTAAAGCCTGATCGATGATAATTGTACCTAGTTGACAACCTCCCATTGCCTCTAGCCAGTTTTCAAATAACCAAATGAAATTTTTCTATAGTCTCATTGAAGATGAGAGTACAATATCGAAAAATTGTGTTTGTGTGATGATTAACTCCAAGGATTGGGCCAAAAGGCATACTGAATTCATTCATTTGGTGCGTGGTGTCAAAGGTTACCACGTCATGACAATATATACTTTGAATCAACCTATAAAACACCAAATAACCTCCCCACCTCATCAAGTTGAACTCTATAAAAGAAGGTAGGGTCCAATTCATTATTCGTATGCAACCAACTCATAACAACATTACCCTCTTTCTCTTTCAGTTGTTTTTTTTTTTCTAGTTATGTGATTATCAAGGTCTTTTTCAATGAAAGGGACATTTTCTGCCCTACTGCCCTCTTCAATAAGGTAATCCATTATCACCCTAGACTTAGTCATAGAAGACTCCTATGTGTCAATCACCTTTTTCACAATGTTTGGTATCTTTCGATGATAGCGAATGAATCTAGTTTTGTTGGGCATTGTGAGAATACGATTATATTCTTTTACAAACTTCACAATAACCCATCTATGCTTCTCATCCTTCTTAATGCGGATCTTTGCGTAAAATCCATATTTCGTGTTGGGGTGAGCATTTTCACTCCCATCATACATCTCACTACGAAAACCTTGCCTACAATATTCTAAAAGCTGACTAATTCTTCCAACATATTTTCATATGGTCATTCCCTTTCTTATACTAAACCCTATCAATTTTGCGTAGTTATTATAGTAATCATAAGCTTCATCTTCATCAGTAAATGCCAATCCTACTGTGGGTTCAATATTTACATCTCTTGTTAGGGTTGCCTTTGCATATGTAAGTATAGGATCTCCTTCTCCATCTATTGTAACTATGTCCTCATCAGACGGAAAACCATAGCAAGCTTCATCTACCATAGCTTGAGCACCACATTCATGCCTATTTTTTGAATTAGTAATGTCGTGGGGAGAGGAAAGAGATGCTGATGTCGAGGCGTCCATGCCACACGTATAGTATACCTGTTAGGTTTATGTGGTCAACTTACAGAAATAATGTGTAGAGTAATGGACAATTCCCACTGAAAAATAATAGACAATTCCCACTGAAAAATAATATTATTACTAAATTACCTATTTTTTACAATGATTTATTGAAACCAACGAATTTATCTAAAACAACAGATAGTTTATTTTCCTATATGTGTATTTGTTTTTAGCATTTTCTGTGATTTTCACTTTTTATTGACCGATTTTGGATTAAGTGAGGCCTTTTTGGTGATTTAAAACAAAAATGTCGTTTTTTACTCATAAATTTGATGCCTAGCATAAAAATTTGTGATTTATAGGCTGATCCTTCCATTTTTGGTGATTTATTAAGAAAAAACGTAGGGTTTTATTGGAACATTTCATTTTGGGAACTACTAAAAAAAATTGGGTTGGTTTTTTGGAAAAAAAAGAAGGGGTTGGAGTTTATTAAGAAATTGTGGGTTGAGTTCAGGCAAAAAAACTTGGATAAGATTTGAGGTGCACTAACTTAAATTGGTGTCGTAGAACTTTGTGGTGCAGGGATACAATTTCTATGGAAGCCAGGAAGCTTGAGAGGGCTTTGGTGGTGTCTGTAGCAACCAGGAAGCTTGAGAGGGCTATTGGGGCGTCTGTGGTTGCATGAGAGAAGAAGGCGAGCAACAAAGAGGGAAGGTTCGCAAAGAGGGGAGGTTCGTAGAGCAGAGGAGAAGAAGCGGGAGGATAGGGGTAGCGGGTGAAATTTTTGTAGGTTTGAAGCTTTTGAGGCAATCACAGTCTTGTGCACTGCAGTGCGTCTGTGGCAACAGATGGAAGGAGGAGAGCTCAAGAAATTTTGGAGCTTTGTAGCGATAGTGCAGGTTAGCAGAGAGAGCGGGAGGAGAAGGGTATGGGGTGAAACTTCTATCAGTTTGAATCTTTTTGCTTTCCTGCACGATTGGTTTTGAGCCAATCAGAGCCGTGGGTTTCATGAAAATTAAATGGACGGTTGATGTAGTATGACGAAATCATTGTTCCCTATCACTTATAGGCGTTGGGAAGACTTTTCCATACATACACATATCTATATATATATATATATATATATATTAAGTCCGATGTAAGAAATTCTCATCCTTACTTAATGGAGGAAAATCTATTTTAAATACTCATCATTTTTCTTCCTTTTAGTGAATTGCCCTAAATTTTAGTTAATTTTCATTTGAAAACTTATAAACTTGGGCATTTATTGTATGGAGATTTTTCTTTTAAAAATGAGTTTATTATGAAAGCATGCATACCAAGTGTTAGGCTTCATTTCTTTAGATCTATATCAAATATGGGCGTGCATATCAAGTGTTAGGCTCCATTTCTTCATATCTATATTAGATATGCGCGATTAGAGATAGTGGTGGCTCAGAGACCATCACGTTTCTCGTGCGAGGGGACAACACCAGGTATGCACTTTCTTTAGCTTCTAGGAATCATTTTTTTTCCTTTTAGTGAATTGCCCTAAATTTTAGTTACTTTACATTTGAAAACTTATAAACTTGGGCATCTATTGTATGTAGATTTTGCTTTTAAAAAATGAGTTTATTATAAAAGCATACATACGCAGTGTTCAATGGCACATTTGACCAAAGTTTTTCATCTCTTTTGGTCATGCACTGAACATGAAACCATTTCATCTTTGATATTTTAAATATCCAGGCTAAATCTTGGTGCACGAAACTGTTCATTTCTACTGTCTAGGCTAGCAAGTCGTTCTAACTGAGATTTGCAGAGTCGCATGACGAAGTACTTTCATGAATATCTTTTCCCATCATAACTAACTCATCTTTTTATCCCGAGATTGCAACTTGAGTATTTGTCATGGTAAATTCTTGTTGTTCATTGCCTTGGAGAATTCTGAGCATGTTAGGCATGTATTCTATTTTGTAAAAGGAGGTTTCCCAGTATGTTTTGGCATGTAACAACACCTATGAGGGAACCTCAATCACGTAGCACTATGACCCTTAAACTTACTCTGAGATTCACTTTTATGATAATTTTGTCAAGATATCACATCATTTTTCCTAAGACAACTCGTTTTGGGTGAACATACAAAATTAACAAATTGCCCTTATTTCAAGGCTATATGGTAAAGACATCATGCCACATATTCACCATTAGGGGATGGACTGAGCTTTTATCCCCAGTCTAGATTTATACCATGGCAAACATAGGATTATGGGAGACCTACAGGATTAGGCCATTCGTTATAAACCACTCTCTTCTTATTGAGTTTTGTGTCCGATGGAGATTAGACGAACTCTATTCTTTTTCCTACCGGTGAGATGAGCCCCTTGATCGGAGGTGAACTCTATTCTTTAGTGAGATGAGTCCCATGATTGGACACGAACTCTATTCATTCTCAAGCCAGTTGAGATAAATACGATCCTTCCCCTTTTTCTTGCTCTCGAGAGGGTAGCACAACGCCTAAGAGGTCGCTAATGGCATCATGATGATCTGCTCGTTCCTTAGGAGGGATACTCAAGAAGGGCTCTCTGTCAACCCTAAACCCCATAATCCTCACCATATCTGCAATGGTGTGCTCATCTCTTTAGTAGGGAAAGGAATAGAGTTTGTCTCCAATCTCCATTGAAGACAGAACTTAGTCAGAAGTGAATGATCAATAATGAATGGTCTGATCCTATAGGTCTTCAATAGATCTATCCTAGCCAGGATCTACACTTGGATTGGAGATAAAAGCTCAACCTATCTCTTGATGGTATATAAATGACAGGAGGTCCCCACCATATAAGTTTGAAATAAAAGAAATAGTCACAGGAAGAAAAAGAAAAATGATAACTATATTGGAAAAGATCTCTAGCCTGATTTTAAAAAAAGAAAAAACAGAAAAAGAAAAATTGATTTACTTAGAATTAGATGTCCTAGGGTAGATGAAAAATGATCTCTATAAAGAGAAAAGAAGGACAAGTAAAAAAAAAAGAAAAAAGAAGAACATTTGCCCTAGCTCTGAGGTAGGGGCAGTTTGGTAATTTTTCATGCTAGCCCAAGACAAAGCTGTTCTGGAGAAAATATGTGATATCTTGATAAAATTCATCATGAAAGTGAATCCTAAACTAAGTTTAAGAGTCACAATGACACGTGAATGAGGCTCCCCCATAGATATTTTCCCATGCAAAACGTTGCGGGAAGCTTACTTTCACAACATGGAAAAAAATACCAAACATGCACATAATCTTCCAAAGTAGGAAAAAAATGAATTCAGAGTGGGAAGTAGTCATGATACTATTTTGAAACAGAAAAATAATTAATTATGACGACAAAGAAATTTATGAAAATGCCTACTTGCACTACTCTACAAGTAGCGAAAAAAAGGTGCACTGGCCAAGACAATAAAAATGGATAGTTTCATGGACCAAGGTCAAGCATGCATACTCAAAATATCAAAATAAAGAACTTTCATGCTCAGCACATGAACAAAAGCGATGAAAAAGTTTAGTGAAACATGCTATCAAACACTTAGTTTGCACGTTTTCATAAGAAGTTCATATTTAAAACAAGCAAAATCCATACAATGAATCCCCAGGTTCTAAGCTTTTTAAACTACATGATGAATAATGACCTAGGGAAATTCATTAAAAGGAATAACAACGAAGAAAACATGATTAAAAAAGCATTGCAAAGCAAGAAAATGCATACCTGACGTGCTTCCTTCGAGTGGGAAACATGCCAGTCTCCAGTCCGCCATGGTTACTGATCCGCCATGTCTAAACAAGATATGAAGGAGATCTCAGAAGCATTGATCCAAAGGAAAAGAAGCAAAATGTGCCAAAAAAATCTCAAAAGATTAGAAGAAATGGGGCCGAATGGGACCCACCTAGACTCAAAAGAGTTTAAAGATCAAGAGGGAGACGAGATATGAGAGAGAGAGAGAGAGAGAAGAAAAAATCAAAATTAGAGGGAAGCGTCGGCCCCTTGCAATCTTATAGCTCCATGAGGGCTGTGCGATGCGTGGCACATTGCGCACCCCCACGTGACACAACCGTATAGCACAAATGGGAGGGGAAAAAGTGAAATAAAAAAGTTTTTTTCTAGAAGCTCGAAAAAAACAGAAAGAAAAGAAAAGATGGCTAGGGTAGTGGACCCCACACCCATTGAAAACAAATTGGAAAAAGAAGAAGAAAAGACTCAGAAAAAATAGGGTAGGGGCAAAATTGTTATTGGACAAAAAAAATGTGAAAAAATAAAGAAAAATGAGAAATCAAAGATCCGATGCTCAGAAAAAAGTGAAATCAGTTATCAAAGATGCCATAAACAGTCAGAGCAATCCTCCACTATGTCTGACACATTCAAACACCCTTCATAAATTATCTTCAATCACAAAACTCCAAGGTCATGTGAGCAAAAATGGCTCACCAGTATCAAAATCCAATAAAAAAATGTCTAAACCATACGACGTGAAATAGTAGGGAAATGTCAAGTCATACGTCAAACTCGTGTGCCACAAAATAGCCGGGGATAAAAAGACGTCTAATCCAAATGGTTATAGAAAGACCAGTACCCAATCTCAATTCAACGTCAAACCCGTGCTATTGAAAAGAGTCGAGGCAAGTACAAGAACATCTATCAGTGTATGATATAAAATTATTCAGATTGATCCTTGGTTGCACGAGCTTAAAAGGCTAACCAAAATAGAAAATTTTAAAAATTATAACCCATCTTCAAAACCCCCCCTATATGTTTATGTGAAGTATTCCAAAATTTTAATTTCTTTGGTTAAAAAAGTAGCCCATAACTCAGAATATGTTTCAAAATCCTACCTATTTTTAAGGCCTTCTAAAATGTTTTAAAAAATGATGGAGTTTCACAGAAGCTTGGACATGTTTCTACTGTTACCAGATTTCGAATGCAATGCTTACATGCCCTTAGGAAATAAAAGCCAACTCACAGATTCCAAAGCAAAAGTCTGAACCCATGGATCCTAAGAATTAGAATCGAACGCAAACAAGAGTTCAACTAGCCAGGAAGTCATCATTTCTTCAAAATCAGAATCCCATTCGATTGAAAAACCAGATCCCCGTAAAAAAGGTCTAAAGTCGAAGATGACTGCACTAATGTCCCAGGTAGCATTGGGGTAACTACAATAAGGAGTGTCATTGACTTAAAGATAGCATGACTCCTGTTGATTGTCACTTCAGATCCCAAATGTCGGAGACCTCTCAATGCCATTGTTGGATAGTAGAGTTTTAGTTCGATGTTTGATGGATCAAAAGTATCCATCAGCGTACCACCTCCCCAAAATGTAGTGGTCATTCAAAAGAATGACTCTGAAAAAAAATTTCATTTTCATTGTATCTCAGGTGTCTACTTCTTTGCCATTCACTATGTACCTCAGGTGAATACCAAAGAGTGACAATTGTAGACAACCCCTCGAAATTTTGACTAAAGGAGTTTTTAAAACCTTTATTATGAGTCCAAAGGACCACACAATTCTTAGTAGACTATAGGTGACCTAAATCCAATAGAGTTATCTCAAAACTACCCGAAAACTATCCCGAGCCGTCGTGGACCCCAATAGCTTTTTAACAGTCCAAGAATTGCTCGAATCAGACCAATAGATCAAAAGTTATAAGCCTCAAAATTTTTAGGGTCCAAAATTACCACATTGACTTGGTTGGAGCAACTCGCATGATGCGTCATGCCTCGTGCTGGGCCGCGCAAGGCTCCGTGCCTCATGCAGTGCACCATCCCAATGGGCCCAAATGCAGTCTAGTTGACCCTAGACATGTTTTTGACCAAGAAAACTGAGTGGAAAAATCAAAAAAATAAGAAAAATAACCTAATCTTAATCCTAATCCTAATTGAATTCATAAATTAGATCAATTAATTTCCACCTTAACCCTACTTTAGCCTATAAATACCCCATAAAAATGTACCAAACCACCTCAAAAAACTCTAAACAAATCTTCACAAATATTGAGAAAATAGACTAAATTCTTAGGATGAAATTAGAAAAATACCCAAAAATAAGATAGAGCCTTAGAAAATTCCTAAAAATTTAGAAAAAATTGAAAACAAATCCCAGAAAATCCAAAATTTGGACTTAATATTGGGAAATCCCCAAAAACATTATAAAACTAAGGAAAACTTTCTCCTAACTCTAAAAAATCCTAAGTAGACCCGACCTCAACCAACCCTTACATTCTCTAGAGTATTAGGAACCCTAGATCTAGGTGAAAAGCCATCCGATCTACCAATCCAGCATGCAAGATGCATTCAAAAGGATATGATGGAGCAAGAAGGGCAGGTTGATCCAAACCTGAAACTCCAGGTATCAGGTCCTTAAAGAGAAGTATTTGTTTCCTTATTTAATTTTAGTTTATTTTCTTCATTAATTTAATTTATTTTCCTACAATTTTCTATTATTTAATCAATTAGTAAAATTTAGAAGTATTCTAAAAGCAATATATATAGATTGAGAAGCTGGCAATGCCAGTGGACTCAAGAAAGATTTAGATCTAAATAGATATGTGTCATTTTTGAGCTCATAATTTGAGTGACCCCACCTTCTCTACTTATTAATAATTTAACTAAGTTTTACAAAGATTTAAGTTGATCTCACTCAAAGATTCACGCAAATCGGAACATAAACATGTATGATGCTCGGCAGATATTATGGTCCAACGTAATTGGGGATTCCATTACTAAAGAGGATTGCCAACCCAATCACATATATATTCATGATTGGCTTAGTTATTCTCTCACAAGTCAGTTTGATAAATTAGTGAGTATCAAATGCAATTGATTGAGCGAGAGATTCGTGGTCATGTCACAAAATGCTACCAATAAGGTGATTGAGAGACACATAAGCTTATTCGGTGCATCTTGTTGGGAATACCATTTTTGCAGGCTCGAAGGGCAACTTGTTGGGAACACCATTTTTGCAGGCTCAAAGGGCAAGGAGGTACCTACAAGGCAACGCTCTTTGAGGAATTTGACAAGACAAGGCGATATGCATGGGGTGCTGCGATATTGGCTTTTTTATTCCGCTCTCTTTGTAAGTTTGTCATCACCAAGAATCGACATTTTACTGCGTCGGAAACACTTCTTTAGCTTGTGCATGGGTAGTTGTGCGTCAGTATGACAATGTCTTGATATTCTTTTTAGATATGCTTATTTTATTTTCTTGTCATTAGTTCATTTTGTCATTAGTTCATTTTGTAGAGTTGGGCATTTGAGTATTTTCTGACTTAACAGTCTAAAGATGAGGAGCGAAAGGTGGTTAGAGTGGATGAGCCACGAGCAAACCGATGAACCATCCCCTTAAAAATATGAACCCAAAGAGATTGGAACGTGTAGAAAGGGGGGATAGGTATGTGGTTTCATGGGAGCAGGAGCTAGTCCCGCAGATCTAGAGATGGAAGGATAAAAAAATAGTCATTGGATTGGGTTTGAGGATGACACTGAGGGTGGGGTGACCTCAGTACAGTACGTGCAATGGTACTCGAGTCAAAATTGATGATTTGAGACCCTACATATCCTAGGAAGGTAATATTCATCCCGAGAGGATATGTCCACAGGTTAAGCATTGTAAGAAAATGTAGTTTATTCTGTTTTATTTATTTCATAATTATATATTTATGGCATGTGACATTGTCTTTTATGATAATTTCCTCTTTTGCATAATAACATGGTACATCGCACACTGCGACCCCTCAATTCTGTGCTGGCATCAGATGATATGGGATTCATTGCTCAAGAGCACATAATGGCTGTCCATCGAGAGCTGACTATATAAGAGGTGCATGCAGCCAAGGAGGCAGATGAAGAGGCAAAAGAGGAGGTCCCCTTGCTCGGGCATGTGGAGGCAGAAGAGGTGGCCCCTTTGCCCGAGAATGTGGAGGTAGCTGAGGAGGTCCCCTTGCTCGAGCATGTGGACGCACCCATGCTTAAGCCTAATGTGAGGCGGAGGTGTAGCCACAATTCAATCTCCAACCGCGACGGGTCAAGGCATTATAATACAACAACATGATGAGGGGTCTAGCAAGCTTGATCTTGGGATTCATATAGGTAGAGGGAGGACAAAACAGTACAGGCTGAGATGTCGACCGACATAAGGCTCTTATGTTTTTTTTGTTTAATGTATAAAAATGATATAAAGTAGGGTTCTATCGTTTTTTGTGAACTTTTAGAATGTAATACTGGATGCTCCCATTTTCTATAGAGATTCCATATTTTGCAATGAATGACCTGTTGGAGTTTTGTGAAAAATTATTTTCCTACAATGAATGCCTTAGTTCTTGACTTGTTTCAAACTGTTAGATGTTGAAAGTACCATTATGTGTTAGTTTCTTTCTTTAAATCATGTTAGAAAACCTATAGCTGAAATGAAATCAAGTTTGACAAATTCAATTTGCACGCCAAAATGCATCAACACCCATGATGCTCATCATTATAGTGTGTCTAGACATACTTTGGTGCTGCAAAGTTTGTGGCATAATCCTTCACACCATAAGCAAAAGCTGACATTGAAGACATTTATTACGTGAAACCTTAATTTTTTGTATTTTTCTTTTTGTAAAAAAAAAAATCATAGAATGTGGTCCGCCTTTTGATCTATTGAAATATGCAACAAAGTGCGGTCTGATAGCCAGAGCATCGGACCACCTTCTGTTATCTTTACTCATGCAAGAAAGTCTGGTCCGATAGAATATGGGACCGCCTTTTGTAATTATCAGACATGCAAGAAAGTACGATCTGCTAGTTGGAACATCTGATCGCCCTTTGTTATATTCAAATATGTAACAAAGAGTGGTCGGACGGCCTTGATTTGTTACATTCAAATATGTAACAAAGAAACTACCTAGTTTGTGTTGTTGGATTGTGTCTAGCCCCGAACAGTTTTGGGCTTTTTCTGGATGTTTTATTGGCCTTTAATTTGTTGGGATGTGGCCTTGGAGTAGAATTTTAAGGCTGTTTTTGGACAAAGTTTTGTACAATCTCAAGCTCAATGTGTCTCACGGTGAGCGCCAAACTATTTATAACAAAAACTTTGAAGAATTTCAGACGAAACTCTACGTGATTTATGCTTGATGATAATGTGGGTTCCATCGAATCACGGTTCAAAAACAAATCTTGATCTCCAAAGATCAATCCTTTTTGAGAACTATCGGCAACGCCAGCTTGAAATCACACAAAATCAAGAAAAGAAGTCAAGAAAACAAGAAAAGAAAATAAAGATAATAAATGAATTAAAACTAACTAAATTAACCTTAAAAAAAGAAAATTTTGGTGGGAATTTGTAGAGATTTGGTTGAGGGTTTCTAGTCTAGAGTTTTATAGGGCTTGCTCCATGCTAGGGGAATTTTTGGTTATTTTTCTATGATTTTATATCTAATTTCTAAGGGATTTTTTAAGAGTTGTTTTGTTATTTTCCTAACATTTTTTTGGAGATTTTAGGTTGTGATTTATTGAGTCTTAGAGAGGTTTATATAGGTTTCAATTTGAGGGCCAACTCAATTAGGATTCGGACTTCTAAATCTATTGTTAGGCTTGTTGATAAGGTTTTTCTAAATCTATTGTTAGGCTTGATGATAAGGTTTGATTGGTTGACCAGTCAAGATATGTCCAAAAATACTGTCTAAAATCGATAAAAAATAGGGAAAATATCATGTTATCTTTTTGTTTTTAACTTCTATATCTCATCAGACCCAAAAATTTAAAATATTACTTGTAAGCAAAAGAACTTCATCTTTTCTATCTTCCAACCCCCTAAACCCTTTTGACCTTGTATTATTGACTTATGAAATAACTATATATATATATCTCTCTCTCTCACATCATCGTCTCTCTCAAAACTCCATCTCTCTCTAAAACCCAAACTCTCTCTCTCTCTCTCACATCATCATCTCTCTCTCTCTCTCAAAACTCCAAGAAGTGAAGAGAGAGAGATAGAGTTTTAAAGAGAGAGACATGGAGTTTGAATAAGGTGTCATTTTAGTGTTTGTTTAGCACAAACATTTATGGTCAAAATGGTTCAGGGGGTTGTAAGATAGAAAAGATGAAGACCTTTTGCTTACAAGTAATACTTTCAATTCTTAAGTCTCATGAGATATGGAAGTTAAAAATAAAAGATAAGAAGATATTGCCCCTAAAAAATATCCCAAATATGTATGGAATCTTTCAATATCTTATGGAATTTTTCAAACAAGTTTTGTGACCTGAAAGGTGTTAGTTGTGCATACGGTGTCACTTGGCACGTGCCCCACGTCGTTGAACCAACTTCACTCCTAGCAGCTTCTGTTAGAGACTCTGATGGGCCTAATAGTGATGGTTTAGTTATGTTTGAATGCGTTTTGTGGTCTTCAATAAGTAATTTTATGAGATTTACGTGTTGTATTCGATAAATTCTTATTAGATTTGGTTATCGAGGTAGTTTGGGTTAGATTTGAGGATTTTCTAAGTATTATAGACTATAGTTTAGGGTGACCTATGGTTTATTGCACTAGTGTGTATGCTGGGGTTCAGGGTTATTGGTAGGGAATTCCTCCGTCAAAATTTCAGAGGGGGTGTGTATAGATCCATTAGTGTTGCTTTGGGCTATCAATATATTTTATTATCAAATATTATATGGGATTGTCTACAAATAGATAATTTACCTTATGTATAATGATGTCACAATCATACTTGTTTTTTAGATCTTAAAATAGGTGGTTGTAAGAGTGTCATTGGTTAGACATAATATTCTAATAAAAAACGTCTCGGATTTCGTGACTCACCTCAAGCCATCCAATTTGACATTAATGAATGGGAATAATTGTGACCACTTAGAACAAAAGGTAAATAGTTTCTTTGTAGACAATCCCATATTATATTCTTATTGCATATGAATGTAGCTATTTAGGTGAACTACGTAAATCTTTAAAATCTCATGGTGTTTATTTTCTTACGCTTTATTTTTCATAACCGAATTGTGGCTTATATTTGCTTTTTAGTCAGTTGAGTACACAATCCGGATGGAACTCTATCATTAAAATTCTTTCTGCATCTAATAAACTTCTTAAAAGCCAATAAGTAGTATCAAAGTTCACATTTCAATACAAAAATAAAGTCCGGTGCATTTAATCAAAGAAATGTACATGCTGAAATATGCATCCATTTAGTTTGTGGGAGAGAATTATGATGGTGAGTAAATTCCTTTTCAACAAAAATGACAGTCATTTTGGTAAAAAAGTAAATAAAAAGTGAAATGACAAACTAAATATTTTGTTGTTACAGGGAATATTATTCCATCATAAAAAAGAAAAGGAATTTGAAATCTTAAAGGGCTAGGATATAGCTGCCCACAAAAGTGATGGTATTTGTTGAATGAGTTAAAAATGTATAAACTTTCTTTTTTTTCTTCAAATTTTTTGCCAAAGAGGATGTGTATGCCAAATTTGAAGAGAAACACGTGCCCCTATACCCAATGGGCAAAGACGATGCGTATACCCGAATTGAAGTGAAAGAAGTGCCTCTAAAGCCGCAAAAATCAGAAGGGTGGACCACTGTAGTTGAGTAGTGGATGGTTTGTGAGAGCGAAGACCAAATATTTGTATACAACTTTACAAGAAAAGACCATATGTACTATAGGTTTTGACTCAATTTTAACTCAATCTATTGTTTTTTTGTTTCAACTTAAACTACCATGTTAAGACGTGCCCCTCCACTCAAACTTTTCGACAAAATAATTACCCTAGAATTTTTTTTGAAAACTTTTTTCTCTCTTGGGCAAAGGTTCATTCAAGAGTTTTTTATTAAAAAATTACCCTTACATTTTTAACAACCCTTACATATTATAAAACATTAAACACCTTATTTACTAGTTGCATATTTATCTTCCTCTTTTAAATGTTTCTTGTTTTGACCAATAATATCAAAATTTATTGATAATCAGATTACACAAAAGACATTATATCATCCGAAACAAGAATCGAAGGCAAAGACGCACCACCTTTAGCTAGAGTATTAGCCAAGGCATTTGCTTCCCTATGTACATAAAGAAAGGATATTGTCATGAATTCCACCACATCTAGGATCTAAAACCAAACCAATTTGAGCTCCCATGGCACCTTCCGCTCACTATGGCACCACCTAATGACGTTCAACGAGTCACCCTCAATCACACAACAATTACCCAAATTTCTACTAATAAAAGTTTTCAACCCATGGAACAGTGCAAGCATTTCAGCATTATTAGAAGTAGCATTTCAACATGATATGTAAAAATCATATCCCCATTCAAATTTCTGACTACCCCTCCAATACCAGCCACACCAGGATTACCTATGGAGCTGCCGTCAAAGTTTAGTTTGAGACCCCCCCGATGCTGGTGGAGTCCAAATACTTCATGGTTTACTCTTAACGATGCCCATATGGAATAGATTTTGGAGGTTAAGCATCACATCTACCTCCGAAATGACCCACCCCTCCTTCAAAATTGACAAACAACACCATAAAGAGTGTTTAATCTTGTTGAAGACTCTATCAAATGGTAGACTATCCCCCATCAAACGTTCTCTTATTCCGCTCTGTCTACGCTTCCCACATTACAACTTCTCCTACAATTTTCCAAATCACAATGCCAGTCTCCGGTAAATGTGGAATAGCAAGATCAGTGACAATCCCTAACACATTTTTGGGTAAAGGCATTCTAACCGCAAACTTCAAAAAGAACCAGCAACAAATCCTAGTGGCAAAAGGGCGACAATGTTAAAATAAATGAGCCCTCGATGCACCATCTCCTTTGTACATCAGATAAACATTTGGAAAAATTTTGCTCCTTTTAATCAAATTATCAACTGTAAGAATCTTATCTTGGGCAGCAAGCCAAACAAAAACTTGGACTTTGTGAGGTATCGACTACTTCTAAATCTGAGCAATTTGTAGCAAAGACCACCTTCATCGATCATGGGAAAACAACCTCTAACATGATTTAACCAAAAAAGGCCGTCATTCTCCAGCTCCCACACAATTTTATCTTCCAACCTTTGTGGGATATATACTTGATTCAAGGCTTCCATCAAAGTACTTAACTGAGAGTATAACCCATTGTTAATCCTATTATAAGGAAAATTGATATTCTACACCACATGATTACCTCTAACCTCAAAGATATAAGCCACCTTCATATTAGGATTAGCCATCTTTTCAAAGATCTCTGGAAAAACAAACTTCAACGGTCTATCCCCCAGCCACTTATGGTGCCAAAAAGAAATCTGGTCACCACAACCAATACACTACCACAAATTTCCTTCAAGCAAAGGCTTGCATAGAAAAATTGATTGCCAAAAAATCGATCTATTGGAATTGCCACGGCCACTACCAATCCACATGTCTTGCCTGTAAATACCATATTTAGCAGTTAGTATTAGGTACCACAGTTGGTCCTTAAAATGAAAAGCTTGCCACTACCACTTACAAAGCAAAGCTTGATTGACAAATTTGAATTTTTTGATCCCCAGCCCCCCTTCTTTCTTAAGAATATACAGCCTATCCCATCTCACAAGGTGAAATTTCCTAGCTTCATCACAAAGTACCCCACAAGAAGTTCTACATCATACATTCTTTTTTTCTGGCAACTGAGGATGGCATCTTGATGATTGACATTTGATAGATAGGGAGGTTTACGAAGCACAACCTAAGAAGAGTAATCCTCACTCCCCAAGATAGGTATTTAAGCTTCCATAAATCCAATTTTACTTGAACTCTTTGTATAACTTTATCCCTCACCAAGACTGATAAGCTTGCATAAGAAATAGGCAACCCCCAATAAGTAATTGGGAAAACATCAAACTTGCATCCCATAGAATCTGCCAATTCCTTCACCAAAGGCTCAAGACAGTTAATACCAATCAAAGAAGTTTTGTCAAATTAACTTATAGGCCCAAAGTTACCTCGCAAAAAATATGGCAGTGTTATACACTTGAGATAACTCAGCCTCACAGAAAATAAGTGTGTCATCTGCGTATTGTAGATGAGACATATATGGCCACTAGTTACCTTGAAGCCCGAAAAATTACCTCTGCGCTCCACATTTCTAATAATAAGATTGAAGCATTCTGCATATATGATAAACATAAAATGCAATAGTGGGTCACCTTGGCATAAACTTCTCGCAAGCATTGAAGAAACCTGTTGGGTTATCTTTGAAAAGAATCGAAAAGTGGGCTGAAAAAAATATCCGAAAATCCAATTTTTCCATTTTTCTCCAAAACCTATTCTTTCAAAATAAACAGTAACACACCTCATTCCACTCTGTCATATGCTTACTCCATGTCTCTTTTGATAACCACACCCCGAGAACTTGCTCATCATATGGAATGGAGGTTTCTTATGAGTTTATTTTTAAATTGAGGTTTCCCTTTCTAATATTTCTCCCTTTCTCTTTCATATACTAGTCGTTCATGCATGGCAATGGATGATAGTAGTATTTTATGAAATCCTATGAGTCCAACAGTCCAAAAGAAAATTATGACTTGTATAAAAAGTTATACTTTTTTCCAGTAATATTTATTTGTAGTGTATTGGATATTGTTTAACAAGATATGCGACCTAGAAACACTTATGTTATACAATGAAAACAGGCAACCTTGTGTATTGTAACTCCATGTAATCAAAGCTATTAAACCATAAATGGAATCATAGGAGCAGAATTTGAATTTATTAGACCTCGATCAGTACTTTAGTTGAAGGCAAACCATAGGAGAGTAAATGGGAGTAGATTTTGTCCCTTTTTAAAATAAGTTTAAAGCATTGTTTGATTTATGGGGCGAGCCAACTCGGACTAACCACTCTAGCGAGCCTGAGTATCCCTGAGTTGGGTGGCCCAAATTGGGGATCTTAAAGAAAAAAATAAACAACTATAAATTCTAAAAAATAAGAAATTAATTTGTGATATATTTTTTTATATTTTCTATTATTTTTTATATTTTCTATTATTTTTTGGCAAAGATTGGGAAGGGTTTTGTCTATGAGTACTTATTTTTACAATTTCCCTCTCATTTTGATTATTTCTAAAATACCGCCCGTCACAAATCAATTTTTTCAAAAGAAAAAGTATACAATGAGACCATTTACCTTTGGTACAAGGTGGTCACAATTAATCTTGACCATTGAATGTAAAATTGGATGGTTACATTTATTCCATTGACCATACACAAACTTCAAAAGAAATTTTTTAAAAATTTGTGACACACTCAAGCTATCAGATTTCACATCGGATGATTATAAATAATTGTGACCTCCTTATAGCAAAGGTAAATGGTCTCATTGTGTACAATCCCTTTTCAAAATCCATTTTCTCTAATTTTTTAATTTCATTTAGATATGTTTATTTAATTTTACTTCAAACATGTTTTTCCTCTTGTTTGGGAACTTCTGGTACTTTTTCATTTTTTTAATACTTTTTGGCTTCGCCAGAATTAGGCCCAACTCGGGAGTCACTCGGACTCCGGCCATGGCCGAGTACCCGAGTCATCTTTCCAACACTGGTTTAAAATTGGAGGTTTTGATGCTTTGGCACTTGTTGTATGGTCTAGAACGAGCAAGAACAAAATGCATAGAGGAAAATCACACATTATTACAGGAAAAAGATGTACCAGCAAAAGTAGCCCTCTTTCAACTTCCTATCTCTCCACACCATTAAAGCTCCCTCCCCTTCAAGAAGTGCACCACAAAGTTCAGTAAGCTAAGCCAATAGAAAAGATCACACTGTATACACAAATGAAGGTGCAGTAGCAAAGTTCTACGCAGCTTTCTATCTCTCCATGCCATTGGAATTTCCTTTGTCTGCAACCTCCATTTCCATGTCTTGTGGCGGAGGCCGGGGCTTGAACCAGGCTGCACACCACAAATAGACAGCAAAATTCACCAAGCTGAGACCAGAGAGAAGCCAGTAGAAACAATCCAACCTCCCCTTGTTGATATCATCAGCTAACCACCCTCCCTTCCCTGATCCCCCAGTAATCCTATCAACCATGGAAACCAACATGCTGCTCACAAAAAACCCTAGTGATAGTGTCGTCAAGAACAATCCGGTACTCATGGTTTTCATCCCTGCGGGCGATTGGGTTATGAAGAAGTCCAGCTGCCCAGTGTATATGAAGGCCTCTCCTGAGCCCACCAGGAAAAACTGGGGTACCAGATAGAACACACTCATAGGCAAAGGCCCGTGTTCATCATGCAAATCTTTGGCGATGTTGAGGCGTTTGGCCTCTATTAGGGCAGCAGAAGCCATGGAAATGATCGAGAGGAATAAGCCTAGGCCGATTCGCTGGAGGTTTGATAGCGGAGGTTGGCGAGAGTCAGAGAACCGGCGGTAAAGAGGGTTGACGAGCCGGTCATAGACCGCTAAGGTAATGAGGATGGTGCCCACAAAGAACACAGTGAGGGACGCCGGGGGAATGGAGAAGGAGCCGAAGAGGGTGCGGTGCATCGTGGTCGCCTGCTCGACAGAGAAGGTGACCATTTGAGCATAGGTGGTCCAGAACATGATGGAGGTAGCCCATATGGGAAGCATGCGCACCACCATCTTCACCTCCTCCACTCGTGTGACACTGCACAGCTTCCATGGGTTCCTGGACCTTAACCCTTCTTCTTGGTCCTCTGGTGTGATGATCGCAGCATGGTCGAGGAAGCTGTAGATTTAAAACAAAATTCGAGATTAGTTATTGCTAAGTAGTCCATAACTCCATATACATTAAAAAGGCTAGATCAATTTGCCTGGATATTTTTGAACATATTTCACGGGGTTGGAACCCTTTATACCCTTGTAGTAATCAGTGTTTGATTACTTGGGCGAGCCAACTCGGACTCGTCACCCTGGCGAGCCCCGGTATTCTCGAGGTAGGTGGTCTAATTTGGGGATTTAATAAAAAATAAAAAATATTTATGAAAAATCCAAAATTTTTTTAATATATGTTTTTAATATTTCCTATCATTTTGGTAGAGATTGAAAAGTGTTTTGGTCATGAGCACTTATTTTTAACATTTTTCCTTCTTTTTGATTATTTTTAAAATGTCCCCAGTCACAAATTTATTTTCGAAATCGATTGTTCTCTACTTTTTCTAACCTCATTTAGATGTGTTTTGTTTAATTGTACTTTAAACTTCGTATTTTTTTACTTATTTTTTATACTTTTTGTCTTCAAGGGACAAATACTGGATCACTTATCAAATTCAAATAAAATTGCCTAAGATTTTCAGTAAGTTTAGTACTGTGAGCCCCTCTGATTTGCATTAAGAGACGGAGAGTTTAGATTCGTTACTAACCGGAATTGCTTGGTGTGAGGGATCCTTGGTGCTCCATTACAGTCCTCATACAAGAGGCTGCTTTCCTGAGGCAATTGAAGGTTGCGCTTGCGCTTGCGCATGGCCGCCATTATAACTTGCAAAATGTGAACAATTGGACTACCTGCACTCTTCTTGAACCTGTATCTTGGAGTTCCAAACAAGAAGATGGCAATGGCCACTATCATAGAGAGAGAGCAAATGGCGTAGGCCCAGCTTCGACCGACCGCATCTTGAATGTATACAAGTACAGTAACAGCAAGTAGGGAGCCGAGACTGATGCAGAAGAAGAACCTGCTGAAGAAATGTGCCATTTGGGTCCTTTCTTTCTCATCCTTCTCATCGAATTGGTCAGTGCCAAAGCCCGACACACTCGATTTTAGGCCTCCGGTCCCAAGAGCAATGAGATATAGAGATATGTATAGAACTCCCATTTGTAGCCCGTTTGCCTGCTCGCAGTGATGGTTTCCATGGCCGCATGGAGGTGGGTGCAGCTGTGGGATTCTTGAAACAATCGCTAACATGCCAGTTCCCTGTGTCCACCGTGAAATATTTATAAATAAAGAAATTATGGGAAAAAAAAATGAACCATGAGTTTATGTGCACTTAATGAAGCTCTGTATGTTACAAAACACAGTGCTGGTGTGAAGGTGTGAAGGTTACAAAAGACAGTGTTAGTCCCATTAAAATCTTATTCACACTCGTGTGGAAAATATATCCCTTGAATGAAAGATTTTAGAGTATTTCGTTTGGAAATGTATACAATTAGACCATTTACTTTTTTGATACAAGAATAATTATTATTAACGGTTGGATGTGAAATCGGTTTGTTGAGAATGTGCCATTGATCAGGTGGTACAAAGCCCAAATTAAAAATTTCTTGAATGTTGTGATAAATTTCAATATATTGGATTTTATATTTAATGGTTAAAAATAATTGTAACCTCCTTGTACCAAAAGTAAATGGTTTTATAGTATACAATCCCATTTTGTTGATCTAAAATTAAGAAACGTGTATTTTAAATAAATTTAAACCTAAAATAAATATTGAGTTTCTAATAGATTCCATAAGCCAATATTTGGATGGTCCCTTTATTCTTGAAGTTGTATTTTTTTCTCAAGCACATAAAAGACGCACATAATTATTTTATTTTTTATTTTTTCTGATTGGTCTCTAGGTTGAAGAGGATGCACCCCGAAAGTGGTCCCAATAAAGAAACAAGAACAAAAGCAACACTACAAACAAAAAGAAACACTAATCAAAATAACTTAAAACTCATAAAAGCAAAGCAATGAATAATTTAAATTAAGAAAAAAGGTAGAAATAAAAGAGATGAAACTAACCAGAGCTTGAAGTGCTGAGAAGATGAGAATGGTTAAGTATCTTCCTAAGAAAGAATCAGCAATGAAGCCACCCAGAAGGCACAAGAGGAAGCACGTGCCCATGAAATCTGTGACTATGTTTGCAGAGGTGGCACTGGGCAAATGCATTGTGCCCACTAGGTAGGTCACCAAGTTCACCCCTATCCCCAATGTCGAAAGCCTTTCAACCAGTTCGATTCCTGCAACAAAAACAGCCAGCCATACTGAGAGAAAGACAGAGAGATGATGATGATATAAGCTTAAAGCCACTCTTTTTGGACTTGGCGGAGTTACTCGGCCTCAGCGGACAGGTGAGGCAGAGTACTATGTACTAATTTTTAATATATAATATGTATCCCCAACTATAATTACATGGGTCTGATTCGCTTTTTGGCTATTATGCATGCCTCAGCAGTCTTATGTCTTCGGTGAGATTAGTCTTATGTCTTTGGTTCGAATCTCACCAGACATGATCCCACATCTTCGATTCGAATCCCGCAAGACATGATCCCAATTTTTAATACAAAAAATAGACTGTTTCTTATTTTCACATCTTCAGTTCGAATCCCGCCAGTCATGATCCCATTTTTTTTATGAAAAAACAGATGTTTCTTATTTTATTAAAAAAAAAGCCTCTTCTTATTCAATGGGCAAGATTTGATACCTCAATTAAGGCCCCATAACCTTTTACCAGTACAATACTTGAGTACTCATAATAACTATCTTATTATATATATACCTTATTTTTTTTTGGTTATTATTATTATTTTTAAACATGACATGAACTCCACTAAATTGCTCAGACTCAATCAATGTCCGAGTACTTTGATTGAGTCAATTTTCTTAATATTGCTTAAAACCACGTGATATAATATCATGTGTACAAACCTAATATGAAAGCAGCTGGTACCCAACCACCTGTTTTTGACCGATCTGCAGGGAAGCCCTTGTAGTCCAGAGCGCCCACCATAGACCAGCTCTTGCCATTCTAAAAACAGAAAACGATACATGTTTTAATCAAATAAAATTATCATCATCTGAGCTTTAACTCAACTATTTGTGGTCGGCTTTAAAAACAAACTAAATATTTCAGATTAATACAAACATGACATAATAGCCAATTATTGTCCATGTGTTTTTGACTTTAGATAAAATAAGTGCATGGGTTAAACTAAGTGTGTCAAAACTTTCTCTTTCGGAGAAAATAAAACTTCATTTAAGTTGTCTGAGAGAGAAAGGACCATTAGGATGAGAATGTTTAGACTAAAGATATAAAAAAATATGGGAAAGGAGTTGAGGTCGAGGTAGTAGCACCCCTACACCCTAATCATCACATTGTGGTTTTTATTCTTACTAATATTACCCCACAAACGCTTTAAAAAAAAAACTAACTCCCAAACCATTTGAAAAAACACTTTAAGGTTTGTCTTCTCCACTAAATTAAAAAAAAAAGAAAAAAAGAAAAAAAAAACGATATAAAGAACGTACCATTGTTTTCCTCGTGGCTGGAGAGTTGTTGAGAGAGAGAGAGTGAATGCGATTTGAGAATTCTTAAAATTTATGAAAAACTGGAGTGTCATACTGGAAATGGAATGTGTTTAGGTGTATTTATAGAGGGAGTTGTTGGGTGCATGAGAGGTCTCTTGCTGGCAACCTCTTGACCCTACAGTCACCTCCACTAACTTTCTAGAAAGATCCTCCGAGTTCGGAAAAGAGAGAGCAAGATTTCAGGTTTGGCATGCGCCCCTTCGATTGCTGGTGGGTCAGTTTGTCAGAAGAGAGAGAGAAAGCGAAGATATGAAGATCGAGTTTAGAGACAGAGAGGGGGAAAAGATAAGAAGATCGATTTAACGATTGTGATTGCATCTAAGGTCAGTAGAGAGAGAAAGAGCTTGATGTTGAGAAGTAAGGGTGTGGGTAAGACCAAAGTTATCAAATTCGCTTGGCGTTGGTCGAAGCTTTCGGATTTTAGGCATAAATCGAAGCAAAGAGAAGCATGGTCCTACTGCTTTGGTCAAATTTTAGCCACTTTGGGCTTCTTCAGTCAGATTTGGGCATGCTTTGGTCAGAAAAGAAATACCTATATAAAAAGTATTTTTTTTTAATTTTTTAATTTTTTATTATTTTTATATATTTTATACATGAATATCTAATTTATTTATATTTAAATTATAAAAATCGAAGTCTACTCTCGAATCTGCCAAAGTACCGAATTATTGCATTTTTCTGACCTATCCAAAGAAGACTCCAAAGCGAATCTGAAACATTGGGTCAAACAGGGAAGTAAAACTAGATGGTGGAGGCTCGAAAATCTTCATGAGGCTTGCATGGGCGCTTTCTTTATGCTACATTTGCATCATGTGGATTAGAATCAGTGTACAAAAAGAAGCAACAAAACCTTTATACCGATCATCTTGGCTTGATCATTATGATTGTAAAAAGAAAAAGGATTTTAAACTCTAAAAATATGGTTATTGTAACAAATTATCTAGACCATCCATTTTTTCTTAAAAATAAGTGTTTATAGATCTACAAGATCTATACTATTATTTGAATTTCAAATTTCATTCCCAGTGTTGAAAATTGATTTTAGAGCCATCATGTAGATTTCTTACCAAAAAATACGTTTTGGATGAAGATTTGAGGTGAGGCTTTCTTTTGTTTTCATAAAACCTTTGCCTTGTAGAAACCGCATCCTTTAATGCATTGAAATAACGAGATTGTAGAACATCAGTTTTACCTTCAAGAGAGACAGTTAGAGAGAAAATACGATAAAAGTAATTATGTTTCAAACATGCCAATTAATAAAGTATTTAGACTTTTTAATTTGTGATATTTATAAAGTATGAAGTAACCTGTTTTTTAGTTCAGGGTTTTGACTATTTACTGGGGTAGTGTGACTAATAGTCAATAACTCCCAAGAAACCAACCAGGCATTCCACGTTGTGCAAAGTGCACCCCGGACTATTAATTGACAATTATAACTAGCAATACCACACTAACTGCCGAGAAATCCACTAACCAACAGGCGTTCCATGTCATGCGAAATACTGCAACCGTGACTACTAATTGGCACTCATAACCATAGTTATCAAGACCGATACAAATCAGTTGTTTGACTGGTTGTACTTTCGATTGGTGCCTTGACTGGTTTGGCTTAAAATAAAACTTGAGTTTGGTTGAAAATTGGTAAAAACCAATGTTTGATCGGTTGACCTTGCCGCCTTTAACAGGTTTAACTAGCTAAATGAAGTCAGATAGTTTTTTCTTATATATTTTGTAGTTTTAAATATTACATATAGTGTTTATTTTATTTTTTAAAATCCTATCAAATTGGTTTGACAATTAGTTGAACTGATTTTGATTGGACCAAATCCAACATTGATTTAATGGCAAATGGTACGATTTTGATAACACTAGTTATAACTACAAGCAAATAATTATTGAACATCATCTGAAGTGAATCACTTACTTTTCTATATTCTTCAAAACTAAATACTCACAACTTCTCTCTCTCTCTCTCTCTCTCTCTCTCTCTCTCTATGATGAAATATTAAAAAACTATATCATTTAAGGTCGTGATTTCTATAAGGAGTAATGATCCTATAGGACTCTCTTTCAACCATGTATGTAGGATCCTAAAGGATCACCATTAAAGTTGGCACGGATCTCTAAAAAAATTATCACATGGGTGTAAGACTTGACTTTTGTATAGATCAGTGTCAAATTTAATGGTAATCTTTTGGGGTCCTATACACATGGGTGGGGGAAGGTCCTATAGGATTATTTCTATATAAGGTTGCAACTTTAAACAATCCAATTAAAGCGCACCTCCAAATTTTATCATAACATGTAATTTTGGTGTAAAATATTATTAGGACTATCTGAAAATATATTTTTATATTTAATTCTAAAATTTTAAATTCAAAAAATAATTAAAATCAAGTAGAACTATAAAATTATGAAAATATTGAAAATGGACGGTCTAGCCAATATGTGCAAGATACGTTATTTTTGGGACTCAAAATCTTTTTTCTTTTCATATTCATACATCTCAATGTTCAATTAAAGAGCGTTTCAACATTCAAACAACCTTTTCCAATCGATTTTTGAGGTGTATCTTTAATTCTACATTTTAAGGTTGCAACCTTATATAAACTTTTTTCATCATTAAATCACATTATTTTGAAGTACTGCCTGACCTTCTCTTTACAATGAAATATTTTACAAAACTATACTATTAAATCACATTATTTGAAATACGGCCTAGTACTTCAAAACTAGAAGACTGACAAGCCATATTGTTAGGTATTGTTAGTAGTATTAAGTTACTCTGAAGGAATAGAGAGACAGAGATTGTCAATACTAGGTCAATTTGAAGAAGGTAGAGACGTGGTTTGACATACGCCCTTGTGAATTGAGAGAGAGAGAGAGAGAGAGAGAGAGAGAGAGAGAGAGAGAGAGAGAGAGAGAGAGAGAGAGAGAGAGAGAGAGAGAGAGAGAGAGAGAGAGAGAGAGAGAGAGAGATTGTCAATAATAGGTCAATTTGAAGAAGGGAGAGACGTGGTTTGACATACACCCTTGTGAATTGAGAGACAGAGAGAGTGTTTGGGGTTGGAGTTCTCTCCCATGGTAGGTGAAGAGAGAGAGAGAGAGAGTTTTTGGGGTTGGGGTGGTCTCCCATGGGCGGTGACAGGTCATTTTAGATAAATAGAGGAGTTAGTTTTTGTCAAGATTTTTTGACATAGACACTTGTGATTCCTGAGTGACTCTACAGAGAGAAAGATGGGGTTTGGTGTTCTCCTGTGGTGTGGTCGGTCTTAGTGGGTCATGAGATTACGTTGGTGGCTCAGAGGGTTGTGTTGGAAGGTTCGAGTGGTTGGGCAATATGGGTTTTACTTTCTCAAACTTCCCATGCCCATAAAGCCTCAAAATAGAAAAAAAATAAAAAGTTAGTTGAAATTATTGGAGATGAAAAATCCGAATCTTTTGAACATGCATTGTGTGAGAAACATGTATTATGCTCCATTC
This sequence comes from Amborella trichopoda, assembly GCF_054954075.1. Classification (NCBI taxonomy): domain Eukaryota; kingdom Viridiplantae; phylum Streptophyta; class Magnoliopsida; order Amborellales; family Amborellaceae; genus Amborella; species Amborella trichopoda. Next base: position 36,947,156 of record NC_142340.1, read on the forward strand.
AAAACCCAAAAAAAAAAAAAAAAATTCCAAAAAAGGAAAACATTACCATGCTTCCCTACCTTTATGGATAGGTATTACTTCTTTGAGACTCCTCCTCACTACCCAAAGTGCTCTTCCTACCCCACATGAAAAAGCCACTCCCTTTTTGTTTCTCCCAGTTATCACCACATACAAAGCATCTGGTATATCCCAAATCTTACTATTTTTCAATGGGAAAATATACCAATTTATGGTATCTATCCCTATCACTAAAGGCTTAGATCCAGATCGTGACACTAATTTCTTGTTGGATTTGCAGCCTTGAAACCATAGAAACTGGTCAAGTTTCACCATCCAAAATGAAGTGGTTCTCTTTTGTTTTGGAGAATAAATGAATTGGTTCTCCAATCAAATGAGTTGTTTCTTAGGGCATGTTTTGTTTGTATGAAAATATTTTCACGAAAATACTTTCACACAAAAGAACTCCCTCATGTAGGAAATTTTTTCATCCCAATTGGTCCAATTTTATGGTAAATTTTTATGCTTAATTTCAATTGGTATGAAAAAAATTCCATACCTAATCACATGGGAGTGTGATTAAGAAACTACTTAGGAAGAGTAGAACAGCTTTTTCCAAGTATTCCATAGAATGCTTTTCATAAAAAAGAAGTGTTTTAAGGAGACACTTTCACAGTTACAAATGTCTCTTGGGGATGCTTTCCATTGCTAATGTAGCTACATCTCTAAGAAGTAAATACTATAGGAAAATATGATAGATTACATCTCTAAGAAGTAAATACTATAGGAAAATATGATAGATTCCAATTTAGGAAAATGTAAATGAAATGATTAAAGAGTTGAAATACCAATAGAAAACAGGGATAAAAAGAAAGATACTCTGGACTAAAGTCAACTAAAAAGCGTTAGTGAAAATCTCTGGTGGAAGTTTTTATTGTCATTTGAAAGGTTCTATATACAAATATTAAGATAAAAGTTTTTAGTCGAGCGGCAAAGAAGTATAAATAGTAACGAAATGTATACTAAGAGACTATTTACTTTTCAGACTAGGGGTCACAATCATTATTGTCTACTAGATTTTAAATCAGGTGGTTGTAAGTGTGTCATTGACTAGACTTAAAATTCAAAAAAAAGAAATTATTAAATTTCGTGATATACCTTAGCTATCCAATTTGATATCTATTAGTTAGGAGTGATAGTGGCCTCCTGATAATAATGACAAATGTTCTCATAGTATACAATCCCAAATAGTAAAGAAGTAGAAGTACGATTTGGATGGAGGTTGTTTGAGTCTCTCCATGGAGTATAGAGCGTAAAATCTTATATGAAAGCTGACAAGTAGGAAAGAGATATGAAATTTATATATAACAAGATCGTTTTCCAATCATATTAGAAGGTAACAATTACTCCTAGTTGTCATATATGAAATTAGATACTTAGGGGTATAATAAAAGGGATTGTCGTCAAAGAGACCATTTACTTTTTGTACTAGAAGATTACAACTATTTCCACTCATTCGATGTCAAATTGGATAGCTTGGGACGAGTCACGAAGTTCGAGAATTTTTTTGGAACTTTGTGTCTAATCAATGATAATCTTACAACCTCTCAATTTGAAATCTAAGAGACTGGTTTGGGATGAGTCATGAAGTCTGAGAATTATTTTTTAGAACTTTGTGTCTAATCAATGATACTCTTACAATAACCCATTTTGAAATCTAAGGGATAAGAATGATTGTGACCTCCTTATACAAATGGTAAATGGTTTTGTTGTAAACAATCCCATAATAAAATTCTCTTTTGAGACTTTGAGCATGAACAATAGCTAATCTCTAGCATTTCTATTCAACATCTAATGACTTCTAGGCATTGTAACTTTCTTTTACTAAAGAAAAAAGCCTTATCGTACATATTTTCAAAAGTCATTCTTCTCACCCAAAGATCAGAGTGTAACTTGAGCACCCACCATCTACGAGAGTTGTAAGATGGAAGTTGGACATAGAAATTGTATTGTGAGTATAGTAGACCTGCCATTACATAGAGATGAGAGGGAGTAAAAGTTGTAATATAATCAAAAGGACGAAGAGCAAGCCAGCATGGTAATTATGCTTTGAAATTGCATGGGCTTGGCCCGCCCAAGTAGGTCATGCCATTTCGGAGCTAGAGTAAAGGAGCAGAGTTTTGTTCGGTAGGCAGTCAGCATAAAGCTTTGCCAAATCTTATTCATGAATCCTGAACTTTGACAGAACATGATTTGTGTACCTAACTCCAAATAATTGGGATAAAGTTGAGATGATGATGTGTTTTCACCGATTTATATCCTGCATGGTAGTAATCTTAGTCACTTGCATGTGATATTATAGAAAATATGGCAGTAAAAATCACTCAAATTACCCACATCCCAAGTGCTAATAAAGTTTATGAGGATCATTCCATGAAGAAGTGCTCCACTTGAATAAGGAACTTTGAAACATGCCATATGTTCCCATATTGGTCCTACCTCTATTATTTCAATGTGAGGTTGATCCCCCTTAACTCTTGCCTCTATACTAGAATAGACAGTGGAGTTTATAATTCATGATGATAAGGTGGCCCTACTGAAAAAATCCTCTTCTTGTCTATGTGTCGACACACTAAAACAATAAAGAATTACTGTTTTGTCTAGTATAGCCACCTCTATCATATCATACCTCCCAATACATGAAGAAAATAATAAACAAGTAAACCTAGATTACATGTTCCAATGAATTCAAACCATCTCAAATCACTAAATGCTATTATTGAATCCATAACTGTAGTCTGTTTGTCCATCTCGTTGTTATTCCCTTCCTTGACCATTTGTGAGCTTGACATGTGGCATAACATGGTTAAGAAAATGTGAAATTAACTTAGGAATTGGAAAATTTGGAGAAATTTGAGATTTAAGCCATGGGGCATGAGCGTTTGAATCCTAACGACAACACGTTTATTATAAGGAAAATGGTTTTCTAGGGCCGCAGTTCTATTAAAATAAGTAAAGCTGCACCTAAAAATTCACCAATAATTATAATTTTAGTGTTGAAAAACCTTTAAACTGATCATCTCAACCTTGACCATTATGGTCATGGAATCGTTAGGATTTTAAGCCACAAAATAATGTATATTGTAACATATTATGTAGACTGTTTATTTTACCCTAAAAATAAATGTTCACATATTTGGAAGATGTACACTACTTTTTGAGCTTCAAATTTCTTAATCGATAGTGGAAATTGATTTTAGAGCCATCATAGAGATTTTTGATGCCTAAAGTACTTCTTAGATAAAAATTCAATGTGGGGCTTTAATTTGCTTTCATAAAGCCTAGGCCCTATAGAATTTGCATCCTTATTATAAAGTGGGCTTTCCAATTTTGAATACAGAAAATGAAAGCTCAGACAAAATGGGATAATTCCCACAAAGATCTGATGTTCAGTAAGATATCAAATTTCTAGGAGTTGGGAATGCCAAAAGATGCATGGAGTGGTTAGGGATTAAGGCACTAAAAAGTGGGAAACTCATGGTGAGAGAAGTGAAAGCAGTCCCTTATAAGGGAAAAGACATTAGAGGGAATACGTTGCTTTAAAGTCTACAATTTTCCAGTAAGTAGGTCATACCTTTCACATCCAACTATTCCATATAGTGTTCATCGTTTTCCTCTAACGGTTGAATTGGTTTACTTTTCAATTTCCATCTTGAATTTCCTAGAGGTACTGGCACAGTATGAAATTATTTTCACACCTAACCAAATAAGAGAATTTTACACCTAACCAAATAAGAGAATTTTTTTACGTGAGAAATATTTTCACGTCAACCAAACATGCCTTAAAGGAAAATGTAATTTTAAAGGCCCCAAATAATATACCTAGGAGAATCTGTATATAAAATTGTAAAGGGTGTGGTTTGCATAAGGTTTCACCTTTAAATGTTATCATAAATGTAATTATGATATAAAAAATTCTTAGGATGGATTGAGAATCTATTTTTATTTTTAATTATAAAATTTTTAATTCTAAAAATGGTTCAAATCAAGGAGAACTATAAACACATGAAAATCTTGAAAATGAAAGGTTTAGATAATGCTTTGCAAGATACAATATTTCGCGGACTCGAAATTTTTTTATCTTTTTATATTCACACCTCTCGATGTTAAGATAATAAATTACAGGGTTTTTCAAAATCCAAATAACCTTTCATAATGGATTTTTGAGGTGCATCTTTAATTATAGTTTCTCTCTCTAAAATTTGAACATACTTCTTCTCCCTAAAGTTAAAATTTGAGATAGTTTCTCTTTCTAAATTTTTTTGAGATAGTCTATTTAAAAAAATTTAGGTACTTTCTCTCTCTAAAATTTTCATAACTACGAAATGAGGGTTTTTTTTTTTTTTTTCTTCTTTAAAGTGGAAAGAAGTTTCAGGTTATAGGTTACTAGAATGGATACATATTGATGTCTGTGATATGAGAGGCATACATACTTCTTGCTAGGAAAAAATAACATGTTATTTTCATAGATGATTTCTCAAGATATACTTATGTCTATTTAATTAGGAACAAAGATGAAATATTTGAGAAATTTAAGGTTTACAAAAATAGAAGTTATAACTAAAATTAAGGTTCTTATTAGTGACAGAGGTGGTGAATATTGTTCCGCCAATTACAGTCACTATTATGAAGAAAATGATATTATTCACTACGTTACTGCCCCATGCTCACCATAACAGAGTGGTTTTGTTGAAAGAAAAAATCGCACTTGTAGACACCCCCCATTGAAATTTTGATTAAGAGAACTATTAAAAACCTTGATTCTGAGTCCAAAGGACCACACAAACCTTAATAGACCATAGATAGCCTAGACCCATTAGAATTGTCCTAAAATTGCCTAAAACATATCCCAAGTTTAAGTATACATTGAGAGTTTTCCAACGGTCCAATAATCACCCAAATTAGGTTGCACACCTGATTTAGAAATTGTTTTTTGGATTCTTGTAGGCTTATGTAAGGATCAAGGTTTTCAAACAGTTGATGAAGGGATCTCGCTCCAATTTTTACGATTCTCGATCCCATTCACAACGAAGCTCACACCCGATACTTCAAGGATCTCGCACCAGCTAAAGCACAGATCTCGATCCCATTCACAACGGATTTTGCGCCCTCTACTTTACGGATCTCGCTCGTATTGTCTCACGGAATGCGTTCCGTAACATTATAGATGTGGTGCCTGATCAAATTGGATCTCGGTCCCAGAATTTTAAGATCGCGACCCAACGTTCTCGGAACTAGATCCTAACCTAATAAGGTGTTGACCCCCATCCTATAATCTATGGAGCTCACTCACGAGGAAAGTGGATCCCGATCCCGAATGTATAAGGTTCTTGATTTATGAAATCTCGGATTGCGACCCTAAGAATTCGGACGTTAACTCCATGTCTATTTATTTGTTCATTGTAGTCGGTGATTCATACTTGCAATGGGCATTTAATTGTGCCTATAGTAATTCCAAAAACAAAAGGCTTAATTTTGTATAGGTTGTGGTTTCTATGAGGTTAGAAATTACAACCTTAAACAATCCAATTAAGATGCACCTCTAAATTTTATCATAATATGGAATTTTTATGTAATTTTTTTTAAGATTATCTAAAATCTATTTTTCATATCTAATTAAATAAAGTTAAACTGCAAAATGGTTAAAATCCTGTAGATCTATAAACATATGAAAATTCTTAAAATGGACGGTGTAGATAATATGTTGCAAGATGAACATTTTATAGCACTCAAATTTTTATTTTTTTTCATACACTCATATATTTTGATGTCGAGATGATCAATTAGAGACTTTTTCAATATTAAAATAACCTTTTCTGATGGATTTTTGGGGTGCATCTTTAGTTCTACATTTTATGGTTGCGACCTTATACAAACCTTTTCCTATATCTTTGATTTTATAAAGTACTATATAATTCTCAAATGAGTTCCCAAATTTGGGGCCCAAATTGAATCTGAGCCGATCTGACTGTCACGACCTCATTTTGTATTTAAATTTTAATTTTTTTTTTATAAATCCAAATAACTTGAAAGTTTGGACGTGTATTCGTTAAAAATAGGATAATCTAATAAAAATATCAAAAAAATAATTTAGAGGAAATAAATTGATCAAATTACCCCTAAAATGTTTCAAGGGTATTTTGATCTAGTTATTTATTGCGAAATATTTTTTTGATATTTTTCTTAGATGTGCCTTGAGAAGAATTGATGTCTAAAATTTCAAGTTATTTGGATTTGTATAAAAAAAATTAAAATTAAAATACGCAATGAGGTCGTGACCATCAGATCGGCTTAGATTCATACTGGGCCGTTGGGCTCATATGTTCATATGAGCTAGTGTGCTAATCTCAACATTTTCCATATATATATATATATATATATATATAGAATAAATTTATTTTACCATTTTTTAACTTTATAAAAGAAACTTTTTAAATAAAAATAACATTTAATTATAAAAATTAATATTTTTAGCAAAATTTTCATATAGTCATTTATATCGAAAAGTAACGGTGATGCATTTCCCCAATTTAAGCCTGACAGTAACCATATATGCTTAGGTTGCATCCAAATGGTACCCAAATCCTAGACAATATATTTCCATGTATACAAATGCCAACGTAAAGCTCATTTTCGTATCATGTATGCGAATTTGAGCAATACTAACATTAATCATTCATAGCATTAGAAAACTTTATTTCATGCTAGATTAATAAGATTTAATTAATCCACCGACATCTAGGATTGGTTGTGCATGGATCTAGCTGTATGGGCCATAGATAGAACAATGGTTTCTAAATTTAAATAAATTGAGATCGCAGTTGTATGGGAATGGGCTGCAGTGCTAAGTTGGTGCACGAATCCATGTGTAATGGAATTGGGTTCTTCATACAAGTGGAGTTCTGCGATGGGGGCGCGACCACCATTGTGCAGAACGCTATCCTACAAGGAATGGAGCTTGATCCTAGCCAAATAGGATTATGGTATTGTTTAGATGGGGCTGAGACTTAACATTAAATGGGATCGCGTTCTTGTTGTCGACGGGAGTGTGATCCTAATAGACATGGAAGCACGATCCCATGTTACATGTAACACGTTTTTGTCAAATAGGGATCTCGATCCCAATGTATCAAGATCTCGCCCCCTATTCAAACAGGATCTCACTCCCTATTCAAACAGGATCTCTCTCCCAAATCAAACGGGATCTCATTCCGTAAATACATGGAACACGTTCCCGTTAAATAAGGATCTCAATCTTAATGTATCAGGATCTCGCTCCTTGTTCAAACAGGATCTCAATCCGTAACTTCTACCCTCACCGGAACTCTCTCCCCTAGCTCCAGAGCTTTTGGGCAGCTATCGATTCGATGCTCCCGCTCTTGGAACCGGACCCGCTCCTGCTCTGGCTCTCGGTAACTATGAGCAAGCTGCCGTGCGTGCAAGGGATGCCGCCGTGCCTGTAAGAGAGCAAGCCACTGTGCGTGCAAGGAATGCTGCTGAGTACAGAGAGTTCATGTCGTCGAGCACGTTCATGCTGCTGAGCACAGAGAGTTCATGTTGCTGAGCTCGACGCTACCATGTGTGACGCTGTACAGCCATTTAGGAGAAATTTTTCTCACTCTTATGATTTCTTGCTAACACTTGTGTGCCATGTGGATGCCTCTGGATGCTACTTGTATGCCATGAGGATGCCACTTGCAACTTATGTGCCATGGGGATGCCTCTTGATGCCATTTCTTATGTGCCACTTGCAACTCCATGGGGTCTCACTTCTCCCTGCACTCTCACCCACGTCCTTCCTTAAGGCCTCAAGACCCTAAGTTTGAAACCATCCCTTGAAACTTGGTATTTTGAAGAGAAACCTGTGAGGGGAAACGTGGAGTTCTTTTGGTACAAGGTAAGTAGATCTAGCATTCAAGTTTCTATGAGTGAGTATGAGTGTTTTGCATGAAATATAAGCATGGTTATAAGTATGATTTTTGAATGAGGATGTGGTTGCATGCTATTGAATTTATGCTAGAATATGCTTATTTTTCCAGGACTGTGATTCTTATTGGCATGATAGATTAAGTATTGAAATTAGTTATATTGGCTATGAGAATTTGTGGAAAAGTAGCCTTATGCCTCTATTTTAAGATAGAAATGACCATGTGTTAATGTCCATTCTAGTTTGGAAGTTATGGGTCATTTTTTAAAATATGTCGAAGCTATAAACTGCATTTTCAAGAACTTTGCATGTGCTTAATTGAGATTGTTCACTTACCAAATCATGTCCAAATGAGCTCAAACTATTTTCAAAATAAATACGAGGGAGTCTATTTCAAAAATAGTTTGGAAAAATTGTTGAAGTTCCCTATGGATTAGAAGTTATTCTCTTTTTTGTATGAAGATATCACTATTGTGGTTGCAGTGAATTTCCAGAACTGTTGTATATTTTATACTGAACTGTTTACTAACCAAATGGTGTTCAAATGATCTAAAACCACTTTTAAATGAAATATGGGCATGTATTTAGTTTTGAAACCATTTTTAAATTCTTTATGGTTTGGGAATTATGCATCTCTTTGTATGAAGATGTCACTGTTGAGAATTATAGTGAATTTTCAGAACTATTATATGTTTTGTAATAAACTATTTATTAGCCAAATCAAGTCCAAATGAGCTCAAACCACTTTTAAACGAAATATGAGTGAGTCTAGTTCAAATTTGGTGTTAGTATTATGTTGAGATTTCCCATGGTTTTGAAATGATGCCCATTTTTGTGTGAAGGTATCACTGTGGTGGTTGCAGTGACTTTCCAGAAACTGTATATGTTAGACTGTTTACTGACCAAATGGTGTCAAAATGATCGCAAACCACTTTTAAATGGAAGATGGGTGTGTCTATTTCAAAAATAGTCTTAGAACCATGTTGAAATTCTCTATAATTTGGGAGTTATACGCTCCTTTTTGTATAAAGATGTCTCTGTTGTGGTTGCAGTGCACTTTCCAGAACTGTTATATGTTTTAGGAAAAGTTTTTCACTGACCAATATGTCTTTGATTGAGGCCAAACCACTTTTAAATGAAGAATGAGTAAGTCTATTTTTAAAATTGGTTCTGGGACCATGAATAAATTCCCTATGAATTGGAAGTTTAGTAAAAGTTTATAATAGGCTATCTGAAAATTATGTTCTGTTATGAATTATTGAATATGCATGGTTGCAATGCTTATGATATAGTGAATGCTTACGAATTATTGAATATGCATGGTTGCAATGAGACATGCCGATGATATAGTGAATGCGTACAAATTATTGAATAAGCATGATTTGTAATGAGACAGACCTGTGAGATATGAATATGCATGATTGTAATAAGACATGCCTATGAGATATGAATATGCATGATTATAATAAGACATGCTCATGAGATATGAACGAGCAAGGTTGTAATAAGATATGCTTATGAACTAGTGAATGGTTATGAAATGATGAATGTTCATGTAATATTGAATGAGCATGGTTCATGCTTATGAAATATTGAAGGGAAAATTACTAAAAAACCCCCAAAATGAGCTTTTTAGACCTTCTACCCCCGCACCCTAATCTTTCTTTACTCCTTTTTTTAAAAACCCAACTTTCCTTAAACGTGCTATCAAATCCTACGAACGGATCCCATTTTCCATTAACATTGGACCGCCATTATTATTTACCAGACTGCTTATGACAAAACAACATGCCGCATCGAATATCTAAAACATCAGACTGAAGCTCCTGCGTATCCAGGAAACATATTGCCAGAGTTCTTAGTTTTGCCGGTGCGTGTTTTTTAGATTCCGGACTAGTTATTAGTAGTGAATCAATCTCTGAAATGAATTCAAGAAAAGCCGGAATGCCTTTTAGTTATATCGGAGTGCTTTTTACAGATGACGGACTGCATTTTTATAGTGAACTAATCTCTGGAGTGCTTTCCGAAGTGCTTTCTAATGTTTTCGGAGTGCATTTTACAGATGCCAGAGTTCTTATTTAATAGTGAACATTCTTTTGAGTGCATTCAGAAAACGCCGGAGTGGTTCTTAGTTTTGACGATGCACGTTTTTTAGATTTCGGTTTGCCTATTAACAGTGAATCAATCTTCGGAGCGGATTCAAGAAAAGCCGGAGTGATTTTTAATTTTGCCGGAGTGTTTTTTACAGGTGCCAGACTGATTTTTTACAGTGAACTAATCTCCAAAGTGCTTTCAGAAAATGCCAGAGTGAGTTTTAGTTTTGTCGGAGCGCGTTTCATAAATGTCGGACTGTGATCTCTGGAGTGCGTTAAAAAAATGCCGGATCCCCCAAAAATGCTTCAAGTTCTTGGTTTGTTCGTTCATTCTTTGTTTGTTATAAAATACTGGTTTTCTTTCTCCAAACAACATTCTTTCTCTGTTTAGAAAACATCTGTGCTGTGTGAAATCCCTCTTTAGAATACCTCTATTGTGTGAAATCTCTATCTTTCTCTCTCTAGGGTACCCCTATTATGTGAAATCTCCATATCTCTTTTTTTCTCTCTCTAGAATACCTCTATTTTGTGCAAAATCTCCCTCTATCTCTCTCAAACACATATACACACTCTCTCTCTCCTCTCTTGAGGAATGGGTAAAAACCAAGGTTCGTGAGGAAAATAGAGTAAATGGGTTAACGGGAGGGGGAACAGGTAAAGGTCAAAAGATGGGTAAAATTGTCTTCAACTCATATGTTTTTTGGTTGGGGAGTTTTAGTACGAAAAGTTGATTTTTTAAAAAGAAGAGTGAAGAAATGTTAAGGTGGGGTAGAAGGTCTAAAATGCTCATTTTGGGGGTTATTAGAAATGCTTATAAAATGGTGAATGCTTTTAAGATATTGAGTGTGCATGGTTGTAATCAGACATGCCACATATGTGATAGGATAATAATGTGATATGAAGCACTACGCAACGGGTCATCCGTTGGTAGTGTAATGTGACATGATAGTAATGTGATATGATAATAATGTGATATGAAGCACTACGTAACGGGTCATCTGTTGGTAGTGTAATGTGATATGATAGAAATGTGATATGACAGTAATGTGATATGATAAGAATGTGATATGAAACACTACGCAACGGGTCATCAGTTGGTAGCGTAATGTGATATGATAGTGATGTGATATGGTAAGAATGTGATATGTGATAAGACCTGTGTGGTCATCTATGTGACATGTGATATGTAATTAGTTGGCATGCTTTGAGCGTATTGCATAACCATACTGTGATATGTGATTGATTGGCATGCTTTGAGCATATTGAATGACCATACTAGGGTATGTGATTGATTGACATGCTTTGAGTGTATTGTATGACCATACTGTGATATGTGATTGATCGGTCTGTTTCGAGCGTATTGCATGGCCAGACTATAAGATCGCTTGGCATGCTTTGAGCGTATTGCATGATCATGAGATGATAAGTGATTTTAGTGGTATGCTTTGAGCGTATTGCATTGCCAACTAGTGCCGACAGTTCCCTAACTCCCTATGATTGGAGGGGAGTTAGAAAGAGTGTGATGGGAGGGTCACACCCTCCAAAATTATGTGAAATGAAAAAGGGAGATTACCGTGTCTTGCAAGGCATAAGCCTATCAAAAGCCCCAAAGCGGGTTGAGGATTGTGTGTGTGCGTGAGTGAAGGCATTACGACCCATTGAATTGTCATTGTCTTCCCTCCTGAGTGATGGTAGAAGTCCTAAGAAATAGGATTGGCTTGGTCTGATGAATAAAGCTTCTACTTTGGGAGTAGGAGAATTAGGGTGTGAGTTAGTTAGTGCTTGCTAATGTTGCTTACACTTATTAGACTTGTTGAGTTATAGTTATAATAATTTGTTATGATGCTCGAGATGAAAGGGGTTTGATAAATTGTTAATTCGTGTGATATCTGCATTGTAATTGCTCATCTTTGAAAAGAAATTACTCACGACGCGTTACTAATACAATGGTGACATGTGACTTCATATTGTAAAACTTGTATGAAACTTGGGACAGTTATGGATGATGCTTGACGTGTTGATCTACTTACTGGGCTTTATAGCTCATTCTGTTTATTCCCATCCTTGTAGATTGACAGCTGCGGGTTAAGGATGGATGGGTGGTGATCGTGATTGGCGGATTGAAGGTCCACGCTTGACGAAAAAGGTTCCTTGTGACCGTAGGTGTTAGATGGTAGTTGGCAATATAGTAGTTCTATTGTGAATATGTATTTTTGTTATTGGGCCTTTGGTGCCTTGGACAATTTGTAATACTCTGAAGTTGTATATATAAGTTTCAGTTTTAGTTTGTCCAGTTTTGTTGTGGTTGTGTTGGAGATTTTATCTTTCTTTCGTGGTTTGCTGTAATTACCATTTTCTAAAAAGCGTTGAGCGCACTCCCACTTGAGTGGCATTCACTACCTTTGATCATGTGCTTGCACCTTGCTGCCCTCCGGTTAGTAAGGCAAGGGTCAGGGGGTGGGGTCGTGACAGTTATGGTATCAAAGCAGATATGATAGGATTCTTGGCCTAGAGAGTCTTAAAAGTGTCCTTAGAGTGGTTTTTGGATAGGCTAGTAATTGGGTGTTCTTATTTTAGGTCAAGATGACGAAGACTCATGCAAACAATGCGAGTTCTAGTAATGAGAACACTGAGGCCTTGGGGGAATTCTTCAAGACGCTCGTGGCCATGACTCAAATGATGAAGGATTAAATGCCAGTCTCGGCTACCTCTGCCCCAAGCCATGATGACAGTGGATTGATTGAGAAGTTTAGGAAACTTGAACCTCCAGCATTCTCGAGACACAGGGGAGTGGAAAAGACTGAAAGATGGAGGAGGCAAGTAGAGAAGGTTTTTGAAGTGTTGCATTACTTTGATGAACACAAAATAAGATTGGGGACTTTTATGTTAGAAGGGGATGCCGAGCACTGGTGGAGCTCGGTGAGGCAATCCTGGGAGGAGACAGGAACTGCGGCAACCTGGGAAAATTTTCTAGTGGTATTTAATGAGAAGTACTTCCCGGATGCAGTCTGAGAAAGATAAGAAGTAGAATTTATTGAGCTGCAGCAAGAGAGCCTGTTAGTGGAACAATATGTAGCTAAGTTTATAGAACTCTTCTGCTACGTGCCACATATCATCAATACAGAGGCACGTAAGGCGAGTAAGATTGAGAGAGGCCTCAGGCCAGATATTCGAGGAAGAGTGATGTTAGCCAATCTCAAGGTGTTCCCCCCATTGATGGACTTGGCTATGAAAATTGAGAAAGACTGTGAGGAGTACCAGTTAAGGAAGGAGAAGCAGAAGGGAAGGCTTTCGCCTCCAAGAGATAGTCTAGAAAACGGAAGTCGGGGTACGGTATCGGCTAAAAGACCTTTCAGGGCGATGTTCGGTAAAACTAGCGAGTGCACTATGAATTTCGTGGGAAGCCCAGTCATGAGGCTTCCGAGTGCTGCCTAAAGACTAAGGCATGCTTTAAGTGTGGCAAGTCAGGTCACCGGATTAAAAACTGCCCAGTAAAGAGGAACGAGTTTAAGCCAAAGACTCAAGGTCGGTTGTTTGCACTATCAGAACAGGAGGCGTAGGTTTCTACCTCAGTTTTCCAAGGTAAGATTTTTTATTTTATTAGGGAAGCTAGAATTTGTTCGATCCTGATTTCTCATTATTCCTTAGTGCACCACATTTTGCATGTCAACTGAGCATTGAATCTGCACCTCTTGATCATACCTTATTGTGTGCACACCTTTTTGAGGGACTCTTTGGTGACTGAATCCTACTTTAGGTACCAGGGGTACAATTGGTAAGTGGAGTCTTGCCCATAAATTTGATTATTTTGGATGTCTAGGATTTTGACATCCTCCTGAGTATAAGTTACAGCAGTATAAGTTAGCTGTAAGTTCTTCATGCCTCAGTAGATTGTTGGAGAAGAGTGCCACTTTTAGAACACGCCCCCCCCCCCCCCCCCCCCCCTCCCCACCTATTTATCCGATGATCAAGTATATGATTTTGAGGACAAAATCCATTTTTAAGGGGGGGATGATGTAAGGATCGAGGTTTTCAGGCAGTTGATGAAGGGATGTCGCCATGCGTGTAAGAGAGCAATATGCCGTGCATGCAAAGGATGTCGACGTACATGCAAAGGATGCCACTGTGCATGTAAGAGAGCAAGCCACCTTGCATGCAAGGGATTCCGCCGTGTGTGTAAGAGAGCAAGCCACCGTGCGTGTAAGAGAGCAAGCCGTTGTGCGTGAAAGGAATGCCACAGAGCACAAGGAGTTCATGTCGTCGAGCACGTTCATGCTGCTAAGCACAAAGAGTTCTTGCTGCCAAGCATGACACTACCATGCGCGAAGCTGTACAGCCATTTAGGGGACCTTTTTCTCACTCTTATGATTGCTTGCTACCACTTGTGTGTCATGTAGATGCCTCTTGATGCTACTTGTGTGCCATGAGGATGCCACGTGCAACTTATGTGCCATGTGGATGCCTCTTGATGTTATTTGTAGTTTGCATGCTGCCCCTTTCATTTCTTATTTATTCACCCCTTTACACCCCTCCATGGGGTTTTGGCTTTCTCTCTTCTCCCTGCCCTCTCACTCACGTCCTCTCTTAAGAGCTCAAGGCCCTAAGCTTGAAACCATCCCTTGAAACTTGGTATTTTGAAGAGAAACATGTGCGGGAAAACTTGGAGTTCTTTTGGTACAAGGTAAGTAGATTTAGCATTCAAGTTTCTATGAGTGAGTTTGATTGTTTTGCATGAAATATAAGCATAGTTATAAGTATGATTTTTGAATGAGGATGTGGCTGCATGCGATTGAATTTATGCTAGAATATGCTTGTTTTTCGAGGACTGTGATTCTTATTGGCATGATATATTGAGTATTGAAATTAGTCCTGTTGGCTATGAGAATTTGTGGGAAAGTACCCTTATGCCTCTATTTTAAGATGGAAATGACCTTGTGTTAATGCCCACTCTACTTTGGAAGTTATGGGTCATTTTCTAAAATATGTCAAAGCTATAAACTTAATTTTCAAGAACTTTGCATGTCAAAATGAGCTTAAACTACTTTTAAAATAAATATGAGCGAGACTATTTCAAAAATGGTTTTGAAACCATGTTTAAATTCCCTATGAATTGGAAGGTATACTCCTTTTTGTATGAAGATGTCAATGTTGTGGTTGCAGTGAATTTCCAGAACTATTGTATGTCTTGTACTGACTGTTTACTGACCAAATGGTATCAAATGATCTAAAACTACTTTTAAATGAAATATGGGTATGTCTAATTAATTTTTTTTTTGAAACCATGTTTAAATTCTTTATGGTTTGGAAATTATGCCGATGTTTGTATGAAGATATCAGTGTTCATAATTGCAGTGAATTTTCAGAACTGTTGCATGTTTTGTAATGAACTGTTTATTAGCCAAATCATGTACAAATGAGCTAAAACTACTTTTAAATGAAATATGAGTGAGTCTAATTCAAATTTTGTGTTGGGACCATGTTGAAATTCCCCATGGTTTAGAAATTATGTCCCTTTTTGTGTGAAGGTGTCACTGCGGTGGATGTAGTTAATTTCCATAAATGGTACATATTTTTGTAATGGACTGTCTACTAACCGAATGCTGTCCAAATGATCTAGCACCAATTTTAAATAGATGATGGGCGTGTCTACTTCAAAAATGGTTCTGGAACCATGAAGAAATTCTCTATGATTTGCGAGTTATGCTCCTTTTTGTATAAAGATGTCTCTGTTGTAGTTGCAGTGCAGTTTCCAAAACTGTTATATGTTTTATAAAAGTTATTCATTGACTAATATGTCTCTGATTGAGGCCAAAACACTTTTAAATGACGAATGAGCAATTCTAGTTTCAAATTGGTTTGGGTCCATGACTAACTTCCCTATGGATTGGAAGTTAGGTAAAATTTTCTAAGAGGCTATCATTCTGAAAATTCTGTTCTATTATGAATTATTAATATACATAGTTGCAATGAGATATGCTTATGATATAGTGAATCCTTACGAATTATTGAATATGCATGGTTGCAATGAGACATGCTTATGATATAGTGAATGCTTACGAATTATTGAATATGCATGATTATAATAAGATAGGTCTATGAGATATGAATATGCATGAATGTAATAAGACATGCTTATGAGATATGAATATGCATGATTATAATAAGACATGCCTATGAGATATGAATGATCATAGTTGTAATAAGATATGCTTATGAACTAGTGAATTCTTATGAAATGATGAATGCTCATGTAATATTGAATGAGCATGGTTCATGCTCATGAAATATTGAATGCTTATGAAATGGTGAATGTTTATGAGATATTGAGTGTGCATGCTTGTAATCATACATGCCACTGATGTGATATGACAGTAATGTGATATGATAAGAATATGATATGAAGCACTATGCAACAGGGCATCCATTGGTAATGTAATGTAATGTAATATGATAATAATGTGATATGATAGTAATGTGTTATGATAAGAATGTGATACGAAGCACTACACAACGGGTCGTCCGTTGGTAGTGTAATGTGATATGATAGTAATGTGATATGATAAGAATGTGATATGAAGCACTACGCAATGGGTCATCCGTTGGTAGTGTAATGTAATATGATAGAAATGTGATATGATAGTAATGTGATATGATAAGAATGTGATATGAAGCACTACGCAACGGATCATCCGTTGGTAGTGTAATGTGATATGATAGTGATGTGATATGGTAAGAATGTGATATGTGATAAGACCTGTGTGGTCAGTTATGTGACATGTGATTAGTTGGCATGCTTTGAGCGTATTGCATGACTATACAATGACATATGATTGATTGGCATGCTTTGAGTGTATTGCATGACCATACCATGATATGTGATTGATTGACATGCTTTGATAGTATTGCATGACATATTGTGATATGTGATTGATCGGCCTGCTTTGAGCGTATTGCATGGCCTGACTATGAGATCTCTTGACATGCTTTGAGCGTATTGCATGACCATGAGATGATATTCGATTTTAGTGGCATGCTTTGAGCGTATTGCATGACCATGAGATGATATCTGATTTTAGTGGCATGCTTTGAGCGTATTGCATTGCCTACTGGTGCTGGTAGTTCCCTTACTCCTTATGATAGGAGGGGAGTTAAAAGGAGTGTGATGATAAGACCCCCCAAAATTTTGTAAAATGAAAAGGAGAGAATCTAGCCTCTTGCAAGGCATAAGCCGATCAAAAGCCCCAAAGCATGCTGAGGACTATGTGTGTGCGTGAGTGAAGGCATTACGACGTGGGTCATCGACTTGTCATTGTCTTCCTTCCTGAGTGATAGAAGAAGTCCTAAACAATAGGATTGGCTTGGCTTGATGGATAGAGGTTCCATTTCGAGAGTAGGTGAATTAGGGAGTGAGTTAGTTAATGCTTGCTAATGTTGCTTACATTTATTGGACTTGTCGAGTTATAGTTATGATAATTTGTTATGATGCTCGAGATGAAAGGGGTTTGATAAATTGCTAATTCATGTGATATCTACATTGTATTTGCTCATCCCTAAAAGGAAATTACTCACGACAAGTTACAAATACAATGGTGACACGTGACTTCATATTGTAAAACCTACATGAATAACAGTGTATGAGCTGGAATGCTTCACGCTTTGATCTACTTATTGAGCTTTATAAATCATTCCGTTTACTCCCATCCTTGTAGATTGACAGCCGCGGGCCGAGGACGAATGGGTGGTGATCGTGACTAGCGGATTGAAGTCTTGCGCTTATGAAAATGCTTCCTTGTTACTGAAGGTGTTAGATGACAGTTGGCCATATAGTTTTTCTGTTGTGAATATGTATTTTTGTTATTGGGCCTTTGATGCCTTGGACAATTTGTAAACGGTTCTTTCTATAGAAATAGAATGGTGTGGTGATCCATCTATACTATGTTGATAGCTTATCAATATACTAAGAGAACTTAGGTTCAACCAACTGATGAAGCCATAATCATACCTATCACTCATTGATATGGATCAATTCCGAGTTGACCGTTGTATATATAAGTTTCAGTTTTAGTTTTTTCAGTTTTATTGTGGCTGTATTGGAGATTTTAGCTTTCTTTCGTGGTTTGTTGTGATTATCATTTTCTAAAAAGCGTTGAGCACGCTCCCACCTGAGTGGCATTCGTTACCTTTGATCACGGGCTTGCACCCTACTGCGCTCCGGCTAGTATGACAAGCGGGGTCGTGACTGCTTATCTAGAGTTTTTTGGTTTTAACTAATTAAAAAATAAAATTTATTGCACCATCAGACCATATTTGGACCCGTCGGGCTTCGACACGGCCCGTCCCGAGCCTTGACACTTGTAGGGTTTCACAAGGACAAAATCATCATTTTCTGAAACTGTTTAACCGTAAGTCCGATTTGGGTGATTCTTGAACCGTTGGAAGGATATCTGGGATAGATTTTGAGAAATTTTGAGACAATTCTATCGACTCTTGGCTGTCTGTGGCCTATTAAGATTTGTGTAGTCCGTTGGACTTAGAATCGAAGTTTTTAGGAGTTCTCACAGTCAGAATTTAGAGGGGGTGTCTACAATTGCCCCTCTTTGGCATTCACCTGGGGCATCGGGTGATTGACAAGAAGTATATACTAGAGACGTGGTGGGATGGAGATTTTTTTTCGAGAGATCATTCTTTTAAATGACGAGTACCCTTCGGGTAGGTGGTACGCCAATGGATACTTTGCTATGTAGAACATTGAATTGGCACTACTATCTTTGACTCAGTGGGTTGAGAGATCTTTGACAATCAGGATCCGAAATGACAATCAATAGGAGTTGTGCTATCTTTGAGCCAGTGACATCCCATGCTGTAGTCACTCCAATGCTACTGGAATGCTGCTTGTGTAGTCATCTTTGACTTTAGACCATTTTCTGTAGTCTGGTTCTCCCAAGAGTTAGATTTAGAAGACATAATGTAATGATGAATTCTTGGCTAAAAATGTTTCGGTGAGGGAACCTATTGGTTGGTTTTTTTGTTTTCCTAAGGATTTGCAAGCATGATGATCCAAGATTTTGTGGCAGAGGACATATCATATCCAAGCCTTCAACCTTCGTTTTTTTTTACATTTTAGATGGTTTATAAGATAGATAGAATTTTGATATAGAAACGGATTCGGGCTACAAGTTTAACTAAAGAAACATTTTTAAAAACTAAAAGAAACAACTAGGGGAAATTTTGTAGACATATGAGGACTTCTTGAAAAATATGTTTAGTAAGCAAGTTAGGCTCATTCTACCATGGAGCCCTATTTTATTTTATTTTACTTATTTATTTATTTATATTTTTAAATAGAGCTTGTCAAGCCTCGACTTGGTATTTTCTAGACGAGAAATCACCAAGTACTTCGTTATCTTCCAATTTGCCTCTTATGTAACAATTCAAGGGAGATATTTTTATTGAAGTTTGTTAGCAAACCGATATTCTGGATAATGTGGGAAACTGCCTTTGAGCACTTAGAATCCCCTCGAACTTCCAAATTTGTTCCAACACTTACCTGCCCTTTGAAGTTCAGTTAGTCGAGGTCATTCTCATAAGGGATCACTTGTGGAGAGTCCTCGACCTGGTAACTAGGATCGTTTCTTAGAGTCCACAACGCCTTGTATTCCAGCTCAGTAACTTTCTAAGATGAGTAGTTGTTTATAGTGCAAAATCAGTGAGATTTTCAGAGGAAAATCCCTCATATCTGAACACCACAAACTGATTTTAAAAGAAGATGATAGAGAATGTTGGGAAAATCGAATCCTGATCTAAGGCCAGATCCGCTGAGAAACGAGCGAATTTGTTGTCAGATTAGTGGTAGCGCTAGCATTGATCTGAATCTGAAACATGAAATAAAAAGCAATAAAAACTAATCTAATCTAATTAAAATGAAATAAAAACGGATAATAAATAATAAAAGGGTAAGAAACGATACCAAACCGGACTAGATGGCCCGGGACTCTCGAGCCTTCTGGGGCTCCCCCGTATCAGAACCGGTCCTCTTTTATCTCTCTGAGTTGGATGTCCACCAGAAAGTCTCTGGTTGAAGAAGGGTGGTTGTGCCCTAGGTCAAGGTTTTCTCAAACTTTGGTTTTCTCTCAGGAGGCTCGGGTTTTTGAAGCAGTTTCTTGAGTTTTCTCGTCTGTCGTGTAACTCTCTTAGATTTTTGATCTCTATCTTGTCTCTCCTAGGGTTTGGTCTCTCTCTTTTTTTTTCCAAATGACCACGAAAAGAAGGTTTGTAGGGGTCAAAATCTGTTGGGGAGAATATACTCACATAACCTACATGTACTTATCCAAAATGGGTTTACTAGGTTAAGTGTAATCTTAAGGGTTCAGGAAACCACATAATTTGCTAGATTTAAAATGGGGTGTCTACAGTTGCCCCTCTTTGGCGCACTCCTTGTCCTTTGAGGGACAGGTTAGTAACAAAGAAGTAGACACTCTGACCTTCCCTGTCCTTTGAGGGGCAGGTGAACGTCAAAGATTTATTCCTGAGGTCCCGTGGTCTGATGGCACACCAACTATCCCTCCAAGTCATTGCGCTCATCGAGCTCACCCACCTAGGGCATTTTTCCTCCTATTTCGACGTCAGATGTCAATGAGTTACACAAGCTTGAAACTCGAGTTGGATTTTTTGGCCATGCCATTTAACTTCAGGGGTATTGCAGTTCGAAAATTTTTAACTCTGGCATCTTCTTTGATTTCCTTAGGGTTTCCTAAGGATGTCTATAGGAAAGGCTTTCTATAAGAAGAGACTTGTCTGGATGAATCCGAAGTGAGAGACGACGCAACAACACGACAATAGCAGCAAACACGATACTCATCATGTAAGGGTATCCAAGCTCCTTCGTTTTAAAAGACGTTTTAGAAATTTTGAAGATAGGGGGAGATTTGAAATAGAACCCGGAGCAAGGACTGGTTACGATTTTAACAAAGAAATTAAAGTTTTTGAAAACACAAGACATATAGTGAAAATTTTGAAAAGGGGAAGATATTTCAAAAAACAAGGTTGGTTAGCAGTTTAAACTCCTGCAACCATAGGGCCCTCTAAGTAGTTTAATGTCATGCAGCGATGGACAACGTAGTCGGCAGTTATACTCATACGACCATGGAGTTATTATTATTATTTTTGCTGCCCCTGTTGGGGGGTGGTTTTCTTTTAGTGTAAGCCTTACAATTTAACCACTTGTGACCCCTTTGGTGGATCCTATGTGAGCGTATAGGGTCTTTGCTTGAATCTTCGTGACGTAGAATCATCAAGTATTTCTTTATCTTCCAACCTAGCTCTTGCATTGCAATTCAATGAGATTTGGAGTTTCGAGCGAAACAGAGTCTTGAAAATATAGGATACTGCCCATAGGTGTTCAAAATCTCTTTGGATTTTTGATTCGTTCCTTCACCACCCACCTTCCGTCAGGCTAATGCTTATTAATTTTTCTTTTAACACCACTTTGACTTAGGGGAGGAAAAGAATATGTTTAGAGAGAAAAGACTTTGGAGATTAGAAGGAAGGAGAGAACTTCTTCCTTTTTTGTCGCCCCGGGGTCCCTTTCGGGTGTTCAACCCGATAGCCTTTTTTTCTACGCTTGGGGGTTCCTTTTGGATTTTCAGCCCAGTGGATATATACATATATATATATATATATACATTTTTTATTTTTTTTTGTCAGCGCTCCGAAGTCCCTTTCAGGTTTTCAGCCAAGTATTCCTTTAAGATTTTCTGCCCAGCGGATTTTTTTTTTTTTGGAAGAAGAGAACAATGATAAAGGAAGTGGAGGAGGAGATAGAAGAGTCAAAGGTGCCCTTTTTTGTTTTTTAGCAATTCGCCTTAAGATCATGTAAGAATTTGATCATCTTTCCCTCCTCCAAGTGGCATGGAGGTTTTAATATAGATCTTCCTTTGATTTCCCTTGACCCAGGTTGGCATCCAAACTCTTTTTGACAATGGTTGTTGAATTTTCATTGAACTTTTTCTTTAAACTGCTCCACTTGAAACTTGATTTTGGAATTAAAAATCATTCTTAGTTTCCAAATCCCTTAACCCTTTGTATGGATGGATAGTCTCATCAGTGTTTTCCCGTTGATTGAGTACTTCATGTTACACATTAGGCAGTAATGCCTTTTGAAGTGTGAGGCATGAATGCCTCATTTGGTTATTTACAAGGGGTGACTGATCACCCGACTCGTTTTTGATAATCTTTTTCATTGTAAATTTCGAATTGCTTTTCGGGGGTTAACTCCGTAGTAGACTCCTTTTCAGTGCTCAAGCTTAGGTGAGACTCTCATGCCAAAGGAGTGATTGAGTTGTTATTAGATAGCCTCACGACATGTTGGGAGTCAACAAAGAAGGGTTCAATCTTGCTAGTTGCCCCTATTATATCATATTCATGAGAGGAGTTTGCCCCTATTGAATATTTTGATGGGGTGGCCCCTGCAGGGGTTTCTGTTCCGTTGGGAACTTGTTCTTCACATGATGAACTCTCTTGATATGGTGGTACTCCGATTATCAGAGTTGTACTCATGTTGTTAATGACTTTTAGAGAGCCTGCCTCTTGAGGAGGTAGTATGATCAGATTTTCAATATCCAATTCTTGATCCCAGATTGGTGGACCATTCAAGAAATTTTGTGAAGGTGGTCTAGGTGAGCCCCTTAGAATTTCTAAAGGTTCGAGCTCTATCAACTCTAGTGAAGATGCCAAATCTTTGGGAATAGCCAAATTTGGGCTCTTTGCTTCTCCATCATCTAAACTGGGTTCACCTTGAGAGTTGATTCGGTTAAATCTTCTGAGCTTAGTTCCTCATCCCATATAGGTGGGTTGGCCAATAAGTCTAGTGAAAGTGACTCAGGTGGTCCTTATAGAATTTCCAAAGGTACATATTCTTTTGATATTTGAGGTATTAGCCCCTTGTTTGGAAGTGCAATGGGAGACTTTGGGGTGTTAGCCCTTTGTTCGGAAGATGAGCCCTTCTCGTTGATCTGGATCACATCAATTTCTAACCCGTCGTCCTCATCATATTGATCCCAACTTGGGTGGGTCGTCAGGGTTTTGGGGTGAAGAGCTTCCTTTTAGCGCTTGCTCATTTGCCCCCTCACGAGTTGTTGTCTAAGAAATAAGATTTTTTTTTTGCCGTCATGGGCTTGGAAATCCATAGCTTTGAAACCTTGATTGAGCTTATGCTAGAGTTCATATTGCTCTTGCGAGTTTGATTCGTTCCACACATATGAACCATTTATTGTGTTAATTTGGAAGTACGGGTTGAAGGGTTCATATGCCCTAGTGTGACTTTTGATAATGAAGATTTCTTATGTCACTTTTGGGGGCGTATCTTGGAGTGGAATTCCATATGCGATACCTCTTTCTTTTCCCCTTTATTTGGTTATAGGCTTATAGCTAAGATCATCCTCACTGCTTTGATCTTGAGTATCCTTAGTCATTAACTCTTGGGTGAGGTTATGCTCACTTTGTTCTTCATTTATTGGACTTCCCAATTGATTTTTTCTTGTGCTCCAAGGCCTTTGTGGATGTTCTTCAGGTTTGGGCACAACTTATGATTCTCCTGAGTTAATCAAGTTGACATCAGTATTTTTTATCGAGACATCTAAAGTTTCTAATTCTTTTTTACTGTCAACATCTTCCTTTTGACATTTATCATGCCGTTATCGATGAGATCTTGAACTCTATGTCTGAAAGCTCGATATTCCTCAGTGCTATGGGCATAGTTTTGATGCTAATCGCACCATCAAGAAGTATCGCCTCTATGGAAAGGAGGAATCTTGGCTTCTGTCGGTAATTCTATGAGCCTTGCCTTAAGCAATTTCTTCATAACATCGGTCATAGGCTCATCAATGGGAGTGAATTCCCTTGGTGTAGAAGTCTGCATTCTCCATGTGGTAGAATAAATTTTAGTCTTTTCTTGTGAATGGTTTGTAGAAGGGTTTCTTTTCTTAATCATGTTCACCTCTCCTTCTTGAGAGGGTTTTTCGACTGCAGCTTTATCTTCCTTGGCTCGCTCGTATCATGATATTCTTTCAAGAATAACATCAAACGAGTAAGGGATTGCACCCATACTGAAGAACGTGACATATTTTGGAGTCATGTTCTCTAATGCCAAGCTTACCCTTGCAGCATCAGGGAGTGGAGTTTCAGTGACACACATAGTGACCTCTCTGAATCTAGTTATAAATCGGGAAGGAGATTCCCTCGATTTCTGTTTGATGGAAGTTAACTCACCAAGGGTGATGAGTCCTAGCCTTCCTCCACTATAGCGGGAGGAAAATTGCCTGAACATTTCGTCAGGACTTGCTTGAGGGTTATCATTCATGAATCTTCTGTGCCACATCAAGGGTTCTTCTGATACGCTACGCAAAAACATGACCTTAAGTTGGTTGTGGTTGGGTCGATCTGGCAGTGTGTGGACCATCAATAAGTAGTCATTAATGTGTGCCTCTAGATCTCCTTTCCCTGAAAATCTATTTCTGAATTGTGGCATCACAAACCCCACTGGTAGATCTTCTAGGTGTCATAGAACTTCTTGTACATAAGATTTAGGAGTTGAGAAATCCCATATTCCCATATTCTCTAAAGAGTTTTGGAGGTGTTTTATATGAGCAAATTGAGCCATCGTTGTAGCTGTGAGCTAACTCGGTTGTATGGTTTGTTGAACTTGATTTTGTGGTATGTGACTCGTATGAACTGGCTATTGGGCCCATGTAGCGAGTTGCCCTGAGGAGGAATGTGTTAAACTTGATGTGCCGGTTGTCGGCTTGTAGACTCACCCAAGTTGAATTGGGTCAGAGTATACCCATTACTCGGAGGTTGCACAACTTGGCCGTGCAAGGAGGCCTGTAGGAGAGAATCCCCACTTACCTGGGATGGACGATTCAAGTTGCTATGACGACTAGACCTCTAACCATGAGCGGCTAGGTCTACCTGACCCTGACTTTGATTGGATGATCTATCCCTAGGGTTAGGGTACTCTCTTGCCCCAGCACTGGACTAAAAGAGTAAAGGAATGCCATAACTACTGCCAGAGGGAGTTTGCCCTCTAGGTAGTCTTGGGATTGAGTGATGATTAGATCTCCCTTAGTGGGTTAGATTGGCAGGCTAATAGCCCTAGGATTATCCTGGTTTGAGCGAAAATGTTGTGCTTGGCCTATGACTTGAGCTTCTGACCTGACTTTCCTAGATTGAGTGCACTGCATGGTGTATCCTCTATTGTGCTGGTCTTGAAAGTAAGCATGCACATTAGGATTGTCTTTATATCGAGTTAGGTCAAAACCCTGATCTTTGCTGGTGATGGGTTGCTTGGGTAAACTTTCCCTAGTTGTATGTGAACCCATTCACCCACTAACTGACTGGTTGCCAAGACTGGAATGTTGGGCTGCTAACTGACCATCGAGGTTTACACAGTTGAGATCGGCTGACTCAGAGATTTGGGCCGGGGCCTTATTCTTGTTGTGCCGACTGGATTTGAGGTTAACCCCTATGTCTTGGAGGCTTGCCCGAGGCTTAACCCTTTGACTGTTCAAGGTGTTACGAACCTTATCAACCTATTGGCTCGTGACTTCTAAATGGTGGCCTTGAAGGCAGCTTGGACGCCTAGGTTTGGTTCCATGTGGGTCGAGAGTCGACTCATTGACACCAGTGCTATGAATGATTTGTGAGGGCGAATTGTGATAGTGGCTCTCGGACTGACAAGGTTCTCTGGATCTAAACTGAGCTGGGGCCATGGGGTTGGACCATGCTCTCCTATGATCCTGTGTCATGATTCCAAGACTTGGTGAGATCTAGACTCGACACCTCAGGGTAGACCAAGTCTGACTTTAGGGGCAAAAACCTAAGTAAGATCTAAGCTAGGACTAGACTGGATGAAACCTGCTAAACTTGATGGGTTTTTTTTTGAACCCTGAACTAGGGTAAGCCTAGTATAGCTCTAGAGGCAACTCTAGGCTTACATCTATGCTAGAACCTAGACTAAGACCTAGACTAAATGGGTCCGAGTCTCGGCTCGAACCAAGAGTGAGTCTGGGTTCGGACCTGGAAGCCTAGTTCAGACCTAGACTGAGCTGGGTGCAAGATAGGGCTGGGACCAAGAGGGTTTTGAAGATCAGACCGGGTGTGGACCCGGAATGGATCAAGGTTGGTTTAGGCTCGAGCCCCTTGCTCGGACCAAAATGGGGCCTAGGTTCGGACTTGGGCTAGGATGGGTATAAGCATGAACTTGGACCTAGAGAGTTTTGATGATCAGATCAAGTATGGACCTGGATTGGATGAAAGATGAACTAGGAACGTGCCCTCAACTCGGATCAAGGCATAACTTGGTTCGGACCTGGCCTAAGTTTGGTATAAGCCTGGACTTGGACCCAGAGGGTTCAGCTCGGACTAAAAGCGGGTCCTGTCTGAGATCTAAGATTAACCAATAAAAATAGGCATGCACAACACACGAAAACTTTTGACCTAGATTATAGGTAGGCTTGGCTTGAGAGTGGGTTACTAACTATTGAAATTCGGCTAGGTTGATATAGGTCTCCACATAGGTCCTGGCCTCCTGTTATAGGATGTTCACCAGGTCTTACTATACGTGGAGTTGCTTTGAGACAAAGGATTACGGAGGGGCTCTCACAATTAAAGATACGCGAATTCCAACCGCCTCGACTCTCAAAGCTAGGTTCCCCTCATGCCGTTAACGTGGATTTTGGGGTTTTCGAAATATTTGTTTGCTAGTTTCCCGGGCATTATCGGTTCAGTGTGTGCAAGAGTGTATAAAGAAGCATGCAAGGAAAAATCAAGTAGCAAGCAAGCAGGTACACAATGCAAGACAAATGTGAGCACTTGGCACAAATCGTGCCAAGTGAGGTGTGCTTCGGGTCACCAAAAGCGCAGTTCAGATGTAGGGGTAAGCAAACCCTAAAAAAGTATACAGTAAATGAAAGTGAAACTAGGCACAACCTGTGCCTATTTAAGCGCACCCCGAGTCGATGGTGACTCGATCAAGGCACAATTAGAGAGAGAGTGCAGGTGACCTTGGAAAATTTTTTTTAACCTCTTTTTGTTTAATGAGGAGAGACAGAAGCGGCAAATGCCGAATTAGAAGCAAATAAATGAAAGAGATTTTTTTTTTTGACAATTTTCTTTTTAAGTGAAGATTCTCTCTCGTTTTCTTTTCTTTTCTGTTTTTGTTTTTGTTTTTTTTTTTTTTTTTTTTGTTTTTTTTTGTTTTTTTTTATTATTTTTTTGTTTTTTTTTTTTTTTTTTTTTGTGAAAACGAAATGATTTACAAAAAGAAACTTTTGTAGAAAAAGTGATTTTTTTATTATTATTTTTCTTTTCCAAAAATGAAAATGCCTCAAAAAATAAATTTTTTTTTTTGAAAGCAAGATCGCCTTTAAAAGATTTTTTGTTTTTAGACACGGATGCCTAATTTTAAGAAATGAGAAATGCCTTATATATATATATATATATATATATATATATATATATATATATATATATATATATATATATATATAGATATATATATATTTGAAAACAAGATTGCCTTTAAAAGATTTTTATTTTTTTTTAAGACAAAAATTCCTAAAAAATTTGCTGATATTCTTTTTTTTAGGAAAGTAACTTTTTTATTTTTTTTAAAAAAGCTAAAGATACATTTTTTTTGTTTTGTTTTTCAGTGGATAAGAAAGAAGGTCTCAAACACTCACTCTTTTTTGTTTTTTTTTGTTTTTTTTGAAATAGAATGACCTTAAAAAAGACAAAACAATTTTTCACAAAAATGATTTTCATTTCGTTTTTTTTTTTTTTTGAAACAAAGAGAACTTAAGAAGTTTTTTTTTTTTTATTTATTTATTGCAAAGGATTTTTTTTTTGTTTTTCAAAAATGAGAAAGGCCTTAGTTTTTATTTTTATTTTATTTTTTGTTAGAAAAGCAAGATGGCCTTAAAAGAAATTTTCTTTTTTTGAAAGACTAGTGGCTTTTTTATTTTTTATTTTTGTTTTTTTCTCTACCACACCCTAAAACTCTCTCTCACGATCTTTTCTTCATATTTTCTCTCAATCTCCTTTCCCTATTTCTGGTCCTTATTTTTTCTCATTCTCCCTTTCCTATTTTCCCTTAGTCTCTCTTCTCTATCCATCTCTATCTAAATCTTCCATAAATTTCCTCTGAAGGGATTTGTTGCTATCTATTCCTCAAAATCCTTTTAACAACTTACACACCTCATCCCACTTAACTTAAAGTCACGTATTATTGATATGAAAAATTATCCCATGAATACCAAAGAAGAAAAATTTATTCCATGAATATAAAAAAAGATGAAGGATGAAGAGACTAAAGAATGTTTAGATAGTGAATACTAGCATAGACTGCTAACAATTATCCCAAAGTGTTAACTACATAATAACTCCAAAAAGAAAGCTCTATCTCCTAATAAAAAACTCTACCTCTTTTAATAAGATAAAGGAAAATGAATAAACAACAGGGAACCCTTATGAGGAAAGAAAAGAAGACAACAACGAACTAAAAAAAGATAAGAAAACTAAAATCAGAATCCCAAAAGAAAATATTTATGCCCTTCTCTCTCTTTCTCTCAGTCTAAAACGCACAAAAGTTCAAGGAGATGAAAATAAAATAAAAAACATTGAGATCTGAAAATTTATAGCTGTAAACAAAGACACGCAAGTTCTCTAAAACACAAGAAAATTGTTTGGAATGGATCCAAGCCCTTAACAAGTTGGAATAGGTGGAGAGAGAAGAAAATAGGAAGTTGAGTAGCCTTTTGAATAGAGATAAGCACGAACCCAAAACAACCTTTTAGAAGTAGAAAAGAAATAGACATAAATATAAACAAGCTATTATCACAAAAGTCCAATATGTGATCTTTTTTCTTTTTCTTTTTCCACTTACAAACAATAATAAAATTAAATAAACAAAATGAAAAGAAATACTAAGGGAAAAAGATAACAAAAACAAGATTTTCCGATGAAACATTTTTTTTATTTTTGTTTATGTTGGAATTTTTTTATTTTATTTTTTAAAAAAAGCCCTAAAAAGGAGATAGGGGGCTGCTTTTTTTTATTTTTTCGTTCATGGATCTAGCTCGAAATACTACACGGTGGGTGCCAAAGTGTTTATAGTGCAAAATCAAAGAGATATTCAGAGGAATGTATTTAGTGTTTATGAGCTATGTATTTAGTGTAGGTGGGGTTTGTATAGAGTATAAACTCTAAACATCAAATTAAAGCCTAGCTTCAAATAGTGTTGAGAAATGTGTTTTCAATACTGAAAATCTTTATGATAACTTTAAAATATATTTTTATCTTTAGTTATAAAGTTTAAAGCTTCAAAAATAATGTAGATCGACTAATCTATGAAAAATTGAAAATTTTGAAAATTGAAGATTAAAAAATGCAGTACAAAATGCACCATTTCCAAAACTTGAAATGCTTTTTTTTTTCTCATGGACATGCATCTAGATATCGAGATGATCAATTTAAGTATATTTGAGCATCAAAACAATCGCTTCTAGTGAAGTTTTTGAGGTAGGCTCTAATTTGATTGTTTAGAGCCTCGGCTCTATATAAACTTTCCCGTTTAGGTTTCATCTTCTTAAACTAACTAAATATATTCCTCATATACACAACACCCTTCAAGGTATCTGCATAGAGTAGAATGGTAGAGACGTATGGAATAAAATATTTCATAATTGGTTCACAACCATTTAAAACCAAAGGTACACCCACACCGTATGTGTTTCATTCCTTGAAAGACACCATTGGATACAATTGGCTCATAACCATTTAAAACCAAAGGTACACCTACACCATATACACTCCATTCCTTGAATGACTCCCTCGGTTAGAACTGGCTCACAACCATTTAAAATCACATGTATACTCGCACCATATGTGCTCCATTCCTTAAAAGACACCCTTAGGTATCCAAAGGTACAGTAGGGTTGATAATCAATATCGCATTTTTTCCAACTCCTACTACTCATCTTTGAATACTGAGCTATAATACAAGGTGCTGTGAACTTCAAGAAACGATCGAAGTTACCAAGTCTAGGAGTCTCCACAAATGGCTCCAAATCATTGCCTAGATCTGGCCACTGTTCACCGGAAACTTCGAACTCGCTAGCTTCCGGCTACTCTTCAGTTGCTATTGTTGTTGTTGCTACCTTAACCGGAGGGTTATAAGGTCTACTTAGGTTTTTCTGGGATTTAGAGAAGGTTTTCATAGATTTTTTAAGCGTTTTGGGACTTTCTAAGGTAGAACCCAAATTTTGGATATTGCTAGAATTTTCTTGGGAATTTTTTGGATTTTTAGTATTTTAGGAATTTTCGATGGCTTTTTCCTAATTTCAGAAATTTTTAGGTTATTTTTCGTAATTTCATAAATTTTTAGGCTATTTTTTAAGGATTTCTGACCTTTTTCTCGTGCGTTTTTTGGGCTTTGGAAGCAGGTATCTATATGCTTGAAATGGAATTTTGTTTTATTGAAATCATCAGATTTTTCAGGTTTATCCCGATATTTTAGCTTTATCTAATTAAAAAAATATGTTCGCTACATCATCAGACAACGATTGGAGCTGTCGGGCTACGACACAGCCCTCCTCAAGGCTTGATATTTGTAGGGTCCTGTAGGGATGAAATTATCATTTTCGAGAACTTTTTAACACTATGACCGATTTAGGTGATTCTTGAACCGTTGGAAAGGTCTCAGGGTATAATTGAAATATGATAGGGTTTGGGTAATTTTGGGATAATTCTATTGGGTCTAGGCTTCCTATGATCTACTAAGGTTTGTGTGGTCCTTTGAACTCAAAATCTAGGTTTTTAGGAGTTCGTTTAGCTAAAATTTCGAGGGAGTGTCTATAAGTACATGTTTTTCTTTTAGAAAAATCATTTTGTTGTGGGGTGTATGGGGCAGTAACCTTGAATGACTCCCATGGATACAATTGACTCACAATCATTATAACCAAAGGTCAAATTGACTCATGATCATAAATAACCAAAGGTACAATTGACTCACAATTTCATCCTTGCCGAACCCTACAAATATCGGGCTTCGAGGAGGGCCATGTCACAGCCCGACGAGTCCAATCGCGGTCTGATGATGTACTAAATGTATTTGTTTAATTAGATAAAGCCAAAAAATTTGGATAAACTTGAAAAATCTGAAGATTTTTGGAAAAAAAAATTCCATTTCAAGCTTATAAATAGTCGCTTCCAAAACCCAAAAATCGCATGAGAAAAAGGTCAGAAATCCTTAAAAAAATAGCCTAAAAATTTATGAAATTAGGAAAACTAGTCTAAAAATATCTGAAATTAGGAAAACCCCCAGAAAATCCCAAACAAATTCTAGAAATCTCCAAAATTCGGGTTCTACGTTAGGAAGTCCCAAACGCTTAAAAATCTAAGAAAACCTTCTCCAAATCCCAAAAAACATAAGTAGACCCTATAACCCTCCGATTAAGTTAGCAACAACAACAATAGCAACTGAAGAGTGGCCGAAATCTAGCGAGTTCGAAGTTTTCCGTGAACAGTGGCCCGATACAGGCAATCATTTGAAACCATTTGTTGAGACTTCTTTTCCTGATAACTTAGATTGTTTCATGGAGTCAACAACGCCTTGTATTCTAGCTTAGTATCTTTCAAAGATGAGTAGTAGGAGTTGGAAAATACTCTACACAGATTATCAACCCTACTTCACCTTTGGATACCTATGGTTGTCTTTTAAGGAATGGAGCATATATAGTGCACATATACATTTGATTTTAAATGGTTGTGAGCCAGTTGCAACCAAGGGAGTGATTCAAGGAATGGAGCACATATGGCGTGGGTGTACCTTTGCTTTTAAATAGTTGCAAGCCATTCGTATCCAATGGAGTCTTTCAAGAAATGGAACGCACATGGTGTGGGTGTACCTTTAGTTTTAAAATGCTGTGAACTAAATATTCAATATTATGTTCCATACATCTATACCTTTCAACTCTATGCAGATACCTCGATGGGTGTTGTGTATATAAGGAATATATTTAGTTAGTTTCATAAGATGAAAACTAAATGGGAAAAGTTTATATGGAGCCGAGGCTCTAAACAATCAAATTAGTGCCTACCTCAAAAATTTCACTAGAAGAGGTTGTTTTGAAGCTCAAATAAACTTAAATTGATCATATCGCCATCAAGATTCATGGACATGAGAAAACAATGCATTTCAAGTTTTGGAAATAGTGCATTTTGTACCGCATTTTTTACCATCAATTTTCAAAATTTTCAATTTTTCATAGAACCGTCGATCTACACTATTTTTGAAGCTTTAAACTTTATAAATAAAGATAAAATTATATTTTAAGATATCACAAAGATTTCTAGTATTGAAAACACATTTCTCGACACTATGTGAAGGTACGCTCTAATTTGATTGTTTAGAGCCTAGGCTCTTTACAAACCCCACCTAAACTAAATACATACCTCATACACACAACACCTTTTGAGGTATCTACGTAGAGTTGAAGGGCAGAGAGGTATGAGATATAATATTGAACAACTGGTTCACAACTACTTAAAAACCAAAGGTACACCTGCAACATTTATGCTCCATACCTTGAAAGACTCTCTTGGCTACAATTGGCAGACAACCATTTTAAACCAAAGGTACACCCGCACCATATGTGCTCCATTCCTTGAATGACTACCTTGGATGCAACTAGCTCACAACCATTTAAAATCAAAGGTACACCCGCACCATATGTGCTCTATTCCTTAAAAGACATGCATAAGTATCCAAGGGTAATAGAAGGACTGAAAATCTATATCGCGTGTTCTCCAAACCCTACTATTCATCTTAGAAAGATACCGAGCAGGAATACAAGGCGTTGTGGACTCTAATAAACGATGCTAGTTACCAGGTCGAGGTATCTCCACAAATGATCCTTTATGAGAATGACCTCGACTATCTGAACTTCAAAGGGCAAGTAAGTGGAGGAACAAAATTGGATGTATGAGGAGATTCTGAGTGCTCAAGGGTAGTTTCCGACATTATCCGGAACATTGGTTTTCTAACAAACTTCAATAAAAATTATCCCTTGAATTGTGACATAAGAGGCATGATTGGAAGATAACGAAGTACTTGGTGATTTCTCGTTTAGAAAATACCAAGTAGAAGCTCGACAAGCTCAAGTTAAAAAAAATAAAAATAAATAAAGCTCCATGGTAGAATGAGCCTAAACTACTTACTAAACATATTTTTCAAAAAGTCATCATACGTTTAGAAAATTTCCCTACGGTGTTTCTTTCAGTTTTTAAAAATGTTTCTTTGGTTAAACTTGTAGCCTGAAACTCAATTTCTGTAACAAAATTCTATCTATCTTCAAAACCATCTAAATGGCTAAAAAAAATGAAGGCTGATGGCTTGGATATGATATGTCCTTTGACACAAAATCCTGGATTGCCATACTTGTAGACCCTTAGGAAAACAAAAAAACCAACCTACAGGTTTCCTCACCAAAAATCTTGAACCAGTGGACCCAAAGAATCAGAATCAAAAGAGAACAAAAAGTTCAATTAGCCAAGAATTCATCATTACATCATTTCTTCTAAATTTGACTCTTGGGAGAACCAGACTAAAGAAAATGGTCTAAAGTCGAAGATGACTACACCGGCAACATCCCAATAGCATTAGAGTGACTATAACATGGAGTGTCACTGGCTCCAAAATAGCACAGTCCCTATTAATTGCTATTTTCGATCCTGATTGTGAGAGACCTCTCGACCCCACTGATTCAAAGATAACAGTGCCAGATCAATGATCTACAGATCAAAGAATCCATTGGCGTACCACCTACTTGAAGGGTCCTGGTCATTTAAAAGAATGATCTCTCAAAAAACAATTTTCCTTCCCACCGCATCTTGGGTATATACTTCTT
Source organism: Amborella trichopoda (assembly GCF_054954075.1). Taxonomy (NCBI): domain Eukaryota; kingdom Viridiplantae; phylum Streptophyta; class Magnoliopsida; order Amborellales; family Amborellaceae; genus Amborella; species Amborella trichopoda. The sequence goes on from NC_142340.1 coordinate 36,981,193, forward strand.
TTCATTCACTTAGTTCCCTAGGTGAATACCGAAGAGGGGCAATTGTAGACACCCGCTTGAAATTCTAACTAAGAGAACTCCTGAAAACCTCGATTCTACTAGACAAGCCTCAATAGACCATAGGCAGCCTATACTTGATAGAATTGTCTCAAACTTGCTCAGAATCTATCCCAAGTCAAAATTGACCTAGAGAGGCTTCCAACGGTTCAAGAATCACCCAAATCGGACTTTCGGTTAAACATTTTTAGAAAATGATAATTTGGTCCCTGTGAGACCCTACAAGTGTTAGGCTCGGGATGGACCGTTTCATAGCTCGACGAGTCCAAATATGGTCTCATGGTGCAATAAACTTATTTTTTTAATTAGTTAAAAACATAGCTCCAGATAAACCTAAAAAAGTAAAAAAAAAATAAAAAAAAGTCAAGGAAAATAACCATATCAAGCCAATAAATACCCCCATCCAAAGCCCAAAAAACATATGAGAAATATGTCAAAAATCTTTAGAAAATAGGACACATTTTCTAAAATTCAGATAAATGTCCCAAAAAATACCCGATATTAAGGAACAACTTTGAAAAATTCCTAAATAATTAGAAAAAATCCAAGAATATTTAAGAAATCCCCAAAATTTAGATTCTACCATTGGAAGTTCGAAAACCCGCAAAAATCTAAGGAAAACATTCTCTAAATCCAAGAAAAGCCTAAGTAGACCCTGTAACCCTCCGGCTAGAATGTAGTAGCAACAACGGAAGAGTGGCTGGACTCTAGTGACTTAAAAGTTCTCTAGTGAGTAGTGTTCAGACTCAAGGGATTCTCTAAAGACACTTGTGGAGTCTCCTCAACCTGGTAATTTGGACCACTTCTTGGAATCCACAATGTCTTGCATTCCTTGGATACCTATGAGAGTTTTTTAAAAAATGGAGTGCATATGGTGCGAGTGTACCATTGGAGAACACGCGATATATATTTTCAACCTGTCTTTCACCCTTGGATATTTATACGAGTCTTTTAAGGAGGAGCACATATGTTGCAGGTGTACCTTTGATTTTAAATGGTTGTGAGCTAGTTGCATCCAAGGTAGTCATTCAAGAAATGGAGCACATATGGTGCGAGTGTACCTTTGGTTTAAAATGGTTGTCATCCAATTGAATCCGATGTCTTTCAAGGAATGGAGCGCATATGGTGCGGGTGTACCTTTGGTTTTTAAGTAGTTGTGAACCAGTTTTTCAGTATTATGTGTCATACCTCTCTGCCCTTCAACTCTTTATAGATACCTCAAAAGGTGTTGTGTATATGAGATATGTATTTAGTGTAGATTGGGTTTGTATAGAGCCGTGTATATGAGATATGTATTTAGTGTAAATTGGGTTTGTATAGAGCCTAGGCTCTACACAATCAAATTGGAGCCCACCTTCAAATAATGTCGATAAATGTATTCTCAATATTGGAAATCTTTGTGATAGTCTTAAAATACATTTTTATCTTTATTTCTAAAGTTTAAAGCTTAAAAAATAGTGTAGATCGACTGATCTATGAAAAATTGAAAATTTTGAAAATTGACGATCCAAAAATGCTGTACAAAATGCACCATTTCCAAAAATTGAAATACATTTTTTTCTCATGTCCATGCATCTTGATGTCGAGAAGATCAATTTAAGTATGTTTGAGCATCAAAACAATCTCTTCTAGTGAAATTTTTGAGGTAGGCTCTAATTTGATTGTTTAGAGCATTGGCTCTATATAAACTTTTCCCATTTAGTTTTCATCTTCTTAAACTAACTAAATATATTCCTCATATACATAACACCCTTTGAGGTATCTGCATAGAGTAGAATGGTAGAGACACATGGAACATAATACTGAATAATAGGTTCACAACCATTTAAAACCCAAGGTACACCCACACCATATGCGTTCCATTCCGTTAAAGACACCATTGGATACAATTGGCTCACAACCATTTTAAACCAAAGATACACCCACGCTATATACGCTCCTTTCCTTGAATGACACCCTTGGCTGCAATTGGCTCACAACCATTTTAAATCAAATGTACCATATGTGGTCCATTCCTTAAAAGACTCCCATAGGTATCCAAAGGTGAAGTATGGTTGAGAATCTATATTGCGTGTTTTTCAACTCCTATTACTCATCTTTGAAAGATGCTGAGCTAGAATACAAGGCGTTGTAGACTCTAAGAAACGATCTAAGTTACCAGGTCGAGAAGTCTCCAAAAATGGCTTCAAATAATTGCTTGCGTCTGGCCACTGTTCACCGAAAACTTTGAACTAACTGGATTCCGGCTACTCTTCAATTGCTATTGTTGTTGGTGCTGCTACCTTAACCGAAGGATTATAGGGTCTACTTAGGTTTTTCTGGGATTTGGAAAAGGTTTTCTTAGATTTTTAAGCATTCTGGGGCTTCCTAATGTAGATCCCGAATTTTGGAGATTCCTAGAATTTTGGGATTTTCTGGGATTTTTTAATTTTTTATGAATTTTCTAAGGCTTTTTCCTAATTTCAAAAATTTTGAGGTTATTTTTCCTAATTTCATAAATTTTTATGCTATTTTTTTTAAGGATTTCTAACCTTTTTCTTATGCGTTTTTTTTGCTTTGGAAGCAGGTATCTGTATGCTTGAAATGGAATTTTGTTTTTTGGAAATCTTCATATTTATCACGATGGTTTGGTTTTATCTATTAAAAAAATATGTTTACTACATTATGAAACCGTGATTGGACCTGTCGGGCTGCGACACAGCCATCCTCGAGGCCCGATATTTGTAGGGTCCTGTAGGGATGAAATTGTCATTTTCGAGAACCTTTTAACTGTAGGATCGAATTGTGATTCCTGAACCATTGGAAAGCTCTCGGAGTCTAATTGAAATATTGGGTAATTTTGGGATAATTCTATTGGGTCTAGGCTTCCTATGGTTTACTAAAGTTTGTGTGGTCCTTTGAACTTAGAATCTAGGTTTTCAGGAGTTCTCTTAGCCAGAATTTCATGGGAGTGTCTATAAGTATGATTTTTTCTTTTAGTAAAATCATTCTGTTGTGGGGTGCATGGGTATGTAAATTGATGAATAATCACATTTTCTTCGCAATAGTGAGTGTAATAGAAGAACAATCTTCACCACCTCTGTCACTTCTAAGAACATTAATTTAGAATTCAAATGGTTTTCAACTTCTGTTTTTGTAAACCTTAAAAAAATTTTAAATACTTCATCATTGTTCCTAATCAAATAGACATGAGTGTATCTTGAGAAATCCTCTAAGAAAGTAACATGGTATTTCTTCCCACCAGGAGTTTGTACGCCTCTTAGATCAAAGACATCACTATGTATCAATTCCAATAACCTGTAACTTATTTCTAGGTTTTCAACTTCTGTTTTTGTAAACCTTAAATTTTTCAAATACGTCATCATTGTTCCTAATCAAATATACATAAATATATTTGAAGTAATCTTCTAAGAAAGTAACATGGTATTTCTTCCCACCAGGAGTCTGTATGCCTCTCAGATAAAAGACATCACTATGTATCAATTCTAATAACCTGGAACTTATTTCCACTTTGGAGTAAAGAAAACCCTCTTTTTCTGTTTTTATGACCATCTTTCTCTCTGTTGCTCTTGGACCATCTCCATTTTGCCCCAATTTCCTTCTTTTCGCTGAGATAATTATTGAATTCTCAAAGAATCAGAGCCACTTTTTCGTGAACCCTAATTTAGTGACTCTCTCCCTCTCACTCTCTACAAATGTTTGGAAGAAGCAGATTCTATAACTCTCTATCTAGAAGGTAGCAGCAACACCCGCAACAGAAGTTCAAGAGTGGTCGAAATCTAGCGAGTTCAAAGTTTTTGGTGAAAAGTGGCCAGACTAAGGCGATTCTCCAAAGCCATTTATGGAGAGTCCTCGTCCAGGTTACTTGGACTGTTTCTTAGAGTCCACAATGCCTTGGGTTCCAGCTTAGTATCTTTTTAAGATGAGTAGTAGGGGTAGGAGAACATACGATATGGATTCTCAACCCTTCTTCACCCTTAGATACCTATTGGAGTCTTTTAAATAATAGGGCACACATGTTTTGGGAGTACCTTTGATCTTAAATGGTCGTGAGCCTATTGTATCGAAGGGAGTCATTCAAGGAATGGAGCGCATATGGTGCGAGTGTACCTTTGGTTATTAGTGATTGTGAGTCAATTGTATCCATAGGAGTCATTCAAGGAATGGAGCGCATATGGTGCGGGTGTACTCTTGGTTTAAAATGGTTGTACGCGAGTTGTTTTTTCATGTTCCATACTTCTCTGCCATTCAACTCTATGCAGATACCTCGAAGGGTGTTGTGTATATGAGGTACATATTTAGATAGTTTAAGAAGATAAAATTCTTGAATGACAGAGAGGTATAGAACATAATACTGAACTACTTGCTCACAACCATTTATAACATAGGGTACAGCCGCACCAAATGCTCCATTCTTGAAAGACTCCATTGGATACAAGTGGTTCACCCATTTAAAACAAAAGGTACACTCGCACCATATGCGCTTCATTTTTTGAATGATTCTCATGGATACAATTGGCTCACAACCATTTAAAATCAATGGTACACCCGCATCATATGTGCCCCATTCTTTAAAAAACTCCCATAGGTATCCAAGGATGAAGAAGGGTTGAGAATCCATATCGTGTGTTCTCCAACCCCTGCTACTCCTCTTAGAAGGAGACTGAACTAGACCACAACATGTTGTGGACTCCAAGAAATTGTCCATGTTACCAGGTCGAGGAGTCTCCTTAAGTGGCTTTAAAGAATCCCCTGAGTCTGGCCACTGTTCACTAGAAAACTTCAAACACGCTAGATTTCGGCTACTCTTTGTTGTTGCTTCCTTCTAGTTAGATCTCAACCACATCAAACTCGCTAGATTTCAGGGATTTGGAGAAGGTTTTCCTTAGATTTCTATGGGTTTCAGGACTTCTTAAGGTAGAATCCGAATTTTGGTGATTTCTTGACCAAAATTTGGATTTTACCTTAAGAAGTGTTGAAACCCGTAGAAATCTAAGAAAAACCTTCTCGAAATCCTAAAAAAGCCTAGGTAGACCCTATAACCCTCCAGCTAGAAGGAAGCAACAACAACTGAAGAGTGGCCGTAATCTAGCGAGTTCGAAGTTTTCTAGTGAACGATGGCTAGACTCAGGCGATTCTTTAAAGCCACTTAATGAGACTCTTTGACTTGGTAATTTGGATGATTTGAGTCCACAACATTTTACATTGTAGCTCAGTATCTTTTTAAGATGAATAGCAGGAGTTGGAGAACACGCGATATGGATTCTCAGCCCTTCTTCACCCTTGGATACCTATGATAGTCTTTTAAAGAATGGAGCGCGCATGGTGCGGGTGTACCTATGATTTTAAATGGTTGTGAGCCAGTTGTATCCATGGGTGTCATTCAAGGAATGAAGCGTATATGGTGTGCGTGTGCCTTTTGTCTTAAATGGTTGTGAGCCAGTTGTATCCAAAGGAGTCCTTCAAGGATAGAGTATTTGGTGTGGGTGTACCTTTTGTTGTAAATGGTTGTGAGCAAGTAGTTTTATATTATGTTTCATACCTCTCTGCCATTCAACTCTATGCAGTTAGCTCAAAGGGTATTGTGTATTTGAGATATATACGTAGTTAGGTTTTATCTTCTTAAACTATTTAAATATGTATGTCATATACATAACACCCTTCGAGGTATCTGCATAGAGTTAAATGGCGGAGAAGTATTGAACATGATACTGAACAACAGGCGCACAACCATTTTAAACCAAAGGTACACCCATACCATATGCGCTCCATTCCTTCAATGACTCCCATGGATACAATTGACTCACAATCATTAATAACCAAAGGTACACTCGCACCATGTGCGCTCCATTCCTTGAATGACTCCCTTTGATTCAACTAGCTCACAACCATTTAAGATCAAAGGTACACCCACAACATGTACGCTCTGTTATTTAAAACACTCCCATACGTATCTAAGGGTGAAGAAGGGTTGGGAGTCCATATCGCAAGTTCTCCAACCCCTACTACTCATCTTAAAAAGATACTGAGCTGGAACACAAGGAGTTGTGGACTTTAAGAAACAGTCCAAGTTACCTGGTAGAGGAGTCTACACAAGGAGCTTCGGAGAATAGCTGAGTCCGACTACTTTTCACCAAAAAACTTTGAACTCGTTGGATTTGGACTACTCTTGAACTTTTGTTGTGGGTGCTGCTGCGACCTTCTAGCTAAAAGTAGGAAATTGGGGCGAAATGGAGATGTTCCAAGAGAGAAAGAGAGAAAGATGGTTATGGAAACAGAAAATGAGGTTTTTCTTTATTCTAAAGTGGAAATAAGTTCCAAGTTACTGGAATTGATACATAGTGATGTCTTTGATCTGAGAGGTGTACAGACTCATGGTGGGAAGAAATACCATGTTACTTTCTTAGAAGATTTCTCAAGATATACTTATGTCTATTTGATTAGGAACGATGATGAAGCATTTGAGAAATTTAAGGCTTACAAAAACATAAGTTGAAAACCGTTTGAATTCCAAATTAATGTTCTTAGAAGTGACAGAGGTGGTGAATATTGTTTTGTCAATTACACTCACTATTGTGAAGAAAATGAGATTATTCACCAGGTTCATGGCCTATGCACCCCACAACATAATGATTTTGCTGAATAAAAAATCATACTTATAGGCACGCCCTCGAAATTCTGGCTAAGAGAACTCCTAAAAACCTAGATTCGGAGTTTAAACGACCACACAAACCTTAGTATACTATAGGAAGCATAGGCCAAATAAAATTATATCAAAATTACCCAAACCCTTCTATATTTCAATTAGATCCCGAGAGGTTTCCAATGGTTCAAGAATCACCCAAATCACTCTTACGGTTAAAAAGTTCTTGAAAATAACAATTTCATTCTTGCCGGACCCTACAAATATCGGGCCTCGAGGAGGGCCGTGTCGTAGCCCGACGAGTCCAAACGCGGTCCATTGATGTGGTAAACACATTTTTCTAATTAGATAAAGCCAAAAATCGGGATAAACCTGAAAGTTTTGAAGATTTCCGGAAAAAAAAAATTCCATTTGAAGCCTATAAAAAGCCACATCCAAAGCCCCCAAAAAACGCAAGAGGAAAAGTTCAGAAATCGATAAAAAAAATAGACTAAAATTTTATGAAATAAGAAAAAATAACGTAAAAATATCTGAAATTAGGAACAGCCCAAGAAAATTCCTAAAAAAGTTAAAAAATCCCAAAAAATCCCAAATAAATTCTAGAATGGAGCACATATAGTGCAGGTATACATTTGATTTTAAATAGTTGTGAGCCAGTTGCAACCAAGGGAGTCATTCAAGGAATGGAGCGCATATGGTGCAGTTGTACCTTTGGTTTTAAATGGTTGCAAGCCAGTTCTATCCAATGGAGTCTTTCAAGAAATGGAATGCATATGGTGTGGGTGTACCTTTGGTTTTAAATGGTTGTGAACCAATTATTCAGTATTATATTCCATATGTCTCTACCAGTCTACTTTATGTAGATACCTCGAAGGTGTTGCGTATAGGAGGACTATATTTGGTTAGTTTCAGAAGATGAAAACTAAACGAGAAAAGTTTATACAGAGCCGAGGCTCTAAACAATCAAATTAAAGCCGACCTCAAAATTTTCACTAGAAGAGGTTGTTTTTATTCTCAAATATACTTAAATTGATCATATCGAACATCACACTTCATGGGCATGAGAAAAAAATGTATTTCAAGTTTTGGAAATGGTGCATTTTGTACCGCATTTATGGATCGTCAATTTTCAAAATTTTCAATTTTTCATAGATCAATAGATCTACACTATTTTTGAAGCATTAAACTTTAGAAATAAAGATAAAATTTATTTTAAGACTATCACAAAACTATTTGAAGGTAGGCTCTAATTTGATTGTTTAGAGCCTAGGCTCAATACAAACCCCACCTAAACTAAATACATACCTCATACAAATAACAACTTTCAAGGTATCTACATAGATTTGAAGGGCAAAGAGGTATGAGCTATAATACTGAACAACTAGTACACAACTACTTAAAAACCAAAGGTACACTCGCACCATATGTGCTCCATACCTTGAAAGATTCCCTTGGATACAATTGACCGACAACCATTTTAAACCAAAGGTACACCCGCACCATATGTGCTCCATTCCTTGAATGACTACCTTAGATGCAACTGGCTCACAACCATTTAAAATCAAAGGTACACCAGCACCATATGCTCTCCACTCCTTAAGACTAGCATAAGTATTCAAGGGTAAAAGAAGGGTTGAAAATCTATATCGCCTATTCTCCAACCCTACTACTCATCTTAAAAAGATACTAAGCTGGAATACAAGGCGTTGTGGACTCTAAGAAACGATCCTAGTTACCAGGTAGAGGTGTCTCCACAAATGATCCTTTATGAGAATGACCTCGACGATTTGAAGTTCAAAGGGTACGTAAGTGGAGGAACAAAATTGGAAGTCCGAGGAGATTCTGAGTGCTCATGGGTAGTTTCCCACAATATCCAGAACATTGGTTTGCTAACAAACTTCAATAAAAATTCTCCCTTGAATTGTGACATAAGAGGCAAGATTGAAAGATAACAAAGTACTTGGTGATTTATCATCCTGAAAATACCAAGGAGAAGCTCGGTAAGCTAATGTTAAAAATAAATAAATAAATAAATAAAATAAATAGAGTTCCATAGTAGAATCAACCTAAACTGCTTGCTAAACATATTTTTCAAGAAGTTCTCATATGTATACAAAATTTCCTCTAGGTGTATCTTTCAGTTTTTAAAAATGTTACTTTGGTTAAACTTGTAGACCGATACTCAGTTTTTGTATGAAAATTCTATATATCTTCAAAGCCATCTAAAATATTAAAAAAAAATGAAGGCTGATGGCTTGGATATGATATGTCCTATGCCACCAAATCTTGGATTGCCATGCTTACAGACCCTTAGGAAAACAATAAAACAAAGCTAGAGGCCCTCACTGAAAAGCTTGAACCGGTGGACCCAAAGAATCAGAATCGAAAGCAAACAAAAAGTTCAATTAGCCAAGAATTCATCATTACAACATTTATTCTAAATCCAACTCTTGGGAGAACTAGACTAAAAAAAAAGGTCTAAAGTAAAAAATGACTACACAGGCAATGTCTCAGTAGCATTGGAGCTACTACAACATGGAGTGTCACTGGCTCAAAGATAGCACAGTTCCTATTGATTGTCATTCAATCCCATTGACTCAAATATAGCAATGCCAGTTCGATGTTATTCAGATCAAAGCATACATTGGCGTACCGCCTATCAGAAGGGTACTTGCCATTTAAAATAATGATCTCTCCCATTTAAAATAATGATATATCGAAAAACGTTTTCCTTCCCATCGTGTCTCAAGTATATACTTCTTTTCATTCACCTGGTGCCCCAGGTGAATGCTAAAGACGGGCAATTGTAGACACTTCCTAGAAATTCTGGCCAAGTGAATTCCTAAAAACCTCGATTCTAAGTACTAAGGACTACAGAAACCTCAATAGACCATAGGCAGCATGGAGTCTCTAGAATTGTCTCAAAATTCCCTAAAATCTATCCCAAGTTAAAATAGACCCAAAGAGCCTTTCAACAGTCCACAAATCACCTAAATCGGACTTACGGCTAAACAGTTTCATAAAATGATAATTTGGTCCTAGTGAGACCCTACAAGTGTCAAGGCCGTGTAATAACCCGGCGAGTCCAAATATGGTCTGATGGTGCAATAAACTTATTTTTTAATTAGTTAAAATAAAAAACTTCAGATAAACCTAAAAAAATCCAAAAAAAAATAAAAAAAGTCAAGAAAATAACCACTTTAAGCCAATAAATACCCCCTTCCAAAGCCAAAAAAACATAAGCGAAAAAGGGTAGAAATTCTTAGAAAATAGGACATGATTCCTAAAATTCAGAAAAATAACCCAAAAAATACATGATATTAGGGAACAACTTTGAAAAATTCCTAAATAATTAGAAAAAATCCAAGAAAATTTAAGAAATCTCCAAAATTTGGATTCTACCGTAGGAAGTTCCAAAACCCGTAGAAATCTAAGGAAATCATTCTCTAAATTCCAAAAAAGCCTAGGTAGACCCTATAACCCTCCGGCTAGAAGGTAGTAGCAATAGCTGAAGAGTGGCTGGACTCTAGTGAGTTCGATGTTCTCTAGTGAGCAGTGTCCAGACTCAAGGGATCCACTAAAGACACATGTGGAGTCTCCTCTACCTAGTAACTTGAACGACATTGTGGAGTCCACAACGTCTTGCGTTCTAGCTCAGTATCTTTCTAAGATGAGTGGCAGGAGTTGGGGAACACGAGATTTGGATTCTCAACCCTTCTTCACCCTTGGATACCTATGGGAGTCTTCTAAAGAATGGATGGCATATGGTGCGAGTATACCTTTTGATTTTAAATGTTTTTGAGTCCATTGTTTTCAAGAGAGTCATTCAAGGAATGGAGCGCACATGGTGCGGGTGTATATTTTGTTTTAAGTGGTTGTGAGCTAGTTGTATGCAAGGAATTTCGTTCAAGGAATGGAGCGCATTTGGTGTGGTCGTAAAAGGTTGTTAGCTAGTTGTTTAATATTATGTTCCATACCTCTTTGTCATTCAACTCTATGCAGACACCTCAAAGGGTGCTATGTATATGCGGTATATATTTAGCTAATTTCATATTCTTAAACTAACTAAATATATACCTCATGTACATAATACCCTTCGAGGTATTTGTATAGAGTTAAATGACAGAGAGGTATGAAACATGATACTAAACTACTGGCTCACAACCATTTAAAACCAAAGGTACACCCAGAACATATGCACTCCATTATTTGAAAGACTCACATGGATACAACTGGCTCACAATCATTAATAACCAAAGGTATACCCGCACCATATGCGCTCCATTCCTTGAATGACTCCCTTGGAAACAATTGACTCAAAGCCATTTAAAATCAAAGGTACACTTGCACCATATGCGCTCCATTATTTAAAAGACTCCCATAGATATTCAAGGCTGAAGAAGAGTTGAGAATACATATCGCGTGTTCCCCAACTCCTACCACTCATCTTAGAAAGATACTAAACTGGAACGCAAGACATTGTGGACTCCAAGAAGTGGTCCAAGTTACCAAGCCGCGGAGCTCCACAATTGTCTTTAGAGAATCCCCAAAGTCCGGACACTGCTCACTAGAGAACTTCGAACTCACTAGAGTCAAGCCCCTCTTCAGTTGTTGCTGCTACCTTCTAGCCGGAGGGTTATAGGTTCAACCTATACTTTTTTTAGATTTAGAGAATGTTTTCCTTAGATTGCTTCGGGTTTTGGGACTTCGAAAGGTGGAATCTAAATTTTTGGGATTTCTTAAATTTTCTTGGATTTTTTCTAATTATTTAGGAATTTTCCAAAGTTGATCCCTAATATCAGGTATTTTTTGGGTTATTTATTTGAATTTTAAGAAATGTGTCCGACTTTCTAAGGATTTCTTACCTTTTTTCATATGTTTTTTGGGCTTTGGGTGGGGTATTTATTGATTTGACATGGTTATTTTTCTTCAATTTTTTGGATTTTTTTTTGGATTTTTTTGGTTTATCTAGAGTATTTGCTTTTAACTAATTAAAAAAAATAAGTTAATTGCACCATCAAACCATATTTGGACTCACCGGGGTACGACACGGCCTGTCCCGAGCCCTTACACTTGTAGGGTCTCACAGGGACCAAATAATCATTTTTTGAAACTGTTTAACCGTAAGTCCGACTTGGGTGATTGTTGCAAATCGATTCGGGTAATTCTTTGCAACGTTGGAAGGCTCTCTGGGTCTATTTTGACATGGGATAGATTATGAGAAATTTTGAGACAATTCTATCAACTCTAGGTTGCCTATGGTCTATTGAGGTTTGTGTAATCCTTTTGGACTCAAAATCGTGGTTTTTAGGAGTTCTCTTAGCCAGAATTTCGAGGAGGTTTGTACAATTGTTTCTCTTTGGTATTCACTTGGGGCACTAAGTGACTGAAAAGAAGTATATACCTGAGACGTGGTGGAAAGGAAAATGCTTTTTGAGATATCATTCAGTATGCCTGTAGAAATCAAACTGACACTGCTATCTTTGAGTTAGTGGGGTTGAGAGGTCTCTAACAATCAAGATTTGAAATGACAATCAATAGGAACTATGCTATCTTTGAGCTAGTGACACTCCATGTTGTATGCACTCTAATGCTATTGTGATGCTGCCTGTGTAGTCATCTTCGACTTTAGACAATTTTCTTTAGTTAGGTTCCCCCAAGAGTCAGATTTTAAAGAAATGATGTAATGATGAATTCTTGGCTAATTGAACTTTTTGTTCTCTTTCGATTCAGATTATTTGGGTCTACAGGTTCAAGCTTTCCGATGAGGGAACCTATGGGTTAGTTTTTTTTTTTTTTCCTAAGGGTCTGCAACCATGGCAATCCAGGATTTGGTAGTAGAGGACATATCATTTCCAAGCCATTAGCCTTCTTTTCAACATTTTAGATGGTTTTGAAGATAGACAGAATGTTGATACATAAACTGAGTTTTGGGCTACAAGTTTAACCAAAGAAACATTTTTAAAAACTGAAAGAAACACTTGGGGGAAATTTTTTAGACACATGAGGACTTCTTGAAAAATCTATTTAGTAAGTAGTTTAGGCTCATTCTGCCATGGAGCTCTATTTATTTATTTATTTATTTATTTTTAATATGAGCTTGCCACTGTTGTACTTGGTATTTTTAGAAGTAGAAATCACCAAGTACTTCGTAATCTTCCATTCTTGCCTCTTATGTCACAATTCAATGGAGAATTTTTATTGAAGTTTGTTAGCAAACCAATGTTCTGGATAATGTGGGATACTACCCTTGAGCACTCAGAATCTCCTCGGACTTCCAATTTTGTTCCTCCACTTACCTACCCTTTGAAGTTCAGATTGTCGAGGTCATTGTCATAAAGGATCATTTGTGGAGATACCTCGACCTGGTAACTAGGATAGTTCATTAGAATCCACAACGCCTTGTATTCCAGCTCAGCTTCTTTCTAAGATGCTTAGTAGGGTTTGGAGAACACATGATATAGATTTCAACCCTTCTTTTACCCATGGATATTTATGCGAGTCTTTTAAGGAGTGGAGTGCATATGGTGCAGGTGTATCTTTGATTTTAAATGGTTGTGAGCTAGTTGCATCCGACGAAGTCATTCAAGGAATGGAGCACATATGGTGCGGGTGTACCTTTGGATTAAAATGGTTGTTAGCCAATTGTAGCCAAAGGAGTCTTTCAAGGTATGGAGCACATATGGTGCTGGTGTACCTTTGGTTTTTAAGTAGTTGTGAACCAGTTGTTCAGTATTATATCTCATACCTATCTGCCCTTCAACTCTATGTAGATACCTCTAAAAAATCAAATTAGAGCCTACCTTCAAATAGTGTCGAGAAATATGTTTTCAATACTAGTAATCTTTGTGATAGTCTTAAAATATAATTTTATCTTTATTTAAAAATTTTAAAGCTTAAAAAATAGTGTAGATCGATTGATCTATGAAAATTTGAAATTTTTTTTGAAAATTGACAATCCAAAAATGCGGTACAAAATGCACCATTTTCAAAACTTGAAATGCATTTTTTTCTTATGTCTTTTAATCTTGATGTCGATATGATCAATTTAAGTATATTTGAGCATCAAAACAACGCTTCTGATGAAATTTTTGAGGTAGGTTCTAATTTGATTGTTTAGAGCCTCAGCTCCATATAAACTTTTCCTGTTTAGTTTTCATCTTCTAAGGAATGTATTTAGTTAGTTTAAGAAACAACATAAGGGTGTTGTGTATATGAGGAATATATTTAGTTAGTTTAAGAAGATGAAAGCTAAAAGGGAAAAGCTTACATAAAGCCGAGGCTCTAAACAATCAAATTAGAACCTACTTCAAAATTTTCGCTAGAAGAGAATGTTTTGATGCTCTAATGTACTTAAATTGATCATCTCAACATCAAGATGCATGCACATGAGAAAAAAAATGCATTTCAAGTTTTAAAAATGGTGCCTTTTTACTGTATTATTGAATCGTCAATTTTCAAAATTTTCAATTTTTCATAGATCAATCGATCTACACCATTTTTTAATCTTTAAACTTCATAAATAAAGATAAAAATATATTTTAAGACTATCGCAAAGATTTCCAGTATTGAAAACACATTTCTCGACACTATTTGAAGGTAGGCCCTAATTTGATTGTTTAGAGCCTAGGCTCTATACGAACCCCACCAACGCTAATTACATACCTTATATACACAACACCTTTCGAGGTAACTACAAAGAGTTGAAGGGCAGAGAGGTATGAGACATAATACTGAACAACTAGTTCACAACTACTTAAAAACCAAATGTACACCCTCACCATATACGCTTCATTCCTTGAAAGACTCCCTTGGATTCAATTGGCTGACAACCATTTTAATCCAAAGGTATACTCACACCATATGTGCTCCATTCATTGAATGACTACCTTGGATATAACTGGCTCACAACCATTTACAATCAAAGGTACACCTGCACCATATGTGCTCCTCCTTAAAAGACTCGCATAAATATCCAAGGGTGATAGAAGGGTGGAAAATTTATATCGCATGTTCTCCAACCCCTACAACTCATCTTAAAAAGATACTCGGCTGGAATACATGGCGTTGTGAACTCTAAGAAACGATCCTAGTTACCAGGTCAAGGAGTCTCCACAAGTGATCCTCTATGAGAATGACCTTGATGATCAGAACTTCAAAGGGCAAGTAAGTGTTGGAATAAAATTGGAAGTCCGAGGAGATTCCGAGTACTCAAAGGTAGTTTCCCACATTATCCAGAACATTGGATTGCTAACAACCTTCAATATAAATTCTCCCTTGAATTGTGACAAAAGAGGCAAGATTGGAAGATAACGATGTACTTGGTGATTTCTCGTTTAGAAAATACCAAGTAAAGGCTCAGCAAGCTCATGTTAAAATAATAATAATAATAAAATAATAATAAGAGCTCCATGGTAGAAGGAGCCTAAATTGCTTACTAAATCTATTTTTCAAGAAGTCCTCATATGTTTACGAAATTTTCCCTAGGTGTTTCTTTCAGTTTTTAGAAATGTTTCTTTGGTTAAACTTATAGCCCGAAACTCAGTTTCTGTATCAAAATTCTATCTATCTTCAAAACCATCTAAAATGTTTAAAAAAATGAAGGCTGACGGCTTGGATATGATATGTCCTCTGCCACTAAATCTTGGATTGACATGCTTGCAGACCCTTAGGAAAACAAAGAAACCAACCCATAGGTTCCCTCACCAAAACGCTTGAACTTGTGGACCCAAAGAACCAGAATCGACAGCGTACAAAAAGTTCAATTAACCAAGAATTCATCATTCCATTATTTCTTTGAAATATGAATCTTGGGAGAACTAGACTAAAGAAAATGGTCTAAAGTCGAAGATGACTACACAAGCAACATCCCAATAGCATTGGGGTGACTACAACATGGAGTGTCACTAGCTCATAGATGACACAGTTTCTATTGATTGTCATTTTGAATTCTGATTGTTAGAGACCTCTCAACCCCACTGACTCAAAGATAGCAGTGCCAGTTCGATGTTCTACAGATCAAAGCATCCATTAGCATACCGCCTACCCGAAGGGTACTAGTCATTTAAAAGAATGATCTATCGAAAAACGTTTTCCTTCCCACTGCGTCTCGGGTATATACATCTTTTCATTCACCTGGTGCCCTAGGTGAACGTCAAAGAGGGACAATTGTAGACACCCTCGCGAAATTCTGGCTAAGAGAACTCCTAAAAACCTCGATTTTGAGTCCAAAGGACTGCACAAACCTCAATAGACCATAGGCAGCCTAGAGTCAATAGAATTGTCTCAAAATTTCTCAGAATCTATCCCAAGCCAAAATAGATCCAAAGAGCATTCCAACGGTCCAGGAATCACCCAAATCGGACTTACAGTTAAACAGTTTCAAAAAAAGATAACTTGGTCCCTGTGAGACCCTACAAGTGTCAAGGCGCAGGAGTGATCGTGTCGTAGCCCAGCGGCTGCAACTATGGTCAGATGGTGTAATAAACTTATGTTTTTTAATTAGTTAAAACCAAAAACTCTAGATAAACCTACAAAAATAAAAAATAAATCCAAAAAAGTCAAGAAAAATAACCACTTGTAGCCAATAAATACCCCCTTCAGAAATCCTTAGAAAATAGGACACAATTCCTAAAATTCAGAAAAATAACCCAAAAAATACCCGATAATAGGGAACAACTTTGGAAAATTCCTAAATAATTAGAAAAAATCCAAGAAAATTTAAGAAATCTCCAAAATTTGGATTCTACCTTAGGAAGTCATAAAATCCGTAGAAATCAAAGGAAAACATTCCCTAAATCCCATAAAAGTCTAGGTAGACCCCATAACCCTCCGGCTAGAAGCTAGCAGCAACAGCTGAAGAGTGGCTGGACTCTAGTGAGTTCGAAGGTCTCTAGTGAGCAGTGTTCGGACTCAGGGAATTCTCTAAAGACACTTGTAGAGTCTCCTCGACTTGGTAACTTGGACCACCTCTTGGTGCCCGCAACGTCTTGCTTCCCAGCTCAGTATCTTTCTAAGATGAGTGGCAGGAGTTGGGGAACACGCGATATGAATTCTCAACCCTTCTTCACCCTTGGAAACCTATGGGAATCTTTTAAAGAATGCAGCGCATATGGTGCGAGTGTACCTTTGATTTTAAATGGTTTTGAGTCAATTGTTTCCATGGGAGTCATTAAAGGAATGGAGCATATATGGTGCCCTTTGGTTATTAATGATTGCAAGCCAGTTGTATCTATGGGAGTCTTTCAAAGAATGGAGCACATATGTTTCGGGTGTACCTTTGCTTTTAAATGGTTATGAGTCAGTTGTTCATTATCATGTTTCATACCACTCTGTGATTCAACTCGATGCAGATACCTCGAGGGTGTTGTGTACATGAGATATATATTTAGGTTAGTTTAAGAATATGAAAATTTGATAAATATATAGCTCATAAACATAACATCCTTCGAGGTATCTACATAGAGTTGAATGACAAAGAGGTATGGAACGTAATATTGAATAGCTGGCTCACAACCATTTACAACAAAAGGTACACCCGCACCAAATGCGCTCCATTCCTTGATAGACTTCCTTGCATACAACTAGCTCACAACCATTTAAAGCAAAATATACACCCGCATCATATGCGCTCTATTCTTTGAATAACTCTCTCGGAAATAATTGACTCAAAACCATTTAAAATCAAAGGTACACTCGCACCATATGCGCTCCATTCTGTAAAAGAGTCACATAGGTATCCAAGTGTGAAGAAGGGTTGAGAATCCATATCGCGTGATCCCTGACTCCTACCACTTATCTTAGAAAGATATTGAGCTAGAACACAAGACGTTGTGGACTCCAAGAAGTGGCCTAAGTTACCAGGTCGAGGAGACTCAATAAGTGTCTTTAGAGAATCCCTTGAGTCCGAACACTGATCACTAGAGAACTTTGAACTCACTAGAGTCCAACCACTCAGCAACTGTTGCTGCTCCCTTCTAGCCGGAGGGTTATAGGGTCTACCTAAACTTTTCTGGTATTTAGAGAATATATTCCTTAGATTTCTATGAGTTTTGAGGCTTCCTAAGGTAGAAACCAAAGTTTGGGGATTTCTTAAATTTTTTTGGATTTTTTCTAATTATTTAGGAATTTTCCAAAGTTGTTCCCTAATATCGAGTATTTTTTGGGTTATTTTTCTGGATTTTCAGAATTGTGTCTTATTTTCTAAGGATTTTTGACCTTTTTCTCGTATGTTTTTTAGGCTTTGGAAGGGGGTATTTATTGGCTTGAAGTGGTGATTTTTCTTGACTTTTTTGGATTTGTTTCGGTTGTTTTTAGGTTTATATGGAGTTTTTGGTTTTAACTAATTTAAAAATAGGTTTATTGCACTATCAGACCACCTGCCAGGCAACAACACAGCCCATCCCGAGCCCTGACACTTGTAGGGTCTTACAGGGACCAAATTATTATTTTTTGAAACTGTTTAACCTTAAGTCCGACTTGGGTAATTATTGGATCGTTGGAAGGCTCTCTGGGTCTATTTTGACTTGGGATAGATTTTGAGCAATTTTGAGACAATTCTATCAACTCTAGGCTTCCTATGGTCTTTTGAGGTTTGTGTAGTTCTTTAGACTAAAAATCGAGGTTTTCAGGAGTTCTCTTAGCCGGAATTTCGAGGGGATGTCTTCAATTGCCCTCTTTGGCATTCAATTGGGGCACTATGTGAATGAAAAGAGGCATATACCTGAGACACGGTGGGAAGGAAAATTTTTTTTGAGATATCATTCTTTTAATTGACTAGTACCCTTCGGGTAGGAAGTACGCCAATGGATGCTTTGTTCTATAGAACATCGAACTGGCACTGCTATTTTTGAGTCAGTGGAGTTGAGAGACCTCTGACAATCAGGATCTGAAATGACAATCAATAGGAACTGTGCGATCTTTGAGTCATTGACACTCCTTGTTGTAGTCACTCCAATGCTACCTAGGATGTATCCTGTGCAATTGTCTTCGACGTTAGACCTTTTCTTTTTGTCTGGTTCTCCCATGAGTCAAATTTAGAAGAAATGATGAATTCTTGGCTAATTGAACTTTTTGTTAGCTTTTGTTTCTAATTCTTTGGGTCCACAAGTTCAAGCTTTTTAAGTGAGGGAACATATGGGTCGGTTTTTTTTGTTTTCCTTAGGGTCAGTAAGCATGGCAATCCAGGATTTGGTGGCAGAGGACATATCATATCCAAGCTGTCCGCCTTCTTTTTTTTTAACATTTTATATGATTTTGAAGATAGATAGAATTTTGATACTGAAATTGAGTTTTAAGCTACAAGTTTAACCAAAGAAACACTTTTAAAAACTGAAAGAAACACCTAGGAGAAAGTTTATAGACATATGAGGACTTCTTGAAAAATAGGTTTAGTAAGCAATATAGGCTCAGTCTATCATGGAGCTCCATTTTTTTTATTTTTTATTTTTTTTGACATGAGCTTGTCGAGCCTCTTTTTGGTATTTTCAGGACGAGAAATCACCAAATCCTTCCTTATCTTCCATTCTTGCCTCTAACGTCACAATTGAAGGGAGAATTTTTATTGAAGTTTGTTAGCAAACCAATGTTCTAGATAATGTGGGAAACTTCCCTTGAGCACTCAAAATCTCCTCGGACTTCCAATTTTGTTCCTCCAATTACCTGCACTTTGAAGTTCAGATAGTCGACGTCTCTCATAAAGGATCATTTGTGGAGACTCCTCAACCTGGTAACTAGGATCGTTTCTTAGAGTCCACAATGCCTTGTATTCGAGCTCAGTATCTTTCTAAGATGAGTAGTAGGGATTAGAGAACATGTGATATAGATTTCCAACCCTTCGTTCACCCTTGAATACTTACGCGAGTCTTTTAAGGAGTGGAGTGCATATGGTGCAGATGTACCTTTGAATTTAAATGGTTGGGAGCATGTTACATCCAACGTAGTCATTCAAGGAATGGAGCACATATGGTGTGGGTGTACCTTTGGTTTAAAATGGCTGTTAGCCAATTATATCCAAGGGAATCTTTCAAGGAATAGAGCGCATATGGTATGGGTGTACCATTGGTTTTTAAGTAGTTGTGAACCAGTTGTTCAGCATTATATCTCATATCTCTCTGCCCTTCAACTCTATGTAGATACCTCAAAAGGTGTTGTGTATATGAGGTATGTATTTAGTTTAGGTGGGGTTTGTAGCCTAGGCGCTAAACAATCAAATTAGAGCCTACCTTCAAATAGTGTCGAGAAATGTGTTTTCAATACTGGAAATCTTTGTGATAGTCTTAAAATATGTTTTTATCTTTATTTATAAAGTTTAAAGCTTCAAAAATAGTGTAGATCGACTTATCTATGAAAAATTGAAACTTTTAAAAATTGACCATACAAAAATGCGGTACAAAATGCACTATTTCCAAAACTTGAAATGCCTTTTATTCTCATGTCCATGCATCTTGATGTCGAGATGATCAATTTAATTATATTTGAGCATCAAAACAATCTCTTCTAGTGAAATTTTTGAGGTATGCTCTAATTTGATTGTTTAGAGCCTTGGCTCTATATAAACTTTTCCCATTTAGCTTTCATCTTCCTAAACTAACCAAATATATTCTTCATATATACAACACCCTTCGAGGTATTCACATAGAGTAGAATGGTAGAGACGTATAGAACATAACATTGAATAATTGGTTCACAACCATTTAAAACCAAAGATACACCCACACCATATGTGTTCCATTCTTAAGACTCCATTGGATACAATTGACTCACAACCATTTAAAACCAAAGCTATACCTGCACCATATGCGCTCTATTCCTTGAATGACTCACTGGGTTGCAACTGGCTCAGAACCATTTAAAGTCAAATGTATACACCCGCACCATATGTGCTCCATTCTTTAAAAGACTCCCATAGGTATCCAAAGGTGAAGTACGATTGAGAATCTATATTGTGTATTTTCCAACTCTTACTACTCATCTTTGAAATATACTGAGCTAGAATACAAGGTGTTGTGGACTCCAAGAAACAATCTAAGTTACCAGGTCGAGAAGTCTCCACAAATTGCTTCAAATAATTGCTTGGGTCTGCCCACTTTTTACCAAAAACTTCAAACTCGCTGGATTCTGACCACTCTTTAGTTTCTATTGTTGTTGTTGCTACCTTAACCGGAGGGTTATAGGGTCTACTTTGGTCCGGCCACCCTCACCAAATGCACTACATTCCTTGATAAACTCCCTTGGAAACAACTGGCTCACAACCAGTTAAAACCAAATGTACACCCTCACCATATGTGATATATTTATTGAATGACTCTCTTGGATTCAATTGGCTCACAACCATTTAAACTCAAAGATCCACCCTCACCATATGCACTCCATTTATTTAAAAAGACTCCCATAGGTATCCAAGGGTGAAGAAGAGTTGGGAATCCATTTCTCGTGCTCTCCAACCCTTGCTACCAATCTTAGAAAGATATTGATCTAGAATACAAGACTTCGTGGACTCCAAGAAACGGTCCAAGTTACCAAGTCGAGAAGTCTCAACAAGTGACTTTAGAGAATCGCCTATGCCTGACCACTGTTCATTAGAAAACTTCAAACTCGCTGGAGTCCAACCACTCTTTAGTTGTTGCTGCTACCTTCTAGCCGAAGGGTTGTAGGGTCTCCCTAGACTTTTCTGACATTTAGAGAAGATTTTCCCAGATTTCTACGGGTTTTGGGACTTCCTAAGGTAGATTCGAAAATTTTGGGGATTAATGGAATTTTTTGAGGTTTTTTCTAATTTTTTAGGAATTTTCTAAAGCTTTTTCCTAATATCAGGTATTTTTTAGGTTATTTTCTAAATTTAAGGAAATATGCCCTCTTTTCAAAGGTTTTTTAATCTTTTTCTCATGTGTTTTTTGGGCTTTGGAAAGGGGTATTTATTGGCTTAAAGTGGTGATTTTTCTTGACTTTTTTGTATTTTTTTTTTTGGATCTTTCAAGGTTTATCTGGAGTTTTTGTCTTTATCTAATTAAAAAACATGTTTACTGCATCATCAGACCACTTTTGGACACGACGGGCTGCGACACGGCCTCTCCCATGCTACTTGGGATGTTGCATGTATAGTCATCTTCGACTTTAGACCTTTTTCTTTAGGTCTGGTTCTTCAAGGAGTCAGATTTCGAAGAAATAATGGGATGATGAATTCCTGGCTAATTGAACTTTTGTTCGCCTTAGATTCTGATTCTTGGGGCCCATATGTTCAGGCTTTTTGGTTTGGAAACCTATAGGTTGGTTTTTAATTTTTCCTAAAGGTTTGCAAGCCGGGCAATCCAGGAATTGGTGGCGGTGGACACATCATATCCAAGCCACCATGAAACACCTTTGTATTTTAATATATTTTATATGGTTTTGAAGATAGATAGAATTTTGATAAAGAAACAGAGTTTCGAACAACAAGTTTAACCTAAGAAATTAAGATTTGTAAAAATTGAACAAAAAACCTAGGGGAATTTTTGTAGACAGATGGGGATTTCTTGATAAATAAGTTTAGTAAGCAGTTTAGCCTCATGCTACCATGGAGCTCTCTTTCTTTTTCTTTTTTTTTTTTTTTTTTTTTTTAACATGAGTTTGCCAAGCCTCTACTTTGGATTTTTAGGACGAGGAATCACCAAGTACTACGTCATCTTCCAATCTTGTCTCTTATGTTTCAAATCAAGGGAGAATTTTTATTGAAGTTTATGAGCAAACCAATGTCTTAGATAATGTGGGATACTGCCCTTGAGTGCTCAGAATCTCCTCGAACTTCCAATTTTGTTCTTCCACTTCTTGGATAATGTGGGATACTGCCCTTGAACGCTCAGAATCTCCTTAGGCTTCCAATTTTGTTCTTCCACTTACCTACCCTTTGAAGTTCAAATAGTTGAGGTTCTTCTAATTTACTTGGACTGATGCACTTAATATTTCTTTCTAACACCATTCTGACTTGGAAAGATAAGAATTTCTAAAGATTTTTGGAAATAAATGAAAAATCTTAAGAAGTTCTTTTTTATGTCGCCTCGAGGTCCGTTTTAGGTGTTTAACCCAATTTGGGTGGTTATTGGACGGTTGGAAGGCTCTCAGGGTACGCTTAAACTTTGGAGAGGTTTTAAGCAATTTTAGGACAATTCTAATGACTCTAGGCTATCTATAGTCTATTAAAGTTTGTGAGATCCTTGGGACTCAGAATCGAGGTTTTCAGTAGTTCTCTTAACCAGAATTTTAAGGGGGGTGTCTACAAGTGCGGTTTTTTCTTTCAGCAAAACCACTCTGTAATGGTGCGCGTGGGGCAGTAACCTAGTGAATAATATCATTTTTCTTCATAATAGTGAGTGTAATTGGCGGAACAATATTCACCACCGCTGTCACTAATAAAAACCTTAATTTTAGAATTTAGTTGGTTTTTAACTTCAGTTTTTGTAAACCTTGAATTTCTCAAATATTTCATCTTTGTTCCTAATCAAGTAGGCATAAGTATATCTTGAGAAATCATCCATGAAAATGGCATGGTATTTTTTCCCACCATGAGACTGTATACCTCTCGGATCACATACATCAATATGTATAAATTTCAGTAACCTGGAACTTCTTTCCGCTTTAAAGAAGAAAAAAAAAACCCTCATTTCCACTTTTTATAACCATCTTTCTCTTTCTGCCTCTCTCGTATCATCTCCATTTCTCCCCAAATATCTTCTTTTCGCTGAGATAATTATCGGATTCTCGAATAATCAGTGTCACTTTTTCTTCTCTGATCATTTATCTCCTTCTATTGGAGATCTGGATATTTATCAGAGGCCAAAGTTAGCATTGGTCTTTTTCGTGAACACTAATTTAGTGACTCTCTCTTTCTCCAAACTTTTAGAACAACCAAATTCTATAACTCTCCGACTATAAGATAACAGCAACAGTTGAAATGCGACCGGAATCTAGAGAGTTCGAAGTTTTCTACTGAACAATGGTCGGACTTAGGCGATTCTCTAAAGCCACTTGTGGAGACTCTTTAACTTGGTAACTTGGATCGTTCCTCGGAGTCCACAACGACTTGTGTTCCAGCTCAGCATCTTTTTAAGATGAGTAGCAAGGGTTGGAGAACACACTTTTTTAAATTATGGAGTGTATATAGTGTGGGTGTACCTTTGATTTTAAATAGTTGTGAGCCAATTGTATCCAAGGGAGTCATTCACAAAATAGAGCACATATGGTATGGGTGTACTTTTGGTTTTAAATGGTTGTGAGCCAGTTGTATCCAAGGGAGTCTTTCAAGGATTGGAGCGCATTTGGTGCCGGTGTACTTTTGGTTGTAAATGGTTATGAGCCAGTTGTTTAGTATCATATTCCATACCTCTCTGCCATTCAACTCTATGCAGATATCTCGAAGGGTGTTGTGTATATAAGGTATATACCTCGAAATCTAACTAAATATATACCTTACATACACAACACCTTTCGAGGTATCTGCATAGAGTTGAATGGCAGAGAGGTATGGAA
Source organism: Amborella trichopoda (assembly GCF_054954075.1). NCBI lineage: Eukaryota > Viridiplantae > Streptophyta > Magnoliopsida > Amborellales > Amborellaceae > Amborella > Amborella trichopoda. Next base: position 37,005,395 of record NC_142340.1, read on the forward strand.
TATGATACTAAACAACTGGCTCACAACCATTTACAACCAAATGTTCACCCGCACCAAATGCGCTCCATTCCTTGAAAGAGTCCCTTAGATACAACTGGCTCACAACCATTTAAAACCAAAGGTACACCCATACCATATGTGCTCCATTTCGTGAATGACTCCCTTGGATACAATTGGCTCACAACTATTTAAAACCAAAGGTACACCCACACTATATATACTCCACAATTTAAAAAAGTGTGTTCTCCAACCCCCGCTACTCATCTTAAAAGATGCTGAGCTGGAACACATGACCTTGTGGACTCCGAGGAACGGTCTAAGTTACCAAGTCGAGGAGTCTCCACAAGTGGCTTTAGAGAATCGCCTGAGTCCGGCCACTGTTCACTAGAAAACTTTGAACTCGCTAGTAGATTCCGACCACTTTTCAATTGTTGTTGCTACCTTCTAGTCGGAGGGTATAGGGTCTACCTAAGCTTTTCCGGGATTTGGAGAAGGTTTTCCTTTGATTTCTAAGGGTTTTGAAACTTCCTAAGGTAGAATCCAAATTTTGGGGATTTTTGTAATTTTTTGGGTTTTTTTTAACTTTTTAAAAAATTTCTAAAGGATTTTTCGAATATCGAGTATTTTTGGGTTGTTTTTCTAAATTTTAGGAATTGTTACCTATTTTCTAAGGATTTGGCAAGTAGAAAGAGATAGATATTAAAACTTATTTTAGAATAGAAAGAGATAAAGATTACAATGCATTTTCAAACCTATTCTAGAAGGCCGATAATTTCATGCAACCGTTGTATAGTAATATGATGTAACAACCTTAAAAAAATAGCTTATAACTATTTGTTTGATCCAAATTTTGAAATATACACTCTTTTCATTCTAATGAACAATCACGAAAAAAGAAAAAATTGAAAACACATCCTAAAAAGTATTTTTTTAGTCCAATTAACATAAAGCGTTCATTTTGCTGAGATGCTTTAATCTAAGCTTTAGAAGGATTTTTTCCATTTCCAATTTTTTTGTATAGCTTTATTATCATTAGATGAACAATGTTAAAAAATAAAAAAATAATTTTGAGTTTATAAAAGCTAAAATCTTGAAATTCACAAAATGAATAGTCTAGATTCGTTTTTGAAGAGGACTCATTTTGACCATATCTAAGGTTCAAATTGAACTTCTTTTTTTAGGGAGAATTGACTATTAAGATGAAGAGACTGTGTGCGCAAACTTTGAAGTCATATAAATACCACAAACATAATTTTTAGAAGTATCGTTCCATTATACTATGATACTTGCATTGGATCATTTTTCATTCTAGAATGCATAGTCTCCATCATTCCCTTAAAAGATGGGATTCTTGCGTGCGCGCTACACACATCCCTCACAAATTTCTCTCTCTAGTTTCTATCTCCCCAAACAATCAAAAATCACTTTCATACACTATGTAGTTGAGATAAGAAAATGGATCAAGATAAGATATATCTAAATATTGGTCGCTTATCGAAATTGGAAGGTTCAAAATGTAAGAGTTGAATCATACGAAGATTGCAATCTCATGCATATTCAAACCTACTATAGAATGCATACTTACTCTCTCCCCTTAGAGGTATGATGCATACGTACTCTCTCTCTCCCTTAACGTCGGATGCATGCGTTCTCTCTCCCTTAAAACGTCGGATGCATGCGTTCTCTCTCCCTTAAAAGTGAGATACTTGCGTACTCTCTTTCTTTAAAAAAGAATGCATGTATAATCTATCTATCACTCTTCCCTTAGAATGTCTCCAACAACCTCTATAAAATTAAAATCCCACAACCTCTACAAAATTTAAGGTCCCATCTTAATTTGGCGACATGTGTCAACCCTTAACTTGTCTTACTAATATTGCATAGATATGTACCTATATCTAATTGAGACCTAGACCCGGACCTAGACCCTAAAAATATTACCAGACCCAGACCCGTATCCAAACCCAAATAATGTTCGAATCCACGAACCCATATCCGGACCCAGATCAAGTCTACCCCTCGGGTCGTGGGTTGGATCTGGGTCCATTGCAATCCCTCAGTGCATTTGCTTTCTACCTTTCAACTTTGCCTCTCTGTGCGTCTCTCCATGTCTAGTAATCTATAAGGCATTTATCTCTAAGATGAGAGCAAAAAAAATTCAGAAAAAACAAAGAAAACAAATTCAGATAGAGAGTCACAAAATTCAGAAAAAAACAAACAAAAAAACGGAGAGAGAGACAGAGAGAGAGCACAAAACAAACGTATAGAGAACAATAAAAGAACAAATTAAAGAAAGCTTGCACCATTTCCATTCAACAGAAGTACCTTTCTAAAGAGATATACAAGCCACTCAACCACTCTTATATGAAGCTCATGTGTAACTACAAACTTGCAAAATGAAAGCTCATATTACAAATCTGAGAAAAACACAGTAACCATGATTTTGAAGTCTCTTCTTGCTACACCAAACCTGCAGCATAAGATGATACCCTTTTTGGGGAAATTTGTACTATAAGATTATTGCATACCTAATTAAAAGACCGCCAACTGCCGGGGTTCATTTTACGACCTCTCTTCTGCATTCGGCCTTATATGCATGGCCAATGCACCCAACCTGTAAAAAAATTGCATATAAAGCTGCATAAAAATAATTGATCCTTAGGATCAGCGATACGTGAACTTGCAAAAACTCAATGGAAAAGCATAAGCACAAAAGATTTTCAAAATTCACAAAAACCAGACATGTAGTGATGCCCAGTGAAAGTGCAGAGTTACCCGAGTTCTTCTATGCAAATGTCCCCATGTAACTGGGAAGATGAAACATCAAAGGCAATGGAGAAAACTCATCCAAAGCCCTAAATGTTTTTGGGGACGAGGCCAGATTCGACCAGTTCTTATGGCCATGGGAAAAACTCCAACAAAACCCTGATTCTTAAGGAACAAGGCGAAATTCAACAGATAAGCTCTCATTGCCATGATAAATATGGTTAGTCCACAGTGAATGAGCTCTGTATGGCCATAGCAAAAAGGTTTAGTCTATGGCTAAAATGCTTAGTACATGGTGGGCAGCTCAAACAATACAGACACATGCATGACAATAGAAATATTAGGCATCCTTGATCAATAAGCCAACTAACACATGCATTCCATGGATTGCCTAAAAACGTGGTCAGAGATCCATTCCTGTGTCCACAAAGTGAGGGCAAAAGATACAAAGCATAGGAAGAAACAAAAGAACTGGTCTGATGAACGAAAAATCAGAAACCCAATGGAAAAATTCACATTTGATATCACAAAACAGAGGGACCTGCACACCACCTGCACAGTGGAAAATTCGCAGTAAGTACTAAACAAGATTCTTGCAAATGCAACCAACCCATGATGCAAGGCATTGGATGGAGAGAGCAAAAAACGAAGCAAACCTAATGAGCTGGGATTATCATAATCATCCTCAACCAACTTCTTTCAGAAAGAATATGAAGCTATAATAACTCCACAAAACTGAAAAGAGGTAAAAAAAGAAACACAACTGGACTCATAGCAACCTAGAGATCAGACTCATCCTCAATCAGGTACCATAAAAAATTCCACTTATCAATGATGAATTCAGGACAAATAAACATAATACCACAAAAAAAAAATAGAACAGAAAGCCAGAAAACAGACGGGCAAGAGAACCTATATTCACATCAGATAATGATAGTTGAAGTGGGAACACATGATTAACATGAACTTCCCTTGTATCAAGCACTTCTATTCCCAAAGGAATGAACAATCAAAAACAGAACAGTAAGTCTCCTACGGCTATAGAAAGTCGAACAGACAATAAAAGATCCAACAAATAAATGTTTTGTTTTCCTTTTAAATTTGAACAAATAATTGTCAGGATTAAATAATTTTAAAAAATTGAACTGCCACTCGCAAAAGGAATTATTAATAAAATGGATAAAATAAAAAAAATATGATCAGTCTAAGATAAATAGATTAATTGTATTCCTTGAGTTATAAATCATAATGCATGGATATCGCTGGTAAGAGCTGAAACAACTGCTTTTTCGAAGTGCAAGCATGTTGAACAAAGCGAATACATTTGCACATTAAAGAATGTTGAGCGCATAGAAAGTGTGACATATTGGAATATCACAGCAGATTGTGATGATCCACCATTCGAAAGAAAGTGTGAGGGTATGTCCAACTCTAGTTCCCCTGCACATACCATATGTTTCAAATTCCTTTTTCTACAAAATATGGACAAATAAATATTATGGACAAGTTAGAATAAGGACAACCAGAACATTAGTAGTCATAATGACCTCGAGAGCTCCGAGGCCTATCTACAGGAAGTAGAGTGTCATTGGAAAAGTTTACAAGGATGTCCGACCTCCAGAAATTCCTGACTACAGGAAGTAGAGTATCATTGGAAACTTTCACAAGGATGTCATACCTCCAGAAATTGGGGCATGCTTTCTTTCTTTTAGATTGAAGAGTTAAAGCATAGTCCTGAACTACAGTACACTAAATGATGTATCACTGCAATCCCAACTGGACAGTTTGAGGTGTCAGAAAGCTGGCCAAGGGATCTCCAAAATGAGTATGTTTGATATCAAAACATGTCTAGACTCATTGACCATGCTTCCTTAAAGAGACTGAGGAAGGCTTGGACATGATTACAGGGTCCAGGAGGAAATTGGTCCTCCAGAAGCGTGTTATACACGACTAAAGAACTGTACATATAAGAATCCCAATCAACTTCATAAGCAATGATATGCCTAATGCTTTTAGGCATAGGTGTCCTACCATCAGCTATATATAGGAGCCTCTCCTTTTCTACACTTGCCTAATGCTTTCACTCATAGGTACGCTGCCTTCAGCAATATACAGGAGCCTCTCTTTTTCTACACTTACTCCACAGAATTAGAACCAACCAGTCATGCACATGTAATTCTCATTAGTCAGCAACATTATAAGCATCATGGAAATGCTTCATGATAATTTAACAGCAGGACAAAAAAAGTGGATGATACATATAAATCTTTCGAACTGAACCTACATTCAAACATCAGGAACCAGAACTGTTCCCATGAGAACACCTTCAATTCAGAAAAGTTTCATTTCAAAAAAGCACAACATAGTAAATCATAAAAATAAAATGTGCTTCCAGTGCTGGATATGAACTCAAGCTTCAAATTAGTCAATCCAGGCTTTCCACTAGAACCAAATGGACATACCATTTCTGACATTGTTCATTCTCAGATTAGACACATTACCAATCAAGGTAATGTTGAATGGAATCAAAGGCCAAGATCACAACGCACCAATATTTAAAGAGTAGGAAACTCATAATATAGAGGACCATAACATCAGAATGTTTTGGTAAACTGCCAAGTGCCAACCAAAATGCACAATCAACGATGGTTAATAGAAACTTCAGCTCAAAAGACATCGCATGGGGTTACAGTTTGATAAGACCAAAGCAAGAAACTTTCGTTATGGATTCTTCAATCAACCATCATTCTTTAGTTCCAAAATACAATAAAAAGATTTCACAAATACAAGTAGTCTCCCCTTAATCAAGAAACACAAATCATACTATGCATCGATAAAAAGGGAATGTCAAAATCAACACTTTCATATGTACTATAACAGAAAATAGGAATAATTGTACAATTAGATATCAAAACCTAGTCATGAGCGCAAACCAATTTTACTTTATCATGGTTCTGTTAAATATTTCATCCATCATGATGGAACATGACATCGATTACCAAAAAAAATACATGTTAATTGCTCAGCTTCCAGCTAAAGTAACTTCCATTCATGCTACAAAATATTTAATCATGTGTAACCCAACAAGTTAAACAGAAGAACTGCAATACTGGGAACATGATCAAACAAACACGAATACACTTATCAAAACACATCCTGCAGCAGAAAACATATATCAAAAACCAATCAAAGCGATAACTATGCTTTTAAAAAGGTGTTTTCTAAAAGAAAACAAAGATGCACCTAAAAAAAGATAAGGATAATCTAAAGAAGATAAATATGCTAGATAAGAATGATCCAAAAAGACAAAGAATATGCTCTCAGGATAAATGAACAAAGATCTAAAAAACATGATAAAAATGATATAAAAGATGATCAAGATGGATCTAGAGATGATCTAAAAAACAAAGATGATCTAAAAGATGGATCTAAAAGATGAATATAAAAGATGATCAATATAAAAGACAAAGATGATCAATGATCTAAAAAACTGATAAAAATTGATCTAAAAGATGAATCTAATACAAGATGATCTCAAAAGGATAAAGATTGATTAAAAGAAGATAAAGATTGATCTAAAAGATCATAAAGATTGAGTGAAAAAGCCCTAAATTCTTTATGGAGAGAGAAAAAATAAGATCTAGAAAGAAAAGATAGAATAGTAAAATAAATTAACAGTAAAAAAAATTGAATCATGAGTTATCAGTTATTACACAACTGATCTTCAAAACCGCTCGAGATCATCCCTCAGCTTCATGTCCAATGCATTTGACCCCACCTGAGAGAACCTGCCATATTTGTAATCCTACTTTCTATTAAGGAACCAATCTGGGATTTTAAACTGACGAGGGTTGGCAACAATAACCATTAAACTTTCGAGCTCAGTAAAAAAAAATTAAAAGAGAAAGCAAAAGAAAATTCAGTTCAAGAGTAGAAGGGACAAACCAATTTAGTGGTTGTTTTGCCATTTCTACTGATCATCTCCATTTTGAAGAGAGTTACCAATGTCAGTGCTCTTCTGCTCTCTCTCTCTCTAGGTTCCATTGCTCAATCTTGGCTCTCCTCTCAGCACTTCCCTCTCTAACTGAGCTCCTATCCCTCCTCGGACCAGGACTCTACCTTCTTCCTCAAGGGCTTCGGCTCCTTGGCCTCCATTCATGGTGAAAATCTCTGTCGTTCATATATCCTTCCACAGTCCCCACCGCCAATTGAAATGGTGGAAAAGCCAAGAAAGAAATAGCCGACGCACTTCATCAAGATTCGGTAACTCTACTATACAAAACCCCATGTCAATTTCAGTTCTAAAAGAACCGATCCAATACAGAGAAAAATAAGGAAGAGTTATCAATAACAAAAATTCAAGCTATTCGACATGCAGCGACTAAGAAACCCTAATACATCCCATTTATTTGAAGAGCATATCAAATCAATACATAATCAACGAAATAAGGTCTAAAACTAAGGAAAAAAGATTCACAGAGCAATAGAAACATAGAATTCAAGAAACCTTCGAATACCTTAGTATCGCTCAAATGATTCCTGCCTTTCGGTGGCGAGAGAGAGAGAGAGAGAGCGAGCGACGGGGTGGGTGTGACAGGTGGGACAATATTGAGAGGGCGACGGGAGATGCCACGGGTGGTATGATTGAAAGAGAAAAGTGCGGAGTGGACACGTTGTTACAGGCTTCAAATTGATTTTAAGCCTCCCCCATCACAGCCATCGATTTACCCTTCTTTCATCGTAGCCGTTGGCCTACCTCATCCCATACGCGAGTGGGCGTATCTTAGCTTTCTTATATGTATACGGAAAAAGTTTATACGAGGGTGTAATGTCTCTAATTGATCATCCCGATACCGAGATATATAAATATTAAAATAAAAAGATTTTGAATCCGAGGAATAATGTATATTGCAACACAATGAGGGTGTGGTTTATGTAAGGTTGAAACATTAAACAATCCAATTAAGGCACACCTCCAAATTTAACATGTAATTTGGTGTAAAAAAAATCTTATGATTATTTGAAAATCCATTTTCATGTCTAATTATATAATTTTAAACTTCAAAAATAGTTAAAATCAAGTGGATCTATATATATATGAAAATCTTAAAAATAGTCGGTCCAGATAATGTGTTGCAAGATGCACTATTAATAAGACTGAAAATCTTTTTTTTTTTGGTTTCGTATTCATGCATCTCGATGTCGAGATTATAAACTTTGAAGTGCATTTCGATGGAAATTTGAAATGCATCTTTAATTCTACATTTTAAGGTTGCAACCTTATAAAAACTTTTGCCATATATATTGAGAAATGATGTCATGTCATCATGTCATTATAATATACTGAAACCATATTTCTAGAATACCATGTTTGTTGTATTTTTATGACCCAAATTTCTTTTTGCACACTCTCTTTATCTCAATAATCAATCTATCAAAAAAAAAAAAAAATTTGTACCCTATATATGGTCAAAATGAGTTCCCCTCTAACAATAAATCTAGACCGAATTTCAAGATCTAGACCTTTATGAATTCAAAATCAATCTTTTATTTTTTAACATTGTTAATCTAATGATAATAAAGTTATCGAAAAAAATTGAAAATAAAAATGATCCTTTAAAAAACTAGATCTAAACATCTCAACAAACTGGACAACCTATACTAATTGGGTTAAAAAACACCTTCTAGGTTACGTTTTCAATTTTTTGGTGATTGTTTATTAAAATGAAAATAGTAGATATATTAAAATTTTGGATCAAACAAATGGCCCTATCATGGTTTTCAAATATTGTTTCATTATATTACTATACAACTGTTGCATGAAATCACTCCCCATATACATCACGAAATACAATAACCATATTTTTTTTCTCGGTTAAGTAAACAATCCCACATCTCTTTCTGAATTATCCATCATTTCTTTGAATAAGCAAGAAACCCGAAATTATGGCTGTACAGTCAAACGGAGAGGCAGGTCTTTTTCTTCAGGTGAGTGAAAATTCATTTATTTTGACAAGTGAAAATCCATACTTTATATGATACATAAACATCTTGATCGTTTGGGTAAGTATGATGCATATTGAGTCCATAATTACATGTTTCATTTAGTTCAGTAAGAAACTACAGTTTTTAAGGCAATAACAATTCTTGCGGGGGTAAGCCATAAGACAACATAGGTACTAAAGAAGCCGGTTTGATCTTGAAATAAATAAACCCATTTTTATTGAGGAAAGTGAAAATAATTAATATGACCAGAATAAGTAAGCTACAAAACAAACCCACAAGTGCTAGAGTAGTTGGTTCAATCTTTATGGGTTGGATGTTTCGAAGGAAACTAACAAATTAGACTGAGACCTATTCATCTTCTTCACATTGCAATAGCCACTTCGATTGCAAGTGTTCTCCTCATACTGCCTGCACGAAAATCGGTGATAGGTGTATTAGTAGAGATAGACCTAAGTTATATAGAAAAGTAGAAGAAGATCAGAGAAAAAACTTTACCCACAGAGAATCTAATGGACAAAGCCCATAGTCCATTTGCTACATGTTCCTCCTCTATGAACTAAACGTACAAGTTACCGACCTGCCCATAAAGTTGACCATTATCACCATAATAACCATCGATATGAAATTTGCAAGAAAATGTGATGTTTCAAAGAATAAGGCTACCGCTTAGTTTAAAAACAAATGATTGCAAAAAAGAAATATCGGTTACCACATGGTCAGCCAAAATTGTCGCAGATATTTAGGCCTTCAATCTCTCCATACTTGCTGAGCTCCTCAAACATATCCTCATGGAAGTCCTGCAATTACAGTTATTTAGGATTTAGTAATCATGTCACATCATAGTGGATTAAATTCTCAAGACCCTTAATGCCCACCATATTCATATTGAGATACTCAGATAAGTAAATCTCCAACAAGGGAACTTGACAAAGAATAAATTAAATGAAACATAAAAAAATGAGAAAAAAAAAGGAGTAAAGGATAATAAAAAGAGAATTAAGGCAAAAAATACAAAGAAGTAAGCAGCAAAAAAGTGAAGGACAATGAAAGGATTGTCTCCTTGAAAATAAAGGTCAAAACAAGACCAACAAAGCCAGTTGAAACTAACAAGTTACTAGCATCCAGCCACAACTTAAACGCTTCTAAACCTCAACCAAACATTAAAGTCATGTGAAAGTGTCGTGAATAAAATACAAATCGGTGTATTAGTAGGTACAAAAAACACTACCAGCATTAGCGAGATGTTGCTCCATGTCAGGAAGTTCTGGTAAATATTCGGGAGAGAAGATAAGAGAAGATCTGGATGCAAAAAAATGCACCAAGAGATAATCAATGGGTTTAAGAAATCTTGTATGAAGGGTCCTATGTCCATGTCCTCTTCCACAACCCCCTCGCAATCCCAAGGGTGAACCGGCGACGTACATGATATAGAAAAAGGGAGGGGAAGAAGGAAAAAGTAAGCTATTACTGAAACAAGTTCAAAAAAAGAAAAGAAAGACCATGTAAGTCAATATATTAATTGGGAGATGTATCGGGGCATGGTGTTCAATGATGCCCATCTAATAATGTCCACCTAAAACGCTTCATACGATGCCGTTTATCAGAAGCTATAGGCTAGGGTTGAAGGCTCCAAACCTTATGTGCATAGGGGGCTATTGCTAAAATAAAGAGATATATTTGAGAAAGGAGTACCTCAATACCCACGAGCATGCATGGGTGCAATATGGGGTTTCAATCTCAATAAACTCATGGAGTGATAGAAGAAGCGTGAGAGTAAAGTATCTGATGGTGTATTATATTTTTAAGATCTATTGATGCCTCTTCTGATGCTCATGATGCACAACATATTTTTCCTATGGTTGACAAGGGTATTGAGGAAGTCGGAGAGGAGCATTTTGTATGGGTGGCAATAGACATGGCTACAATCAATATGCCTCCTAATATTTATTGCTCCAAAAGCGTCCTAGTACTTTTTGGATACCATAAGTCGCACAATACATAATATTATGCTTGAGGCTATTGGCGAAGTACCAAAGAGGAAGGGAACACTTGATAAATATAAAGAGACTTTGCTCATATACTGTTGCAGCATTCCACTTAGAATGGTATAAAATTTCATTGTGGAAAGGGATACATCCAGGTTTGAGGTCATAAAATTTGCCACCTCTTTCCTAACTTTAGAAAATTTTATACTATTCCAAGGGAAAAGTTACAACAGGATATGAGCACAGTCACCATACCTCTATAAAGTGTCCCCTTCATCTTGGCACTTCGCCAATAGCCTCTAGCCCAATGTTGATGTAGTGTGTTGCTTATGGTATCCAAAAAATAGCCACCAGGCATGGGATCACGAAATTTTCCATCTCTTTCCTGACTTTAGACAAAATATATATATATATATATATATAGGAAAATGATCATGTGGGTCAGTAAACTCACAAGAAAAAATGGACCCAACGGCTCAGATTGAATCTGGGTCGATCTGACGATCACAGATGCCCAATAACATTTGAATTTAAATTTTTTTTCTACAAATCTAAATCACTTGAAAATTTAGACATATGTTCTTCTCATCAAGCTGCACTTGATAAAAATATAAAAACAATAATCCGTAAAACATAAGTGACCAAAATACCCCTAAAAAAGAGGGTATTTTGGTCAAATTTTTTCATGTAAAATATATTTTTGATATTTTTCAAAGATTCATCTATTTTTGATGAATACACACCTAAAATTTCAAGTGATTTGGATTTCTAGATAAACAATTAAAATTCAAACACTATCGGACATCCGTGATCGTCAGATCGACTTAGATTCAATCGGAGCCACGTTGGGCTCATTTTTAGTTGTGAGCCCACTAGCTCACAGGATCATTTTCTATATATATATATATATATAGATAAGATATTACAAAAAGCTTATAGGCGAAAATAAATAGTGATTTTGCCTACCCTCATCACCATCCAAACTTCATCCTATGGTCACAGTTGTCCGATAGTTTTTTATTTTTCATTTTTTTTTTACTATTCAGAATGATCTAAAATTTGTAGCGTGTATACATATTAGTGAGGCACACCTAATAAAAATATGAAAAAAATAATTCGTAAAATATAAATTGACCAAAATACCCCATAAATTTTTAGAGGTATTTTGATCAATTTATACTTTATGAATTTGTTTTTCTTCATATTTTTATTAGATGCACTTCACTAAGATGTACACACGGTCCAAATTTCAAGTAATTTGAATTTGTAGAAAAACAATAAAAATTAAAACACTATCAGACAACTATGACCGTGCGATGAAATTTGGATGGTAATGAAGGTAGGCGAAATCATTGTTCATTTTCGTCTATAGGCGTTGGGAAGAGTTTCCTCTATATATATATATATATATTAGTTGTCCAAACACGCTCTAGGGAAGATGGTATACATCACTATTTTGTCCAAGTCTTTAAGTGGGGTAGTGGACTCACTTGAGGTATTCTCACCCTTGTCAAAATTTCCTCTTTGTTACTAGCTTCACCAGCTCTTGCATATAGTTGTGTACTTGAACTTTAAATTCTTTTACACATACAAGGCAATTGCACCTTATTTCGTTTTTAGGAAGATGCAATTATTGTGGCTTCTATAAATGCCTTGAGAGGATCATTTCCGATAAGGACATCCAAGATACAAATGTGTTTTAAGATCATTTAGGAAGGAAATGGTTGTGAGACAAAGGACTAAACCAAATCAAGGTAATCTATTTTCTTTAAACTTCTAATAGTTTCGTATTTGGCCCAATGTATACTTGATTTTTATTAGTTACAACTTACAAACTTATGATTTTAGAACTTTAAAGAACGCAAATGCGACCCAATAGCGTGAAGTAGTGCCCCTAAAAACTTAAACCATCATCTAGCCGGTTTGTCAGCCAGGCTGCCTAGGCTGCAAGGCGGCCGAATTTTCGTTCACTGCGTATTCTTATAGGCACCAACTACTAATGTACATAAACCTTGTTTGATGTGATGCAGCTATTCGAATAAAATTTTAATGCCAAATCAACATGGAAATATAATGGTCCAGCTACCCATGTTAACCCCATAATTTGCCAAGAGAAACAAACGCATTGATGAACAGGTGAACCACAACCATTACAAATAGCATCAACTAATCTGTAAACAGCAATGCAAGAACCAATGAGATTGCTTTACTGTAAAAGATAAGAAGTTTTAGTTGGTTATTCTGTAAACTATGTCTAATGACCAAAAGTCAACAAAAAACAACATGCATGAATATTTAACAAAAGATTATTTTTTTCAGATTTTCAAATGATCATATCATTCACCAATACAAGAAGTTTTCGTTGGTTATTCTGTAAACTTTGAGTAATGACCAAAAGTCAACAAAAAAACAGCATGCAAGAACATTTGACAAAAGATTATTTCTCCAGATTTTGCAGTGATTATCCTTCATTAATACAAGAGCCATTAACTCCACAGTACCTTGATAAGAAATTTGCGCTCTTGGTTACACCATCAATGTAAACACAATTTCCGTTGATTACTTTCACCACTAAAAGCATGACACACCATTTTTAGTCATAACACACTCATCGATAACAAAAAATATGTATGGTTAAAGCTTAAAGGAATAACCAGTAAGCAATATGGTTTTCCTGGAATTTATCTTACTTTTGGGTTTCTATTTCATTTCGTTTTACAGCACCGGAAAATATAATTATTTTTTTTTGACATGATTCAACACCATAAAATATATTACCAGGCAAGAAATGTGACAAATCCTGTTTCTTAGAGTTTTAAGAATAATGGAAGTGTTATAACCTTAAACCCCAAAACCATACATGCTAAACCCCAAAAAGAAGCTGTATAATCATGAATTCAACCACTAAAACCAGAGATTATCAAGAAACACAAGTTTATAGCTATTGAGTACTTCGTAGAACCTACCATTAACACAAATAAAATTGAAAACAAGCACAAATAGGATAATACACACAAAACGCTCCATTGTTACTGGATGTCACAAAATGTATTAAGCAACTCAATATTGATAGTCTGAAATGGTAAAAGACCGACAGAATGAAAAAACCCTAGAACATCCACAATCGCAAAAGAGATCGCTTGTGTGTTGTGAATAAAATAAGAACAAGAAACATATGTATAGAGAGAAAGATAAAAAATAAAGGACACGTTTGTTGCTCTAAAAGGAAAGAGAAGTTGCTGACCCCATAACTCCATTGCTTGCTCTAAAAGGGAAGAGAAGTTGCTCACCCCATAATTCCATTGCTTGCTTTAAAAGGGAAGAGAAGTTGCTCACGCCATTACTCCATTGCTGATGAAATATGTGATGCTGAAGAACTAGGGAAGAGAGAGTGAAACCCTAGAGTTTTAGAAGAGAAAGATGAATTGGAATGAGATGGATTTAGGGTGTCGTAGAGTGAGAGGGGTCTTTAGAGAAAGAGAGAGACATAGCGCAAGGGTTTTTGGGAGAGGGAAATCCCGCACTTCTATAAGCATTCGCCGCTTGCATTAGAGAAACCTTTTATTAATTTATTTTATTTTTCGATTTTATTATAGAATATTAGAGAAACTTTTTATTTATTTATTTATTTTCGATTTTATTATGGAAAGGATGAGGTTTCTATAAGGCCGCGCTTTACCTTAAACAATCTACAGTTTGCAAATTGAGGAACAACAATGTGGTGGCAAACCAAAAAATCATCAATAAAGTGGTTTTGGTATGAAAAATAGGAAGCAAAATATCAAGGCAAAGACATAGATTGTCAAGAATTAGGTGAGTTAATCTATGAATATTTCATATTTAATTATAAAATAGTGAAAACATATCAATGACATAAAATGAATCTACAGTTTTCAATTATTGTGATGATACAATCAAGGCATTGCATATTAATTTTTCCATGACTTTGTGGCATTCAATGTCTAACTCAGTAAATTGCCTTAAGTTTTTCATTAAATATAACAAGAAGGAGGGCTTTCTTCATCTGTCCTAGCACACAACTTACAATGATTTTGCAGGGAACATATACTGCAGTAACAACAACAAAACTACATAAAATAATTACAATAATAGATAACGAGAATGAGAATGAGAATATGAAGTTTCAAATTATTGGAGAGAAAAATTAATATTTAAATTGCGATTAACAAAGACTCATAAAATGTAAAATAGCAATTCATCCTTAATATGGTATTATGTACACTAGTCACATAATAAAAATTTAAAAAATAAAACCAATAAAACTAATGTGTACAAAGTGAAAATAAAATAAAGCTTACACCTGCATAAACAAACCCAAATATTTGAACCTCACTGTAATATTATCAGTTTAGAGAAAAAAAGAGTCAATAGGTTACTCTTCCTATAAGTCTACCACATATTAAAAGGTAACATTTTATTGGGAGAATGTATATTTTCCTACAATATATTAGAACATTTTCTTTGTAAATCAATTTTCTTGGATGAAGAATATGTGAGTTTAGGAAAATATTGATGATTTTTTTAATAAAAATTTTTGTCAAATCAAGTTTCTTGATTTAATGCCATGAGATATTTCAATTGTTTTTGGTTAAAGTGAAATTCTCGATTTAATCCCATTTTTTTAGAATTAAATCAAAACAAAAGTTCAAATATATCAAATTCATGAAGAGAAAGACAGGTCTAGGAGAGTTTGAAAGATGAAGGCTTAAAACATGGGTGAAGCTTATTAGAAATAGGCTTTATGAAAAAACATAATATGGGCATTCATATAGGTTCCATAAAAAAAATATGACTTTTTGAAGATCTTTTAAAAAAAAACTCACACTTAATTACGTACTTGCCAACTACGCGCCTGCCTAAAGGGTAACTCTAATAATTACCATTTCAAATTTGATAGTCATAAATACATATGTTTTATCACATACTTCATATGCACATCCTCTTGCCCCTAATTGAGAAGTCAATGAAGAAGTTCTTAAAGAAAAATTAAGACATGTTCTTTTTACTCAATAAGAACAATCTCTACTTTATGAGCGGCTTTAATAACTAAAAATTACTTTAAAATTATCTATCCAATGATGATGATGTAATTTACATAGTCTTGGGATAAAAAAATTGTTTGAAGATATTTTTCAGCACATTGGGTCCCCGATGCAGAATAAAAGAGAAGCCGGTCAATAAAGCCCTAACTTACAGTGAAATTTTTGACAGATTCAAAATTTCCCCCGAACAAGTGAGGATCTTCCTAAGTACCCCAAAAGGCCACCTGCCAAGTTTCATCGCAATTTGACAAATCTAAGGCAGTACAGACAAAGAAACAATTTTGGAAAAATTAGCCTTTAACACCCTGAAACATACCCTGTAACTGAAACCCTATTTTCAGAGCGTCAAATGGCTGTCGAACTGCAGCTATTGGATTCATCACGGTCGAAAACCCCCGAGGGTCAAGTTTCAGCTTAAATGGATAATCCAAGATGAAGTTATGGGTAAAAGATTGAAGATGGGTAGGCCACACGCTATTCCCGTAGGCCCTCCCTGCACCAGTCTCCACTAAAGGGGACTGGTTTTCGTAGTCACGACCAGTAACTTGCGGGACGCTTATCTCCCTCATTATGAGTCGGGTCGCACTCAAGTTTGCGAACGTATTCGTCTCGTCAAGATGAGCGTTTTGATATGTGGTACGTTGCTTGACGATGTCTGAACAGGGAGAATAGCTAGAGAGAAGATGACGATTCGAGAATAAGAGTTGCAGAAAATCAGCAGTAGCCCATCTTATATATCACGACGCTCGTGCACCCGATCGATGCGAAACCAGTTGCATCTCGTTAGTAAGGTCCAAGGTTACCACTGGCCCAAACTTCTTGCGTGACAAATAATTAGATTTCGCGTACGATGACGTTAAAGTTTCTACAGAATTCTGGCCATCGGAATCTAAATTCCAACCCAAAAACCAAAATTGTAAAATCTTCGTTCGGGTATGAAATTGTTGTTGCAACACGGTCGTACCAGCATTCTTAGTGCAATTCAGCAAAGAAACCAATGAAATACATCAAGAAACGAAAGCACTATTGATCGTACAAATTTCAGCATGATCATGGCTTAAATACGTGACTCATGGCTCGAAGTTAGTATCAAATTGATCATGATGGCAAGTCCAACGATAAAGTAATCATCTTTTGGCCATGCGAACGTCAGAGCAACCCCGAATCATCCTAGGAAAATCGAATACGTTCCATGGTTGCAGCAGGTACTATTTTGGAATTTCGTGTATTGTTGGGCAAGGGCAAAATAGTAATTTTGTACCCATTTTTAGATTTTCTTTTAATTCAAATAAATTGTATTTTTAGCAATTAAGGTAAATTTTGGACATCCACCCATGTTTTGAGCCCAACTCTATAAATACATGTTATGTCTCATTGTAAAAAAGCCTCAACTGCATGAATAAAAATTGAGAGTCTCAGTCTTGAGATTGTGGCACGTCTTGGAAAGCGAGAGAAAGGAGAGAGAAGTAAATGTCTGGTATCTCTAAGTGAAGGTAATTCTCTCCTCCTCCTCTCTTCTCTCTCCTCTTCTTTTTTTCTCTCTTCTCTTCTTTCTTTCTCTCTTCTCTTCTCTCTATTTCTCTCTCCTCTTCTCTCTATTCTCTCTCCTCTTCTTCTTCTCTCTTTCTCTCTCTTCTCTACCTCAAACATGCATGGTAGTAAGCATCACCTTGCATGTGTCTCTTTATCTCTCTTCTTCTGTCTTTTTCTCTCTTTCTCTTTTTTGTGTCTCTCTTCTCTCTCAACATGTACAGTAGAAGGCACTGTCGTGCATGCCTCTCTTTCCCTTCTTTCCTCTTTTCTCTATGCTCTATTTCCTCTCTCATCCCCCTCTTTCATAATCTTTTCTCTCTCTTTCCTAATCTTCTCTTTCTTTCTTTCTCTCTATTTTTTTTTTTTCTCTCTTTCTTAAACTCTCTCTCTTTCTTTATCTCTCTCTACTTTCTTTTTTTTCTCTCTTTTCTAATTTTCTCTTTCTTTCTCTCTCTACTTTCCTTTCTATTCTCTCTACTTCCTTTGTTATCTCTCTGTTCTTTTTCATTCTCTCTCTCTCCTAGTCAGCACGGCGTTGCCCATCGCTGCGCATGACATTCCCCTTATTTTCTTATCTTTTGGAATGGATACAGTGGGCCGGGCCTTGACCCAAGTTGTGGGCCAAGCCTCTATATAAATTTCTCTCTCGCATGTCGCACACGACGTTCCTCACCGCCGCGCGTGACATTTCCTCTCTTCTCCTTCAACAAAGGCACAAAACTGGGCCCTTTCCCAAGTGGCGGGCCGGGTGGTGTCTAAGTCTCTTTGGACACACAGGGCGATGCCTAAAGCCATGTGTGTCCTTTCTTTTCTCTCTCTCCTGTCTCTCTCCTCTATTATGGACGGCGGAACCCATCACCGTCTATGTTCTCTCTTGCTCTCTCTCCTCTGTAATGGGTGATGGAACCTATCGTCGTCTATGTTTCTTCCCCTATCCTCTGACAAAGGCATATAATTAGGCCCTTTCCCAAGTGGCGGGCAGGGTCATGTCTGAGTCTCTTCTGAAATGCACGGTGATGCCTAAAGCCGAGCGTGTCCTTTCTTTTCTCTCTCATGTCTCTCTCTCCTCTGTCATGGACGGTGGAACCCATCGTTGTCCATGTTCTCTCTTGCTCTCTCTCTTTCTCCTATCATGAATGGTGGAACCCATCGCCGTCCATGTTCTCTCTTACTTTTTCTCTTCTGTCATGGATGGCGGAGCCCATCGCAGTCCATGTTCCTTCCTTCTCTCTTTCTCTCTCGTTTGTCATGGACAACAGAACCTAACACCGTCCATGCTCCTCTCACCTTTCTCTCTCCTCTTTCATGGACGGTAGAACATCGTTGTCCATGTTCTCTCTTACTCTCTCTCTTGTCATGGACGACGGAACCCCATCGCCCTCCATGTTTCTCCTCTTCCCTCTTTATCTCTCTTGCCATGGATGATGGAAGCCCATCGCCATTCATTTTCTTCTTTCTTTCTCCTTCTCTCCTTTGTCATAGACGACAGAGCCTAACGTCGTCCATGCTTCTCCTCCCTTTCTCTCTTCTCTGTCGTGGATGGCGGAACCCATCACCGTCCATGTTCCTTCCTTTCTCTCCCTTCTGTCATGAACGACAATGACCATCACTGTTCATGACTCATCTCTCTTATCTTTTCTCGTCTCTTCTCTTCTTCTTTTCTCGTCTCCTCTCCTCTTTTTCTCTCTCTTCTTTTATCGTCTCCCCTCCTCTTTTCCTCTTTTCTATTCTCTCATCTCTTCTTCCTCTTATGTTCTCTTCTCTCTTCCCTCTTCTTCTCTTTTATCTCTTCTCACTTCTCTCTCCTTTTTCTTCTCTTTTCTCTCTCTTCTTTCTTCTCTCTTTTATCTGCTCCTCTTTCTCTCTCCTATCCTCTCTCTTTCTTCTCTTCTCTCTTTCCTCTTCCTTGCTCTTCTCTTTGCATCTAATCTCTCTCTTTCTTCTTTATTTTTCTTTCATTCTTTTCTTCTTCTTTTCTCCTTCTCTCTCTTTTCCTCTTGTTTGACCAAGGGATAGGCTAAGTCTAGCACAGTCATGACGGTCTTGTCATCGAGTAGTTTAGCTGTTGTGCCGATTAGAGTTACCATGCCTGTCTTGCTGCCACATTAGATTAGTCATTGTGTCAGGCTGGTCAGTATTGATTATGTCATTGAGTAGTTAAGCCGCCGTACCAGTCTAACTCACCATGCCCGTCTTGCTACCACACCTAGTCATTCACTGTATTGGTCAAGCCACTGTGTCAGTTTAACCATTTGGTCAAATTTCTCTTTCTTCTCTTCTCTTTCCTCTATTCTATTTCTTTCTTCTCCTTTTCTCACCCTAATCTTCATCTCATTATTCTTCCGTTTCTTCTTTTGAATGTGTACGCCAATGTACATTCGCTCAAAAACAAGGTAGGGTCCCTTGGGTCACTTGTCTTGTAAATTAACATTGTGTGTGATTACAGAAATAGGAAAGTACATGTCAAGGGAGGCGATTTTGAACCAGCAGTAGGACTGGGGGCCTTTCCGTTGTGATCTAAGAGGGCATCCACGCGAGTTAGCCCGAGTGAGTCACGGACTCAGGTGAAGTGTGTCCTACCTCACATCAAATTCCTCTCTCACCCGTTGGTGTACCTGCTCTTGTTTCTTAACAAGTTTCCTGAGAGAGCGGTCTCAAGTCCCGGGTTTTCCTTGAAACCCACGACACATGCGACTAGATCATCTAGATCCAGAGGCAAGGTCGAGGCATCTAACCATAAATCTCTCTAATGCCTCAATCAAACACTAACTTTTTCCTTAATATGGATAGTCATGTTCACTACATTATTTTCCATCCTTTTTTTTTCTGGGGTTAATTCAGTGGGGAAAACAGGCCCCTACCTATTTTTTAAGTGGTTAGGTTTTCGAAAATGTCAGTGGGATTGGAGAGCACAATGTGCGACTAAGGTATAGGTGGGGGGTGCTACCATCACATCCCCAACCCCTTTCCCATTATTTTCCATCCCTTTGAGAAAACCCTATTCTACATGCTTGTTTTTCAACAATTTTTTTTTAGAACGTTCTTCTCATAAACAAGAGGATGCATGTGTCAATTGTGGGTGAAAAATAACCCTGAGTATTTACTTATTCCCTACTTTTTATCTTTTCCTTTTTTTATCGTCTAAAAATGATAACAGGCAATAAACTGTTTTACCCAACATTTTTAAAAACTCGCCCTTATTATCAATCTTTTTTTTGATAATAATTTTCAAAAAACAATGGGGATGGTTCACGCCTTGAAGTGAGGAGCACCACATCCTCCAAAATGGTTATTAAATTATGAAAAAAGATGCTAAAGTTCAGCTTGATGAATAAATAATTCAACTTATAAGAATACCTTCAAAGCCAATCCCAATCTCTTGATCCTAAAGAACAAGAACACCCTGGTTATTCAATCAAACTTACATTTCAAATCATTATCCTTTCATGATTAGATAACTAGAATTCAAGTAGGGGAAAAGTTTATATAAGGTTGCGAATTAAGGTACACCTAATCCATCATAAAAGATTCTTTTGATGTTGGAAAACCCTTTAATTGATCATTTCGACATTGAGATGTATTATAAAAATAAATAAATAAATATTTGGAGTCCTAAAACTAGTGTATTTTGCAACACATTATCTGGACCGTCCATTTAAGAGATTTTCAAGTGCTTACAGATCTACTTGATTTGAACAATTTTTGGAGTTTAAGATTTTATAATTAGAGACGAAAATAGATTCTCAAGTCATCCTAAGAGTTCCTTTTTACCAAAATTATATTTATGATAAAATTTGGAGGTACGCCTTAATTTGATTGTTTACAGTTGAACCTTATACAAATCAGACCCTTCTTCAAGTAGATTATTTTATTCCATTCCTACCTTATTCATGTAGCATCTATTTTTTAACCTATTCAAGCAGTTTATTCAGTTTCATTTCATTCCTTGACCAGTTTTCCATTTTCTAAACACGAATCTTGTGTGAGATGTACTGAATGCGTATCGGAGAACTATAGACATTGTCTTTAGCTGGTTGAATTTGAAATTATATTTAATCCTAATCCTAGGACCAAAACTTAGGAAATAGTTAACCTTAGTCATTTTAAATATGGTTTGGCCATTAAGAAGTACCTACGTACAAACACAACGTCCCAAAAAAATTGAAAATTACTATTATCGCCCTAGCCAGTATAAAAATACATAAATTATTCTCAATGACCTCTAGTAGATTTTATATATATATATATATATATATATATATATATATATATATAATTTTTTTAAATATTATAAGAATGAGTTCAAAGCATGGGTGATCATCAAAATGGTGGATGTCACAACATGACGTCTTGAGTTTCATTCCTACCATGGATAGAAGACCATTTCCCATTTAACAACCAAAAAAGAAAAGTCTTTCAAATATTCCGAAGAGCACATACCTTCTATACTCTTGTGGCACATACCACATCGTTAGAGACACGAACCCGTCATAAAGATAGTAGCACATATCTTTGGCCATCTAACTTCAAAAAACCTTGTTGTCCTTTCCCAAAGGGATTGGAACCTAATAATAATTTAAGACTAAATTGTAATAAATGGGAGTTTCAAACTCTATAGATTGCTGTACAATGCCATAAATAGGAATTTGTGTGAATATCACATCAATCCACATCCAAATTCCCAGAGAGATTGGAATAAAAAAAAAAGTTGTTTAGGACTATCTAAATTGTAATAAATGGGAGTTTCAAACTCTATAGATTGTTTATAGCCCCATAAATGGGAACTTGTATGAATATTACATCAATCTACATCCAAATTACGGGCGGCAATGGACCCAAACGTGACCCAGAACTTGACGTCTGGACCCAACTTGGCTCTGGGTATGGGTCTAAGAATTGGACCCGAACACTATTTGGGGTTCTGTGTCCATGTGTACCCGACCCGTACTTGACCTTAATAGTATTATTATATAAATAATATTTAACATTTAATATATAATATTTTAATAATATCTAAAGGGTGCAGTATGTATGGAGCCTATGCTCTAAACAATCAAATTAGAGCCTACCTTCAAATAGTATCGAAAAATGTGCTTTCAATATTGGAAATCTTTGTAATAGCCTTAAAATATGCTTTTATATTTATTTATACAGTTTAAAGCTTTAAAAATAGTGTAGATCAACAGATCTATGAAAACTTGAAAATCTTGAAAATTGAGGTCCAAAAATGTGTTACAAAATATACTATTTTCAAAACTTGAATCCATTTTTTTCTCATGTCCATGCTTCTTGATGTCAAGATGATCAACATGTATCATATTGTATAGAAATAATATACCATTTCAAAGTGAAAGCAAAGTTTAAAGATCATTCTCCCTCTTTCTCACACACACACAACACATGCAAACTCAAATATTGACACATAATACATTCATTGAAGGAACTCAAACATCTCAAACCACTTTGGAAGGTTATGGTACCCAACCCACTTCTTTCATTTTCCACCCACAAATAATCTAATTTCTATTGGTCTTGAAGAATGTCTTTTCCATCAAGCTCTTTCATTTTGTTTCTTTTGAATTTAGAATGGAACCTTGAACTCATAACCTGGGTGACAGTTCTAAAAGTTTCAATCCTCAATACAACAAAGGTCGCCATGGCCAATTTGGATGAACAGTTCGATGTATATCACTAGTGTTTAATGTAGACCTATTCTATTCTAATCAAAATTAGACAAAGACAAGACGATAAAGAGAATAACAAACACAAGCACATTACGCCGGTGAGGGTGGGGGTGCGGGTGGGGGTGCGTGTGCAGGTGCAGATGTGCGTGCACGTGCAAGTGTAAGTGCGGGCACAGGTGTGAGTGTGGGTGTGAGTGCCGGTGCAACTGTACTTGAGCTTGCAAGTTCAAGGTCTGGCTTAATTGTGGGTATGCGTGCAGCCTCAAATGCAAGTGCATGGTTCATGTGAAAGCCTTCATAGGTGATCGTGACCATGTTGATGTTGTCCTTGCACCACTCCACTTGCTTCTTTGCGGGGCAACCCTCTGCAGTTGCGCACTTATAGAACAACCTGTACTACCCCAAAGTAGATGACATTAGGACACAAGAGTGTCTAAAGACTAGGAAAACATAAGAGCTTGCTATTTGTAGTAATTTCTTTTATTTGCACCCATTTTTTTTTACTATTTACACTCAAAGAATGAGTGGGAATATAGGAGGGGACCTCACACAAAACCATGAAGCCACACCACATTTCTCAATCATCTTTGGATGAGGGAGCCAAACTTATATAAAACAATTGTTTTTTACCCTCTGACATCAATTTTATGAACGAAAATAAGGGATTTTGTGAGCTAAATATGTCTTGACTGCCATCGAAATCTGATCTAAATCGATTTCTTTCGATGTCAAACTGACCAAATCTTGAGATTTTCAAGATCTTGAAATCCACATTCTTGGGGTTAAATTTGATATTTGTGTGTTTTGTGAGTGTTTGGCTCTTCAATCCATCATGAAGATCAAATTTGGGATATGACCGAGAAGTAACAGAGTGCAACCGTTGTTTCACCGTTAATGCACACTATTGAAAACATACACTACGCATTGATAGCATTTAGTATAGAAAACACTATGATGGTGTAGCTTCTTGAAGAAAAATAGATATTGACTACCAGTTCCACAATCCACACATCGGTGGGTGAAAAGTAGTAAATAATTGACCCAAATTTGTATGACAAGACAAAGAAATTGTGAAACTATACTATTAGACTAGATTTCACTTTTTTTAAAGGATAGTATACAATGAGATCATTCAACTTTAGTTTAAGGAAGTCATAATTACTTATAATCATTCGATGTGAAATCTAATAACTTATGGGTGTCACAAAGTTCGAAATTATTTTTTTTTAATTTTGACCTTGGTCAATGGAATAAATGTCGCCACCCAGGTTCACATCCAATGGTTACCACTTTGTACCAAATGTAAAAGGTCTAATTGTACACTTCTCCTTTTTTTTTAATACCATTCATACTTTTTGGATTTTGTCAAAAAGTTTAGCACCTCATAGAATTGATTTTGAACCTAATTTAGTAAATCAATAAAAACAAAAGAAATTAATGAAGGTCTTTAGGACTAATGGTGTGATTGATGTAGAAATGGATAATTACAATGCGCTATTTGTGGCAATTACCAAAAATATTATCCATTTAACTTCTATAATACCTAACAATCATATGGGTAACAGTACAAATTACTCACTGGTAATTTGTTAATCTTAAGTTAAAAAAAATTAAATCGAATGGTGACCACTTTGTACCAAAACATAAATAGTTTTATTGTACACTTTTCCATTTTCTAATACCATCTGTACTTTTTGGATTTTGTCAAAATCAAAAGTTTAGCACCTCAATGAATTGATTTTGAAGCTAATTTAGGACATTAATTGATTTTGAACCTAATTTAAGAAATTAACAAAAATAAAAAAACAAATGAAGGTCATTGGGACTAATGGTGTCATTGATGTATGGCTCGATAACTAATTACAATGCTTTATTTGTGGCAATTACCAAAAATATTTTTCATTTCACTTTTATAATACCTAACAATAATGGGTGATAGTACAAATTATTCACTAGTAATTTGTTAATCTTAAATTTAAAAAATATAACAAATGAAACAAGGCAAAGTTTATGCAACAAATTTAACAACAATAACACATAAATCATGGATAACTGCAGAGACTCCTTCAAGATGATGCATGTTACAAGTAATATTGTTTAAATGTAAGCGATTTATATGTTTTTGCTTATTTGCTAAGTAAGAATAGGAATTGTAAAATCGAAATTCATTTTAAGATATATTATTCACTAGATTTGTGGATTTAGAGTCAATTTAAAAGAAAGCAGTTGCCATAATATAAAAGGATGCCATGGAAACGAAAACACTGGTATACAAATTCAATATAATAGAACAATTTGATATATATTTTCTCTCTCACAGAAAGGCATAAAAAACTTGAAAACTAGACCACATATGGAATGGGGTTTAGTTAACAAAATTCATAGAAAATTATTGGACATGATTTCTTTTAGATGTACCTAAGGTACGGGGAGCCCTTCACAGTCCTTTCGCTATACTTTTTCCATGAGTAATTGTCTGAGGGTGTCATTGATAAGTCCTTGCTTATGGCTGGAACTGTAATGGATGTTTTTATATTCATTTTCCTGCAATATAGACACCCATTTAAATACAAACATAGCACACACAGACATATACAAATATAAGTAAATGAGCAAAAATAGGAAGTGTAAAATAAGAGTCCTAATTAATTACAAAACCATTTGTGACCCATAGCTGTGACATACAAAATCAAAATTAGATAGGTGGAGGTGTAGCATTTATCATGAAATTCGAAGTAATTTTCCTGAATATATAGAGAAATGCCATGCTCTGATGGCTTTTACAAAAAATGGCTATGGATAAAAGATAACAGTTTGTGTACATTCAGGGAAACGTAAATGCACTCTCTAAATACATAATCATATGCTGCGTCATTTTATAACTCCAATATATCCATACAGATGAAATTAGTAGTATATATATATATATATATATAGAAAAATAAAGGAAACAATGACTAGGGTGAAAATTGCAAATCCTAAAACAAAACAAAGATGTAAAGAGGATGAGCTTGAAAATAGCAAAATTGTCGAAACCCTTGACTAAGGGTAGAATAAGAGGTGCAAATTGTGAATAAGACTGAGATAGAGAGAAAACTTTGCTAATTTTCACGCATTATTGCTGGTCTGCAAGTTCAACTAAGTTTTCTTATATTTACCCCCATATTAGAATCACTTCATTTATAGCACATCAAAAGATACTATTTTATTAAAAAGATTGTAGCCTATCAAAATTATTTTATGTAATACATATAAATGAAAGATAGAAACCATATAGATTACAAAACAATTACTTCTTCTTCTTTCTTTTTTTTACAAAAAATCCATGTGAATTTGATACCGTAGTCAAAATTTAAGTAAGACAAACATATATTCTAAGTTAAAATTTGTCACCTCTTCAATTCCACTTTCCCCAAATTCAATGATATTTTGAAGATATAAGACTAGATCACCCCTTACATTATTTAAACACTTTTTTAATTGCTCATTTGCCGAAGATGTTCAAATTATTTATTTTTCACTAAAAAATTGACAATTATACCACAATCTCTGGTCCATAGCAAATAATACAACCTCAAACCATGACCCAGAAGAGAAAACAAACACAGATAAAAAGATAGATATAGTTATTTATGTGAGAAAGAGATGTATTTTGAATATGTGTTCTGGACTCGATGTGAGGGAGAGATCGAGATGAATATAGATCCCCCAAGAGAAATCTAGATGAATATAGATCCCCAAGAGAAATTTAATATATATATATGTGTGTGTCACCGAGAGACAATGAGGTGAATATGGCAATATGATTTGCCAGAGAGAGAGAGAGAGAGAGAGAGAGAACCCTATCAACTTTAGTATGTTTGAGAGATGAATATGCATATCTGAGGAGACAGAAAGAGAGAGAGAGAGAGCTGCCTATGAATTTTTATATGTTTGAGAGAGATGAATATC
The DNA here is from genome assembly GCF_054954075.1 of Amborella trichopoda. Classification (NCBI taxonomy): domain Eukaryota; kingdom Viridiplantae; phylum Streptophyta; class Magnoliopsida; order Amborellales; family Amborellaceae; genus Amborella; species Amborella trichopoda. Next base: position 37,032,383 of record NC_142340.1, read on the forward strand.
AATATCGTAGACGAGAGACAGAGAGCAATATGGCCATTTGATGTGCTATGTGTATGTGAGAGAGAGAATGTGTGCATGTCTGTGCGTGTGACAGAGAGATGAGAATGGGTACATGAGAGTGAGATGGACATAGTTATCCAAGGAAATATAACCTTTTGCAGTAAAGGTATTTCGCAGCTACTTTGGTGCCATCTTCACTGCTTCCTACATGGCCATCCATACCATTAGAAGAACCATGTTCCCTATTTGGAACAGGAGCTATTGGCACGTAACTCCATGGCAGACCCCTGCTTATAACTTTATTGTCATTAACTTTAGCAGGAAGAGGTGGCATGAGAGGCCTAAAAGAAGACATAGAAGAAGAAGCAAATTCAGTTGAAACCAAAGGCCTTTTTCCTTCCATTTTTGACTGAAAATTATTCAGAACTCGACCATAGCAATCAAAGTAGTGATCAGAAACTTGAGGATATAAAGGTCTTTTTTGGCACAAAGGAAATGAAAGGTTTTGATCCCTTCTATCTAAAAGTGAAGGGGAAGAAGGTTTTCTTCTAAATACAGCATGACCCCTTCTATCTAATAGAGTGATAACACGCTGAAATCCATTAATGGTTTGTTTGGCAACTTTCGACAATTTCGTTTCTGTGACTGACCTCAAAGGGGTATTCCATTGATGATTGGGATCATAAGGTGAAAGAATGTTTAGGACGTTGTGAGCTAAGGTGATTGCATTTTTGTTTTCTTGTTCTATCCGTTGGAGGTGGGGGTTTGAACTCTGGTTTTTCTCCATTATTATATTGGGTTTTAGGCTTATGGAGCGTTTAGGCTATAGTTCAGAAATGCATACATTTTTGGGGGAGAACCAAATTTATAGAGCATTCTCTCCTCTCTGGTTTTTCTCTTCTTCCTTGCTCTCTTTGTCACTTTTCTCTCTCTATTTTGCTTCTCTCTCACTATATTTAGTGTGGACTGCTGCTGTTGAATTCAGCTATATTTACGCAGTCTATTAAGGATTACGATAATGATAAACCCATCTTCAACATTTTAAATAGCATATATGTCGTCATGTTTTCTAAAAACATCTGATGCTCATCCAATGTTGTGCCACTTTGAGAAAGTACTCGATGTCTCTTATTGTATCTCAACTTTATAGAAAACGACACATTGGACCAATTCTCTCGAAAATTAGCCCATGCAATGTAATTAGTTTTATTGTATTATATTATATCAATAGTACAGAATTTGACCAAGTTTGCCCCCCCAAATAATGAGAAAAATATATTATGTTGAGTGTAGTAAGTGAAAATAATACATGTATCCCCATTGAAGAGGAACACTCTATATAAAGTTTAGCAAATAAACACATGCTACGTATTTATGCTACTAGGGATAGAGTTAGCACAAAAACAACGTGGTATGTTTCAAAATGATACCGCAACAAAAGGAGTAAAAAACGAGGAAAAAGATGAGAAGAGGGAGGAAAGATATCCTTTAAAGAGATACTTGCAAAGGCATGGATGGCAGCAAAGCTTGGATGGTAAAATAGAAAGCATAATTGATTGAAATAAAATGAAATGTAAATCAATTATACATGATAGACTATCTTTAATTAGATAAAAATGTTAGGCATGTATTCTTCCTCATAATTCCATTATAAACCATAGAGGTCATAGTCTCGGGCCTCATGCATACTCACTTTGGGATAAATAAAATAATGGATTTGGGTAACAAACCTTACCCCCAAGCCTATCAAGAAATATAAAAATAGAGATTTTGACTTATGAATGAAGAAGTTACAAATTCTAAAATTCTATAGTTTGCTTGTTTTGATCTTTTGAAAACAACCATGCAAACTACAAAGTTAGGATCTTATGTTATAGTTTTTGGAGTTATCTGTTTTATATTATTAAGTCAAAGCTAAGCAGTGGACCTGTGGTGTTCAACTTGAATAGGACACTACCATGAGAGAGTATAGGGCATTCTAACTATTGCACGAGCCCTTCTATAAAGAGAGATTAGGTTTCTAACAAAAAGAGTGTGAATAAAAGCAAGTCCAAGATGCAACACTTTCAAATTTGATACAAATTAGGCAATACAACCTCCTATTCTTGCTAAATATAACTCATATGGCACTTTATGCCTCAATTACAACCACTCAAATCCTTTCTACAAAGTCAAAACGTAGAAGATACAACTGACCTCGGATCCCTTGTCAACAACAATGCAAAACTACACAAGGAAATCAAGTAAACAACACTTAAACTGGTGCTCCTCAAAATTCAACATTACACAAAATTATATAGCAAAATTACACATCAATCTCAACATAAGACTCATTAAGACATGAACTCTACATTATAAACATGTAAATGCTCAAATAATCAAAGTTACCTGATCATAGGCAGCCTTGAGTGCTCTTGGCACCTGGTTCATGATGGTCTTAGCTACTCATCATAGGATGACATGTGATGGTAAGGCCAAATTCACTCCATCAACATAATGGGAAGCTATATTTTCTTTGGTCTGTACTGTTTAGGTGAAAGGAACTTTCAAATTGTGATGCAATCAAGTGGAAAAATTGTAAAATGAGGCTCAAAATTACTAGATCAAGCTCAAATTAAGATGGGGTGTCATGGAGAAAATTCGACATTGTTTCCCCTTAAAATTCTTCTAAATGCTCCATCGTTTTTTAGCATTAATTGACTGATTTTGATCCCAAAATCTCAGAAACGTTTAATCAATTAAATCTTATAAACATCGTAGAAACATTCTCCTAAATCAAACCTTAAACTCATATGTAATTTTAAGACCAAAACCTCTTAAAATGGAGAACTAGCATATAAAAATACCTTGTTGTAAATGATGTTTTACAACTATGGATTGCTTCAAGGTTGAAGGAGATAATCACAAACAATTTCAACGCCTTGAGGCCTCATGATCAATATCTACTTTTATGCAGCTTGAATTGAGCTTTAATGGAGCTCAATTCTACTTTCTCTCACTAATATCATCCAGATCACCCTTATCTCGCTAAACTTACAAACGGAAAATCACTGTCACTTACTAAAACTTATATGAGAGAGAGAGATATATGCTTGGGCGTGCCTTTAGAAAGTGAATGGGAGAGTTATGAGTGATCAAATACATAGGGTGAGAGGTATTTTTAGGCTTAAGCGTAGAGATGCTTCTAGATAGGTGAATCGTGATCATTCATGTCAAACACTTATAGCATAAAGAGAGGCCTACTCCTAGCCACTCATCTATCATCAAGACATTTTGATGAGTGGATGAGATTTGACATCATTATCCTATATTTTAGCCATACTCCACACATTTAATTCACTAATGGCCATACTCCACACCAGCGTTTTAAAAAACGCCGAGTCGAACCGGACTCGCCCGGTTTGACTTAGAAATCTTGAAAAGGGACCGGATCGCCCAAAGAATCGAAAATCGTCCGGTTCTAGAGAGAACCGGACGATTCTGTACAGTGAATCGCCGATTCACTGTACGGAATCGGCGAGTCGGAACAGTGAATCGGCGATTCCATACGGAATTTTTTTTTTTTTTTTTTTTTTTTTTTTTTTTTTTTTTTTTTTTTTTTTTTTTTAGTAATCCATGATAGATTTTTTTGTAATACTTGATCGATTTTTTTGTAATCCATGATCGAATTGTTTTTGTTTTTTTGTAATCCATGATCGAATTTTTTGGTTTTTTGTAACCCATAATAGAATTTTTTGTAATCCATGATCGAAATGTTTGCTTTCTTTTCTTGTAATCCATGATTGATTTTTTTGTTTTTTTTTTTTTTTTTGTAACCCATGATAGAATTTTTTGTAATCCATGATCGAATGTTTTGTAATACATGATCGAAATGTTTGATTTTTTTTTGTAATTCATGATCAAAATGTTTGTTTTTTTTTTTGTAATCCATGATTGAATTTTTTGTTTTTTACTTTTTTTGTAACCCATGATAGAGTTTTTTGTAATTCATGATTGAATTTTTTGTAATCCATGATCGAACTATTTTTTTCTTTTTTTGTAATCCACGATTGAATTTTTTGTTTTTTTTTGTTTGTTTTTTTTGTTTGTTATTTTTTGTAATCCATGATCGAATTTTATGTAATCCATGATCGAATTTTATGTAATCCATGATCGAATTTATGTAATCCATGATTGAATTTTTTGAAAATTTGTGATTTTTTTTGTTTAATCCATGATCGAATTTTTTTTTGTAATCCATGATAGAATTTTTTGAAAATTTGTGATTTTTTTTTTAATCCATGATCGATTTTTTTGAAAATTTGTTTTTTTTTTTTTTTTAATCCATATTATTCAAAGAGAAAACGAGAGAGATGATGATTCTGAGGCCACCCTATCCCAGCCATATTATTCACATATCGAGTCCCAACAGCAACAGTGTAGGGATGAGCACGAAATACTGTAAATTAAATACTGAATGGCAGTTCATGCAGGGAAAGAACATATCAATATTCGCATATTCATTCAAAAGCATGAAAATTCTTAATGGAGTACCCTCATTTTTTATTGAATTCCTAAAAAAAAATATTTATAATGAATTTTAATAATTTTTTCGAATTTTTTTTAAGCTTTATTCTGACCGATTCACCCGATTCCCGATCCGGATCGCCGATTCGCCGATCCGGATCGGTTTTTTGGAAGCCCGATCCGAATCACCGATCCGTTTTTTAAACCATTGCTCCACACATTTAATAAACTTAAAAACATTTGGGGGTTGCCCTTATGGTAATTTGGCATATTTTACAGCAATATATCAAAATTGAATTTCCCTCCAGTTTTTAATAGTGTGTGCAACCAATTTCTTGGTACCACATAAGTGAGGTGGTTATGTACACAATTACATTTTTCTTTAGGATTTCCATTATAATGTCAAACTCTTTGCCCTTATTAGAAGGTCTTACACATGTGCAGTCACTACAATTGTCACTGTGGGGGGTGATTTGTGGACGCCTAGAATCAAGAAACAACATAAAAATTCAAGAGATGGGATTAGTCTAGAAATAGGAATTGAATGGTCGTCAAACACATATATGCTTAATGGACAAAAGGACCATATGAAATGTGACAGTTGGTATTATTTGTGGAAATGTCTCAAATATTATATCAAGAGGACTCATATAGTCAGAACTTGTCATCTAAGACCCTAGTACCCTTGAAAGTTTTGCCGCCGGTCGCCATGTACGTTAAACATCGGACATACTCAAAGGTTGTTACGAAATTTCATTTTGAGACCGAACTATGGGACCTATAATCCCAAGGCCAGTATATGCCTCTCCACACGATATATGGGGAAGTTTGTATATAAGTTGGCAAGTTTTAAGAAACCCCATCAGTTGAAGGAATCATAATTGTTGAACACACTTATAGGTTGTCTAAATCCTCTTTTGAGATCAAACTATGGATTCTATATTTCCACGGCCATTATATGCCTATCTACACTATATTGGGGAAGTTTGAGTATAAGTTGACAGGTTTTGAGAGACGTCATTAGTTAAAAAGCCTTTAATAGCTTGAACCATTGAACCCTCATCATATCAATTTCACATATGAAATTGAGGTGAAACTTTTTATATGAAATTGAGGTGAAACTTTTTATATATTAATGATTGATCATTACATGCCTTCAATCCAAAATTCATCAAATTTGGACATCATTTGATAGGATCTCTTGATCCGTCGTTAGTTAAAGCGGATGCTTGACCAATGGAACCATCCTCAATATTTGGGAATTGACTCGGAATTATTAGGAAAATCACATTCAAGGTTTAATATTCCCTATCCAATCCTATTTCATCACATTCAAGGTTTAATATTCCCTATCCAATCCTATATCATCACATTCAAGGTTTAATATTCCCTATCCAATCCTATATCACCTTCTTCGACAGCAAGTACTTTTTGACTACCCTTAAAAATTGATTTTGTGCCTAAAGGACTTTGCTCGTACTTAACACTAAAAGAATTAGGTAGTTATTTTTTTTTTACAGGGGGAGGGGTAAACAAAACTTAAATTTGAATACAAGCATAATTCCATGTAGGTGTCTAGTGGTTTGAGCTATAGATAAAAATGCAGCAAAAACAATTGTTAATTAGTTCAAATGATTTATATTTTCTATTTCTGCTGTCAGTTGGATTGTATATACTCTAGAACCTATTTAGATTTTCTGGTTTCAGAGTTATATGAACGACTTTTGCAATTTTAGAAAGATATTGTTTCCGGCTTCAATAAGGAAAGCTATGTGATAATAACTACAAGTAAAAAAAACATCATTATTAAATGATAAAATATCCTTATTTTTATTGGTCTTGAAGATAATGTCCCTTCCATCTAGCTTTTGCATTTTCTTCTTATGAATTTATAATAGAACTTGAACCCATAAACTGCAGTACAGTTCTAAGAGTTCCAAACGTTAATGCAACAAAGATCACTCCGTAAGATATTCTAGCACAGCCATTTTAGATGTATGGTTTGGTTTATATTCTTTGTTTTTTATTTTTTTACAAGAGTATTTACTTTTCATTAACGAAAAAGGAATTTCAAAACATTTCTCAAAACATTGCAGATGACACAATCAAAGAATATAACAAGGCACCTCTCTTCACCATACCATCTGAAGTCTCATTCGCTTCTCTATATGCATGATCAAAGCTTATTGACCAAGACAATTTTAGTTCCACAACCTGCAATCACAAAGGTCTAAGACGTCAGGGGGGGCTTGACATCATATTACACCAGTTAATAACATTGAGAAAGTCGCCTTCAATCACCAACATATCACCAAGGCATCTCTCTATTACGATTGTTAAAGTGTATTTTTTAGAAATTATGTTAGTATTTATTTTACTTATTATAAGTGATGTAGTGAGGTTGTAATTTGTAATTTTGAGTAATAAGAAGTTATGGAACTACTAGGTGGTTACTAGTTATTGTTGTAAGTTAATAGTTATTGTTGTAAGTGGGGAGTTATTGTTGTAAATATGGTTGTAAGAACTTCTATTAAAGAGAGTTGTGTGGTGAGAAAATTAGTTCACATGTATTAAGGTTAATCTTGGGTGTCAAGATTATAATGCCCCCTATTTTTTATATTTGAACGAAAGTTTTTTTTCCACCTAATTTTGATTTTTCTTCTTTTATCATCTCTTTGGTTGTGAGTCTTGGCTAGCGTGATCTTGTTGTTTACGATGAAAATCGGACAGATCTTCTGATGAAGATCTCTCGGATTTTGACACCTTAAATTGATAAAAATAATGTGGTAGAGAAAGTGGGACAAATCGACTTCAGATCTGACGCCAGATCTACCTTGAAACGAGCAGATCTGCTATCAGATCTGTTGTTGAGCCAACATGATCCAAAACATTAAAACTAGAGTTCAAAGAAACAAACTAACCAAAATTAATCAGAATAAAATCAAAACAGTAAGAAGAAGAAGAAAGAAAAGGTAAGAGAATAATACCAAACTAGGCCGGATGGCCCGAGACCCCCGAGCCTTCGAGGGCTCGCCCGTATCAGAACTGAAGTCCTCTTTGCCTCTCAGATTTAGAAGTTGACTAGAAAATCTCTGATTTTAAAGGGTTGTTGTGCCCTAAGGATGGTTTAGAACTAGGGTTCCCTAGGTCTAGGTTAAGGTTTCTCAGGCTTAGGGTTAGGGTTTTTCAGATTAGGGTTTCATAAGCTCACGAAGTTAAGAGGTTAAGGGATTAGGGTTTCAATATTTTTTTCCTCCCTAGAAGTCCCCACAAACAGCCACAAATTTTCACTTTTATAGATTGCGAATCGACTCCAAGGGAAAACTTTCCATCACTAGCAATTGCCAACCCTAGATTGCCTTTATGGGGTCCGAGGTTTGGGCGACACTGACAGTGTTGCCCAGTCAAAATGTCAAAATGAAGGAAAATTGGCCCAAAATGGCAGGGGATCATTCTTGTGCGGAAACTGCCGTTTTTGGGCAGTCTGGGTTGGGTAACACTGGTAGCGTCGCCTAGGTCAGGATTGCCCAAAACGACAACTTTCTACTCAAGACTGACCAGCTAGTTGTCTTGTCAAAACTAGAAGATTTCCGGTCAAACTAGGTTGGGCGCCACACAGTATGTCGCTCGGGCGACATTGGGTGTATCGCTCAGTCTGATGGGCGGCATAAAGCGTGTCGCCTAGTATGAGTTGGGCGACACTAGGCGTGTTGCCCAAGCTAAAATTGACCAAAATTGAAAATTTTTAGCTCAGGTGTGTAGTTCAGGCTGTTGTGAAGCTCCCAGAGAAACTTTAGGTCAAAAAGAGTTATTTTACTATTTTTGGTGAGTTATTTAATACAGGGTTCTAAGAGTAAGCAAAATGGTTCTGGGTCATACGGTAGGTTGTATGGGCTATAGATTTAGGTTTACTAGGATAATGTGGTCCTAAGGATTCAGGAAACCACAAAATTTGCCAAATTTAAAATGTGGTGTCTACAGTTGCCCCTCTTTGACACTCCCTGTCCTTTGAGGGACAGGTGAGTGGCAAAGAAGTATACACTTTAGCATTCCATGTCCTTCGAGGGGCAGGTGAATGTCAAAGATAATGCAGACATTTTAAATTTCTTCCTGACGTCAAGTGGTTAGAGGGCATACCAACTAATCCTTCCAAGTCATTGCACTCACCGAGCTCACCCACCTATGGCATTTTCATCATAAGGTTTTCAGCGTCAGATGTTGATGAGTTACACAAGCTTGAAACTAGAGTTGGATTTTCTGGCTAGGCCACTTAACTTCACGGGTTTAATAGTTTGAAATTTTTTTTAATCATGGCATCTGCTTTGATTTCCTTAGGGTTTCCTAAGGCTTTCTATAGGAAAAGGCTTTCTATAGGAAGAGACTTGTCTGGCCGATTCCGAACTGAGAGACGAGGCAGCAACGCGGTAATCACGGCAATGCGATAATCAACATATACGGGTGTCCAAGTTCCTTCGTTTTTAAAAGTATGTTTTAGAAAATTTGAAAACAGGGGGGAATTTTAAAATAGAACCCAAAACTTGGATAGGTCACGATTTTAACAAATATATTAATGTTTTTGAAAACATAAGACATATAGTGAAATTTAAAAAAAAGAAAGATATTTAGAAAAACAAGGTTGGTTAGCAATTTTAACTCCTAAAATCATAGAGCCCTCTAAGCAGTTTAGCGTCACGTAGAGATGGACCATACACCCGACCCTTTTATGTCATACGGGGCTAGACGGAATATACCTAACCCTTTTACGTCATACGGCTAGGCGGAATACACCCGACCTTTCACATCATACGGGGCTAGACGTTACCTGTCGCGACTCTTGTACGTCGCACGAGTTTGACGCTGAACTGGATACACCCGACCTTTTACGTCATATGGGGATACAGAATACATTCGACCCTTTTACGTCATACGAGGCTAGACGGAATACACCCGACCTTTTATGTCATACGAGGCAAGATGTTACCTATCGACTCTTTTACGTCGCACGAGTTTGATGTTGAACTGGATACACCCGACCTTTTACTTCATACGGGGCTAGACGGAATACACCCGACCTTTTTATGTCATACAGGGCTAGAGAGAATACATTTGACCTTTTACATCATACGGGGCTAGACGGTACCTGCCTTGGCTCTTTTACGTCGCACAAGTTTGACATTTTTCCTGTTTATGTCGCATGAGTTTGACGTTTTTTGAATTGGACTTTTGTTGACAGTTTAGGCTCATGCAACCGATGAGTATTTTCTTTTCTTTATTTTTTTGGAAAATTGGTTGGCAGTTTAGACTCATGTCACCAAGGAGTGTATGAAATTTTTTGAAATTTAATTAAAATGTTTGAAAACTTTGAAAGAAAAAAAATGCATGAGAAAACCAAACTTGATCCCTCAAAGGCTCCAAAATTGATAGGGGGCATTTTTGAGAAAACATTTGTGGGCGAGACTAGTGTTGTTGCCCAGGCGGCACTGATGGTGTCGCTCAAAAATTTTATTTTATTTTATTTTGGCTAGGAATGCCTTGAAAATTGAGCAGGGGATTTTTGCAATGAAAAGTTTGGGCGGCACTAGTGGTGTCGCCAATACTGGTGTTCAGATTTTGGCGACACCAGTAACGTCGCGCAGACCACTGACCTCCAAATTTTGAAATTATTGTTTTGGAAAGTCTCGAGGTTGCTTAAACCTTTTGTTGGCGGAAATAGAAATATGCAGGACAAATCTTGGGCGAGATTTCCTATTTTCCATATAATTCCCTCCTTCCCATTTTCCTTTTATCCTTCAAGCACTTCTTTCTTCTTCCCAACTTCATCTTCTTCCTTCTTCATCATCTTCCCTTTGATCTTATTGGTTTTTCTTGTTCTCACTCTTAGGCTTTCATGGATCCTAGGAAGGACAATGCTATTTCCTGGGGCAAGGGGAAGGTTTCTGAGTGGGCTGATAATGGAGGAGAGGAGGAGGTTCTTCCTTTGTTTTCTAGGGTTAGACACTTCCCTGAAGGTTTGCCCTCCCATATCTCGCAGGGTCCAAGGCGTGTCAATGGCTTCCCTATCATCAGGCCCTGGTTCAGGGATTGGTTTCTTTCCTCTCGGCAGTGGCCCGAGCTCATGGCCTTTTTGGCTTCAGTTTTGATGATAGGTATCTTGAACATGACCTCTTTCTATGTGAACTTTCCGCTCCTCGAGGCTCTTGCTGAGAGTTTCAACTATCAAATAAATACCTTCTTCCTTCCTACGGGTGAGACAACGCCAAGTTTGGAGGAGAATGTCAGGGTTTCTGGCTTGAGCTTGACCGGGATTGCGTATCAACCTTCTACTACATCCGATGATCATTCCATCATGGGTGTACGACTGTTGGGGGCTGCCTATGCTTCACACGGTCAGTGGGTTGATATGGAGTTGTTGGTCCGGAATCGAGAGCGGTCTTGGGTCACCGAACAGATCCATATTATCATTTTTGTACTGTTGGGATCCGTTATTTTTTCGAGCGGTCGTAAGATGATTCATAGTTCTCTTGTTCCTTTAGCCCATGTCTTCTGGGAGTGAGCAGGTTATACCATTATTCCAACCGTGTTGGCGGGCATATACCGGGGTCTTCACAACCAGGTCACCCGAGGTGACCTATTCATTGATGGCAGTATCCTGATTTTGTAGGTATATTTTTTAACTCAATTTTACTTTATTTTTGCACCTGCAACTCAATTTTTCTTCTGGTTTTGGCTCCTAGTGTTCAGTTTTTTGTCATGAAAATTCACTGGAAAAAGCTCGGACTGAACCGGGGGTCTCTGGTTTGAGCAACATTGGTGGTGTCGCTCAGGTGGCCCTACTAGTGTTGCTCACACAGTCTGGGCGACACTAGCAGTGTTGCCCAAGTCATCTTGCCTCAGGTGGTCTCGGGGTTCTGTGTTGCTATTTTATGACTTGTTGGGGTGTTGTTGGCTTCTATTTTTCTGCAGATTTGGGTCTATGAACACATTTCTATTGTCCATCCTCCTCGATCAACGTCGACTGTATCGGCTTCTCTAAGACTGGCGTATGTCAGTGATACCACCCGGGCTTGTGACGTCAATTATTATCGTTGGGCTTTGGACAAGTTGTCGTCCTTTGACTGGGTGATCAGGGGTCTCGACAATGTACCCCTGTTTCTACTCGCTATGGGGCATTCATGTCTTATTCTGGCGAGGCAGTTCTTAACAGAGGGGTATTTCCCTCAGAGGGTGCTTCACCAGTTTCGCCATATTCAGAATTACACTTCCCCAAGAGAGGCGATCGATCGTCGCCCTATTTTTCCTATTCAACGACACTCTTTCACCCTTCTGGTCAAGGAGGTTTTATCGTGGAAGGGGAAGAAGTCTTCTTCTAGTGAGGGGTTGGTTAAGCAAGACAAGCCCACAACCACTTCTAACTATGATTCCTGGTGGGAATGTGCCTATCCTCTTCCACTATGCCCCAGATCTTTGAGACTTCGTGGTAAACCTTCTGCTCCTGCTCAGGATTCCATGCCTTCTAGAGAAGATGATGCCTCTTTCTCAAATAAACTAATCAAATCCAATGTGGTTGTGTCTAACATGAGCTTGGAAGAGGCTGAAGTCGAATTAGCTTGATGGGTGGCCTTCGTGGCGGACCTCATGGAGAAGGACGTTGATCCCAACTCAAAAACTTAATAGCTAAAATATTTTTATTTCCTTTATTTTTTTTCCTTGGCATGAATAAGTTGATCTCATAATTACCATTATTTTTCAGTAATTTTATTGAAGTTTGTTAGGACAGTAGAAATTTTGATCTCAGGACCAGATTTGATTGTGTGAATGCATGTAATAAACCCATTTTCAATGAATGAATAATTTCCTAAATTTGGAGATATCCAGAATTTTATTTTTAGTTTTGATTTTCTTTTTGTGATCATGGAATCCCTTTTTTTTTATTTTCTCCTTGTTGCTGCCCTTGTTGGGAGGTCTTTTTCAACTTGTCCCTGTTATGGGGAGTTTGAAATTTTTTTATTTTATTTTATTGCCCCTGTTGGGGGCTCCTTGTTCATCTTGCCCCTGTTCGGGGGTTCTTGCTTATCAGTAAGTGTGTGATTTTATTTATCGAAGCATAATGGAACACTTTCTTTGCACACATTTTTCATACTGAATTCCTACACATTCAGTCCCCTAATTGTAGGGTTTTTGTCTCGAATTCCCTGCTATTAGGCCATCATATGCTCACATAGGGATGAGCTTCCCTCATTTTTCCTCCGGGGATCTAGTCAAAAGAAAAACGCTCACAGACTAGCCAATATCGTCATTGAGGTTCACCCATCTTCGATATGTGATAGTTGGTAGTTATACTCATATAACCATTGAGTGCCTGACTAGTTTCAAGCCTTCATAACAAGAGTAAGAGGTTGATTTCGAGAACGAGGCCAGACGACTAACAATTTAACCTCTTGTAGCGATGGAGGAAGTCCTTTTTAAAAGGGTTTTGGAAATGGACGGTTTTAACAATCAAATTGAAAAAGCATTTTCAAAAGGGATGGGCCTTGCAGTTTTGCCACCTGTGGCCCCTTTGGTGGTCATTTTCTTTATTATGTTTTACCCAAAGATGATGAAAGGATTTCCTTGTGGGATCGTGAGAATTCAAAGGTCTCGAAGTTGTCCTTTCACCTTTGGAGCTTTCATCCTGTGCTTCGCGAGTCCATGAAGAGTTTTTTGGATTCTTGCTGGGATTCCATCTTGGAGAAGTCTCGACGTTCTTTCAGGGTTCGTCGATGTCATTTCGGTTTTCCATTCATGTCATCTTCCCACATCTTTCTAAGTTGGTTATGTTGGGAACCTGTAGGGTTTAGGATGAGTCTTTGTCCTCAGGGTCTGCTCGTGCAGTATTGTTGGAACTTGCAAGTACTTGTTTGTGCTTGAGTGTTTTGCTTGTGCAATACTATTGTAACTCGCAGGTACTTGTTTGTACTTGAGGTTTTGAATTGGAAGCTCCTTCCTGGTAATTGTTTATTCTTTTTTCTTTGCCTATGAAGCCTTTTCAAGTTTTCATTACGTCCATTTTTTTTTTGTTTTTCTTTGTGATGCCTTTTCAGGTTTTCACCCCACTTTTGAGCCCATTACGAGTAATATTTTCTGATATACATCGCATTAATGGGGTCGTTGAGTTCGTACCCTTCCTGATTTTTTATCTTGTAAGAATTTCCTGCGTGCACTGAGGTAACCACGAATGGCCCCTCCCAATTAGGTTTAAACTTGCCTAAAGGGTGTGGATTTGCAGGAGTGTGGAAGATTTTCCTGAGTACCATGTCCCCTTCTCTGAATTGTCGGGGAATTCTTTGGTATACCCTCTCAATTCTACACTAGTAAGCAACGATGTTTTGTGTTGCTCGTAGTTGTCTTTCATCCAAAGTAACAAGGGCAGCGATTAGTGCTTCGATATTTTGTTCCTCATCTGAATTTTTGTGAATAAGCACTCGGAGAGATGATATCTCAACTTCAAGGGGTTGCACTGCTTCCATACCATATACCAATGAGTATGGGGTCATGCTAATAGGAGTCTTCTCAGTTGTCCGGTAGGCCCATAGCGCATCATTTAGCTTTTCGTGCCAATCTCTACCACCTTCTATTATTCTATCTATAACCTTGAGAAGTCCTTTGTTCGTGGCCTTTGCTTGTCCATTTCCTTGAGGGTAGTAAGGTATGGAGAATTTTTACGTTATCTCGAACTTTTTGCATACGTTAGTGACCTTTTCATTTTTATAGTTGGATCCATTGTCAATAATGATTGACTCAGGAACACCGGATTTGAATACAATGTTGTTCTGTATGAAACAAGCAACATGTTGTCCCTCAATTTTGACAAATGATGCGGCCTCTACCCATTTTATGAAGTACTCTATAGCCGTTAATATAAAATGGTGGCTGTTTGAGGCTTTTGGTGAGATCATTCTGATGATATCAAGACCACACATGGCAAAGGGCCATACGGGCGGTGTTGAGTTGAGTGGTATGGACGGTGCATGGATGAGGTCTCCATAAAGTTGACATTTGGGACACCTCTTAACGAACTTCTAACAATCTTCGGCCATGGTGGTCTAATAATAGCCTTGGCGCCTGATTTTCTGAGCTAAGACGGCTGCCATAGAATGACCTCCTTCATTGTGTAACTCTTTCAGTACTTGGTCGATTTTTGGCTGATCGAGACACCGTAGAATGATGCCATATAAGGAATTCTTGAATAGGAGATCATCTCTTACTAAGAATCCCATAGAAAACCTTCAAAGGGCTTCTTTATTCTTTTTGATGGTTCCTTCGGGGTATAAACCATCTTTCAGCATGGACAGAACATTGTGGAAGCATGGTTTTGCCTTAACTAGCGCATCTGAAGCCAGAAGAGACACTTCCCCATCGTTCTCATTTTCTTGCTCTATTTCTTTTTTGATCCTTTGTGGGGAAAGGTCATGCTTGTTTTTGATGTAGAATGACAGCATGGTGATTTCTCAAGGAATATCAACTATTGAAGCAAGGGTCACAAGGGTGTCGGGGAACCGATTATTTTTCCTAGTTACGTGCTGAAAGGTGATTTTATTAAAATATGAGATCATCTTTTCCACCTTTTCTTGATAGGGTTTGAGTTTTTTTTCTTTCACCCTCCAAATCCCTTGAACTGGTTATGACGAGTAAGGAGTTACCAATCACTCGTATTTGTTGGATTTTCATTCCTATAGTGTTGTCAAGCCCTGCTCTCAAGGCTTCATATTCAGCAATGTTATTGATATTTGAGAAATTCAATCTGATGGTTGTTGGCATTAAAATCTTCTCGGGTGAGCATGGTATGACTCCTATTCTTGACTCTTGTTCGTTCTTTGCATCATCGAAGTATAGCTCCCAATGAATCCTTGATTGTGAAGAGGTTTTCAATTGGGAGATCCATTTTGACCAGAGTGTTATCTAGTAGTGCGTGTTCAACCAAGTGGTCGGCAATGGCTTGTCCTTTGATCGATTTTTGAGTAACATATTTGATCTCGAACTCGCTCAATAACATTCTCCACTTCGCCAAACATCAGCTAAGGACTGGTCTTTCCAATAGGTACGTGAGTGGGTCAATTTTTTAGATGAGATTGACTGTATGAGATAAGACATAGTGTCAACTTCTGCATGGCCCACACAAGTGTCAAGCACTGCATCTCCACATCTGTGTATCTTATCTCGTAGTCTACCATAGTTTTGCTGATGTAGTATATGGTTCGTTGTTTTCCATGGGCATCGTAATTTCAGAGCATTGCCCCTATGGTCTTGTCTGTCATTGACATGTATAGGAACAACGATTTATCTAGACTAGGAGGACTAAGGATGGGAGGTTTGGTGAGGTACTCCTTGATTTGGTCGAATGCTTGTTGGCATTCATTATCCCATATGAATGGGGTATCCTTCTTAAGGAGCCTATTAAATGGCACGCACTTATCCGCCAGTTGTAAAATAAAACACCTTATGGCTTGTATGCGACCTTGAAGCCCACAGATTTTTATGATGTTCCGGGGAGGGGGCATTTTAGTGATGGCTCGTATTTTGGATGGGTCCACCTCAATGCCCCTTTGGCTTACTATAAAGCATAGTAATTTATCGTATTCAACTCCAAAGGCACATTTTTGTGGATTGAGTTTGAGCCAGCGTTTAAAAAATCGCCGAGTCGAACCGGACTCGCCCGGTTCGACTCGGAATTCATGAAAAAGGTACCGGATCGGTTCAAAAACCGGGAATCGTCCCGTTCTAGAGAAAACCGGACGATTCTGCATAGTGACTCGCCGATTCACTGTGCGGAATCGGCGAGTCCGTGAAGAACACGGGTTGCACAGTGTTCTTCACGGATTTTTTCAAATTTGTCATTTTTTGATCATTTTTTTTGTTTTTTTCGGCATGTGATCTGTTTTTCAGGCTGTAAACAGCTTTATTCAGATTTTTCAAGGATTAAATGGTGGAAAAATTGGTTGTTTTTGGATCAAGAAAAATTCGGGGTTTAGGGTTTCCGCCATTTCTGAAATTTCATGCCAAATAGGGCATGAATCTTTCAAAATTTGTAAGCATATTGATCTTAAAGCTGTGAATCAAAAGATTTTGTTACTAATTTGTGATAATCGTTGAGAAAAACAGAGTTTTTTGGAGATTGAAGGCTTCGGTTCACAAAAACAGGTAAGAACTTTGGGTTTTTTTTTTTTTCCGCCATTTGATTTATTTCACGGCATATTTTGAACAAAATGAGTTCAATAATTAGGGTTTTTAATCTTTATTGTGTCTAGTATGATTTAAAATTTTCAATTTTACGTAATCTGATCAATTACAGCAAGAAATTTGATATGAACAGTGAGATGCCTGCAGAACCAAATTCCGCTGTTTTTTTTTTTTTTTTCCGCCTTTTGATTTTGTTTTCATGATATATTTGGAATAATGTGTTAAAAATTTAGGTTTTTGATTCCTTATATTGTTGTTTATCAGAAAATATAGTCAATTGGATGTAATTTATTCACTTGGAGGTGAATTTTTGAGTTAAAATCGCTTATGTAAAACGACTCTGTGAAGAACAATTTTTTTTTTTTTTTTTTTTTTTTTTTGTAGCCCATGATAGAATTTTTGTAATCTATGATCGAATTTTTTGTAATCCATGATCAAAATGTTTGTTTTTTTTTCTTGTAATCCATGATCGAATTTTATTTTTTATTTTTTATTTTTGTAACCCATGATAGAATTTTTTGTAATCCATGATCGAATGTTTTGTAATCCATGATCGAAATGTTTGTTTTTTTTTGTAATCCATGATCGAATTTTTTGTTTTTTGTTTTTTATGTAACCCATGATAGAGTTTTTTGTAATCAATGATTGAATTTTTTGTTATCCATGATGTAATTGTTTTTTTCTTTTTTTGTAATCCACGATCGAATTTTTTGTTTTTTTTTTTTGTAATGCATGATCGAATTTTATGTAATCCATGAACGAATTTTTTGTAATCCATGATAGAATTTTCTGTAATCCATGATCGACTTTTTTGTAATCCATGATCGAATTTTATGTAATCCATGATCGAATTTTTTGTAATCCATGATAGAATTTTCTGTAATCCATGATCTACTTTTTTGTAATCCATGATTGAAATGTTTGTTTTTTTTACTTGTAATCCATGATCGAATTTTTTGTGTTTTTTTTTTTTTTGTAACCCATGATTGAATTTTTTGTAATATGATCGAATTGTTTTTTTCTGTTCTTGTAATCCACGATCGAATTTTTTTTTTTTTTATGTTTTTTTTTTTTTTGTAATCCATGATCGAATTTTATGTAATCCATGATCGAATTTTATGTAATCCATGAGCGAATTTTTTGTAATCCATGATCGAATTTTTTGTAATCCATGATCGAATTTTTAGAAAATTTATGATTTTTTTTTTTTAATCCATGATCGAACTTTTTGAAAATTTGTTAATTTTTTTTTTTAATCTATGATCGAATTTTTTGAAAATTTGATGTACTTTTTTTTTTTATTTCTTTTTATCCATGATCGAATTTTTTGAAAAATGATGATTTTTCGAAAAGATGTGAAAATCGTGATAAAGTTTTGATTATCATGATGTATTAAACATTTAAACCCAATTTTTTATTTTTATTGTTTGAGTTTGCTGTAAATTTTTTTTTTTTTTTTCGATGATCGAATTTTTTGAAAAATGACGATTTTCCGAAAAGATGTGAAAATCGTGACAAGGTTTTAATTATCATGAGGTATTAAACCATATTTTAAATTTTTATTGTTAAAGTTTTTGTTGAAAAAATTGTATGTTGATGGATTATTTATGCAAAAAAATGCATGTTATTATATTTTCAATACAAAACTGTATTTTTTTTATCTGTTGTTCATGGATTTTTTAGTTGGAATGACTGATGTTAGCCGGCTCTTTGAAGAATTGTTTTTATTATTAATTTTTTAATGCAAAAAATGTATGTTCTTGATAATTGAGTTGTAGCCATGTTTGGAGCTTGCATTTTGTATTATTCTAAATGTTTGTAATTGATATGTACGAAAATATTATTGTCCTTTTGCAATAACAAATAACAACGAATATGACTACATGAACTACCGCAACATATTATCATTACATATGGTGATCATTTTTCTTTTTGAACTGTCAGGTTAATTTAAACTTTTTACATCTTAATTTAGATCGTATATTACTAATTTTATGCTTTATTGTAGTCCATGTATGCTGATATACTTATTCCATGATAATTCTATGTTTATCCTTTTGTGTGATGTAAATTAAATGTTGAATGGCGGTTCATGCAGGGGAAGAACATATCAATATTCGCATATTCATTCAAAAACATGAAAATTCTTAATGGAGTACCCTCATTTTTTATTGAATTCCTAAAAAACAATATTTATAATGAATTTTAATAATTTTTTCGGATTTTTTTGAAGCTTTATTCTGACCGATTCACCCGATTTCGATCCGGATCGCCGATTCGCCGATCCGGATCGGTTTTTGAAAAGCCCGATCCGGGTCACCGATCCGGTTTTTAAACCATTGGTTTGAGCTAATATTTCCAAAGTCTTTCAAAAATGGTTCTCAGGTTGGTGAGATGATCAGACCTAGCCTTCGACTTGACTAGAATGTCGTCGACATAGTCTTCCATGATAGTGTGTATTAAGTCATGGAAGATGCTAGTCATTGCCTGCTGATAAGGTGCCCCTGCATTCTTGAAGCCGAAGGGCATGACTTGGTAGCAATAAGTTCCCCATTGCATTATGAATGAAGTCTTGATTTGGTCTTCTTCTGCCATGAGAATCTGGTTGTAGCCTGAGAAGCCGTCCATGAATGACAACATCTCATGCCCCGTAGTGTTGTCGACCAAGGCATCTCTTGGCTCTCTTGATCTTCGTCTTGGTCGTCCAATTCGTCGTCTTGGGTATTATGCAACGTTATTGGGCTATCTTGAGTGTTCGCCGTTTTAGAAAATTCTTTTTCATTATTATTCAATTTTATCATGTTTTGAACTTTCAACGGTTTTTGAAGTAACACAAGAGGTGTCCCTTATGGGACTTGCGAGAGATATTTTGGGGACCGGACGTGCAGGGTGGTTAGGTGGCCACCCTGTGCCTATCCATTTTTTGGCACTGGGACTTGAAGGTGCCGCTAGTATGCTTCCAGCAATTCTCGAGATAGGGGAGTGTTGACCGATTCTGCCCTTGGGTTTGCATAGGCGGATGAGCACGCTTGGCTGTGTCAAAGCCAATTGTGTGTACATCCAAATCCAGGTCAGCAAAAAGGTCTTCAATTTCTAGTTGTGTGTGTTGAGGTGTGGAAGAGGAATTATTCCCCGTTGGGGATAAGGATCACCTTTGGCCATTTGAAGGATGGGCATCGAGAGGATCGAAGCTTTGAATGCCTCTAGATACAAAGTCCGGATGGCTTGAAGGCCTCATCCGGTTTTGAAATAAGGTGAGAGTACATCTGAGTCCCCTTCGATCCCCGTTTTTAGTTTTAGCTTGGGGTGATTCAGAAACTGCTACCGTTACGCCTTGCCCTTGACTCCCCAAGCCTTGGCTTGGTTGTAAGCCTTGGGAGAAGGACATGTGCTAAGCCTCGAGGGACCCAAAACCGTATCGATGTTGACATTGGATAATGTCATCCATCAACGCGAAAGTTTGCAAGATTTGAGGAATAGGGCCACTGGCCTCTAGGCGTAAGGTGGCACAATCGGCTTGCTCGAAGGAAGCAAATGAGACTTCTCCAAGCTCGACCCCTACTGCCAACTTTTCGTTACCTATACTAGGATTGAGGAAAGAATGAGGCTCAACACATACCTTCGCGACACCATTTTTAGTCGAAAATTTGAGGCATTGATGGAGTGCAGAGGCCACCACGAGGTGTTCATGCAACCACAGTCTTCCTAGTAGCATGTTGAATGAAGGTTTATGTCCAAGACATAAAACTTTATCACTTGGATGGTAAGGTCAATCTTGAGTGTGGGAGGCAGTATGCATTCAGCTTGTCTCTTAGTCTCGTCGTATACCGCAATAGTTATTTGACATGGCTTGAAGTCATCCGAGCTTTTGCCTATCTGCTTCACTGTTTTCATAGGGCATATGTTTAAGGATGCCCCATTATCAACAAGCACTCTCCGTATCTCATATCCTTGCATGAAAACGGTGATGTGCAGAGGTTGGACATGAAAGCGGTTGAAGCTGGCTGGGATGTTTTCGACCATGAACATGATTGGCGTTGGTGCCATCAGCTGGTTGATCATTTTGCACAACTCATCTGATTGTGTGTTTCTCGGGATGTGTGTCTTGGCGAGGACCTTTTCGATCTGGGCTTTATGTACTGGTAACTTGACAACCAGCTCCAAGATGGAGATTTGAGCCTGGATCTTCCCGAGATGAGCCGGTAGATCGTAGGTGGTTGCGAATCCTTGGATTTCTTTATTCTGGTCATCATCTGCGACCCCTGCTGTTTGTCTGGATTTTGAGGTGTTTTCCATTCTTTCATTAAGAGTATCGACCATCTATTGAATGGGTTTGAGCACTTGACCTCTTCGGGTTAGGGAATCAACCTCGCCAGCCTGAAGCTCAACAGGGTCAGGCCTAGCGAGAGTAATGGGAGATTTCGGGTGTTGGCCCCTTGTTTGAGAGATGACATCTTTTCATTGATTCTGACCATATCGATTTCTGGAGTATTATCTTCACCACATTGGTCCCATTTGGGAAGGTTATCGAGGTTCGGAGGTGAAGGGTTTCCTCTTAGAAGGATCAAAAGATGTTATTCGAACTCTTGAAAGCGATGATCACATGCAAATATAAATTTCCTGGGATCGTCTTCTTCTTCTCCACACTCAATCATATGAATGACGACGTTATCTTTTGAGTTGTCTTGAGCTCCCGGCTTTGCGGTCGTTGTGACCATATTTTTAGGGAGAGGATTTGTGAAGATACCCATCTTTTGATTAGGTTCTTTGACAGGTTAATTTCTAAGTACGACAGTGATGTCCCCCCTATTGATTAACCCTTGAATGACCTGTTTTAAATATAAGCAGTTTTGAGTATCATGAGCATGATTACCACTTGCTCTTATCCGTGAGTTGAAATGGTGTTTCAGATGGTGGCGGGAGATAAACCATATTTCTACCCAGGAGTAATTCTAGTACTTTTTCTAATGGGTCTTTGAGAGGGGTGAAATTATCCTCTCACCTTTGGTTATTATTTTGAGCGTTGGCTCTAGGATGCCACTTAGATTTTGGTTCCGATTGTTGTGCTAAGTGGCTGAACATTGAGCCGGTCCGTTAACGAAAATCTCATTAACTTGACAGGAAACATTCCCCTTATTGTTGTTTTTGTTCTTATTTTGGGGAGTTGTTATCGGTTTATTGTCGGGCCTGGTGCTGAGGGGTGTCCCTCTGGCCCTTTCATGTCGTGCCACCCACTCAATCATGGAGTCGAAAGAGTGGGGGATAAGACCTTGGCTGAAGAATGTCATGTATTCGGGAGCGGCATTCTCTAAGGCCATGGATATCTTGGCTGGGTCCGTAAGTGGACATTCTATGACCCGTATCACTGCCTCACAGAATCAATCGATGAAATCCTCGAAGGATTCTCCTAGGTTTTGTTTCATTGCACTGAGCTCACCCAGGGAGAGAATTTTTAGTGTCGACTCGAGGTAGTGAGAGATGAATAGGTTGAACATTTCATCTGGAGTGATGTGTGGTTGAGCAGAAACTATTCTCCAATGCCAGCTCAAGGCCTCGCCTATCAATGTTTACGAAAATATGGCCTTCAGCTGGTTAGGTCTGTCTTGCAAAGCTCGAATGGACGGGAGGTACGTGTTGATGTGAGTATCTGGATCCCTCTTCCCATTGAATTTGTTTTTAAATTCAGGGATGACAAATCGCAGGGGAAGGGCCTCCATGCCTCTAAGGGTTTCATGAACATAGGCCTTCGGGGGTAGAATTTCATGCATGCCCATTCTTACAAGTATATATTACATTGCTTTTATGGTACCTTCAAGTTGGGTTTTTGGCATGACAGTAGGCCCACCGGTCGGTGGGTTCCCAAGAGCAGACTAATGAGTCGAGACTTGGGGTACATGTTGGCCTGCATGGGCCTAAGATTGATGAGCCACAGTCACCGAGACGGTTTGATACATTTGTACCTGAGGGGCGTACTGACCCATAGGTGTCACCAGCAGTTGCAAAAATTGCACGATTTGTTGGACCGGATGAACTAGAGGGATCGATTGAAGAATCGGCTGACTCGGTTGTGCTAGGGGTTGACCTATACCATTAAGTTGGTTCGGATCGACCTGTAAGCTGGGGCATGAACGGTGTAACCTAGGTCAACTAGACTTTTAAGGGTAGCTTGGACACCCATCTCGCCTAAAGGTCAGTCTAGATTGACACCTCTGCTTCGTACAATACTCAGGTCATCACGAGCTGTACTATGGTAGCTTGAGGCCGAGTTATATCCCCTAGACATAGGTAAGTCTTGGTTTTGAGGTCTCCGTGCCTCGGGGTTATCTTGGTTCGAGTTATGGGAATTGGCATTTGATACTGCATTAACTTCTTCCCTCACTTGACTCCTACTTTGGTTGCCTAAAAGCCCCTGTAGGAAGACACCCGGTCGAACCCCTTGACTATTCATAGTTTTTCAGGTGGAGTCGACTTTGCAGACCACACAGATTTCAGGATTAGCAGTGGACCCTTCGGAATCTTCCTCTAATTGAAGACCTGGGAGTTGGATAATGGATTGACCTAAGTTATGTCGAGAATCCCAAGGGATCACGGCATATTGGCTTCTATGTTTGGGCAAATTAGGCTTAGAGTCGACCGTGGAGCAATCATCATAACCTCCTAGAGTGACTGACACGGTGATTGCTTTTGGTGGAGTTCTAGAATCTAGACTTAGGTCAGATCTAAACTCGACGACTTAGGGCAGACCTGGCCTGACTCTAGGGGCAAAACCTTAACTGAGACCTAGGCTAAGACTAGACTGGAATCTAGACTTAGAAGGGTGCAAGTCTAGGCTCAAACCAAGATTGGGTCTGGGTTTCGACCGGGTGTGAACCTGGCTCGGACCTGGACTGAGCTGGATACAAGCCTAGGCTTGGACCTAGAGGCTTGTGATAATTAGACCGAGTATGGACCCGGACTGGGTCAAAGATGAACTAGGAACGAGCCTTTGGTTTGAACCGAGAGGGGTCGGACCAAGGCGAAACCTGGTTCGGACTTGGGCTAAGCCAGGTATAAGCCTGAACTTGGATCCAAAGAATTTTGATGATCAGACCAGGTATGGACCTAGACTGGATCATAGATGAATTAGGAATGAGCCTTCGGCTTGGACGCCTAAGTTTGGACCAAGGTGGAACCTGGTTCAGACCTGGGCTAAGCTGGGTATAAGCCTGAACTTGGACTCAT
Organism: Amborella trichopoda; assembly: GCF_054954075.1. Lineage (NCBI taxonomy): Eukaryota > Viridiplantae > Streptophyta > Magnoliopsida > Amborellales > Amborellaceae > Amborella > Amborella trichopoda. Next base: position 37,056,326 of record NC_142340.1, read on the forward strand.
AGAATTTTGATGATCAAACCAGGTATGGACCTGAACTTGATAGAAGATGAACTAGGAACGAGCCTTCAGCTCAGACCGAGAGGGGGCCAAAGTTCAGACAAGTTGAAACCTTGTTCGGACCTTGGCTAAGCTAGGTGTAAGCCTGGACTTGGACCTAGATGGTTCAGCTAGAATCAAAAGAGGGTCCGAACTAAGATCTACGATTAACCAACATAAATGAGCAAGCACAGCACACGAAACTTTTGACCTAGATTATAGGTGGGCTTGGCTTGAGAGTGGGTTCCGAACTATTGAAATACGACTAGGTTGATATAGGTTCCCACATAGGTCCTGGCCTCCTGTTATAGGATATTCACCAGGTCCTACTATACGCGGAGTTTCTTTGAGGCAAATGATTACGGAGGGGCGCTCACAGTTCGAGTTACACGAATCCCAACTGCCTCGACTTTCAAAGCTAGGTTTCCCTCACGCCGTTAACACAGATTTTGAAGGTTTCGAAATATTTTTTTGTTGGTTTTCTGGGCATTCCCAGTCTGGTGTGTGCTAGAGTGTGTAAAGAAGCACGCAATAAAAAATAATTGTCACGCAAATAAAGCGAGCACTTGGCACTAGTCGTGCTTAGTGATGCGCGCTTTGGGGCGAAGCTCGCTCGAAGCACAATATAGATGGAGGGGTAGGCAACCCATAAGAAGGTACAGTCAAAACAGTTAGACCACGCATAGTTCGTGCTAAGTTGAGTGTGGCCCGAGTGGAGGCTAACTCGAATGGGACACGGTTCAGGGAGGGTGGAAGCAACCCTCAATGCATTTTTTTATTTTTATTTTTTATCTTTTTAACTTTGATGAAACACAGTTAAACTAAGCATGGTGAAAGCAGGGATCACAAGATTTCAATCAAAATTAACAAACTAAAATAAAATCAGAAAGCTAGGAACAGAACATACCTATTTGAAACACAATATGTTTTTTATATCTTTTTAAAAAAAATATTTTAAGCCAAAAATCGGTGAGCAAGAAGCCAACAGCCTCTAGAAGAGACCTGTGGGGTCCCAAGAAATTTATGGGACCACTGCAACTGGGCGATACGTGTGGTGTCGCCCGGGCGGCACTACTGGTGTCGCCCTTACAAGCTAGGCGACACTACTGGTGTCACGCAAAAAAAAAGTATTTTTTTAATTTTTTATTATTATATTTTTAACTTTGATGAAATAAGGTTACGATAAACTTGCAGAAGCAGGAAAAATAATATTTCTGATGAAATACATTAAAATAAAGTAAAAACAGAAAAGCATAGATAGAACAGACATGTATTAAGAAAAATATATGTTTTGCACTTTTAAAAATTTTACTTTGATCTGAAATTTTTTGAACAATTACAAGAGAGTCCTTGGAACAAGACTACAAAGTCTCAAGAAGTTTAGAGACTTCTGGATTTGGGCGGCACTAGTGGTGTCGCCCTCATAGGCTGGGCGACACTGTTGGTGTTGCCTAGACCAGACAGGTTTTGGGGTGTCGAAACCCTGAGTCCTGGTCATAGTCGAGTTTGGGACCCTATTTGGACTAAAAACAGTACCTAAAACTCGTGTTTTGGTGCTTGGATCAAGCTCGAAATGCCCCATGATGGGCACCAAACTGTTTACGATGAAAATAGAAGAGATCTTCCAACGAAGATCTCATGGATTTTGACACCTTAAACTCATAAAATTAATGTGGTAGATAAAGTGGGACAAATCGATTTCAGATTTGAGGCCAGATCTGCCTAGAAGTGAGCAGATCCGCTCTCAGATCTGTGGCAGAGGAAACATGATCCAAAACCTTAAAACATGAGTTCAAAGCAACAAACTGACTAAAATTAATCAGAATAAAATCAAAACAGAAAGAAGAAGAAGAAAGAAAGGGTAAGAGAACAACACCAAACCAGGCCGGATAACCTGGGAACCCCGAGCCTTCGAGTGCTTGCCCATATCAAAACCGGCATCCTCTTTGCCTTTCTAATTCAGAAGTTGACTGGAAGATCTCTTATTTTAAAGGGTTGTTGTGCCCAAAGGATGGTTTAGAACTAGGGTTCCCTAGGTCCAATTAAGGTTTCTTAGGGTTAGGGTTATGGTTTTTCAGATTAGGGTTTCATAAGCTCACGAAGTTAAGAGGTCAAGGGATTAGCATTTCAATCTTTTTTTGCTCCCTAGAAGTCCCCACAAACAACCACAAATTTTCATTTTTATAGATTGGGAATCGACTCAAAGGGAAAATAAGAATCTTTGATTCAACAAAAGATTCAATCAATTCAACAACAAATAGAAACCTCTATATGTAGTGAACATCCCAATGCTTTTTGGGAAAGGAAAAAACATAGTATTAGTCTACCATATGAACAAGGATTTGATGAAAAACAAATACCTACAAAAGCTAGACCAATACAAATGAATACTACTTTATTAGATATGTGTCGAAAAGAAATTCATGATCTCCAAACAAAAAAGTTAATAAGACCAAGCTCTTCACCTTGGAGTTGTGCAGCTATTTCCATCACCAGCCAATTGTTAACCCTGGACTGCCTTTCTGGGGCCCCGAGTCTGGGAGACATTGGCAGTGTTGCCTAGCCAAAATTAGACAAAAATGAGGGAAAATTGGCCCAGAATGGCAGGAGATGATTCTTGTGCGGAAACTGTAGTTTTCGGGCAATCCGGGCTGGGCAACACTGGTGGTGTTGCCCAGGTCAGGACTGCCCAAAACGACAACTTTCTGCCCAGGACTGACTAGTGAATTGTCTTGTCACAAATGAAAGATTTCGGGTCAAACTACGACAGAGATTTCGGGTCAAACTGGGTTGGGCGACACACAGTGTGTCGCCCGGGTGACACTAAGTGTGTCGCCAAGTTTGGTGGGTGGCACAAAGCATGTCGCCCAGTCTGAGTAGGGAGACACTAGGTGTGTCGCCCATGCTAAAATTGACCGAAATTGAAAATTTTCAACTCAATGTGTAGTTCAGATTGTTATGAAGGTCTCAGAGAAAATTTGGGTCAAAAAGAATTATTTTACTATGTTTGGTGATTTGTTTAGTAAAACGGGGCGTTTGTAAGACTCTAGGTGAAAACATGGTATTTGCGGGGTCCTGGGTAGGAAAAAGGGTTTTGGGTCATAGGGGTAGGCTGTATGGGCTATAGATTTGGATTTACTAGGATAATGTGGTCCTAAGGATTCAGGAAATCACAGAATTTGCCAGATTTTAAATGGGATGTCTACAATTGTCACATGAATGAAGAAGCATATTGTTCCGGTATTGTGACATCCAAATAGAGGTGTATTGTGGGAAAAATTGGGCTACATGTATTGAGGTTAATCTTGGGTGTCAAGATTGTAATGCCTTTGTGTACTCCATTTTCATTATTGTTTGAATGAAAGAAAATTGGGCCACAATATTGTGTATCAAGATTATAATGCCTTTGTGAATCCCAGTTTTCATCTTTGAATGAATGTTTTTCTTCCACCTCATCTTGATTGTTCTTTGTCTATCTCTTTGGTTGTGAGTCTTGGTCAGTACGACATTGTTACACTACTTGAGAAGCGGATTATTTCGGTATTGTGACATATATCTTTCTCCACATGGTATCAAATCCACAAGGGTGGTAGTGATGTATCTATCTTGACTCTCTTGGTGAAGAAGATCGGTTATCTTTATTAATATGGATCCATGTGGAAGGTCGAATTGTTTTAGTAGTGAGTGGGGAAGTCAACTCAATACGATATTTCTATTTTTCAAATTCTTCTCAAAGATCAAGAATATTTGTTTGGAGATCTCATGTTGTTCCGAATGGACGTATTTCAATAGCACAAATGAAGCGGTGTATCATTCGTGGGTTAGAGAGAGAGTATATTCCGAATATTACCTCTATTCAAGGGTGAGCTATAAATCCATCCTTGGTGGAATTTAAGAATGTCCTTGATGGCTCATCAAATGGCTAGATTTTCGATTTTGGGAGGTGATGGACATGATCGCACTTAAGAAGCAGTCATGGTTTCCTCTGTAGAAAATCACTTTAAGAGGGAGTTTTAAGATTGTTTAAGTGTATTTTCTAGAAATTATGTTGGTCATTATTTTATTTTATTATGAGTGATGTAGTAAGTTCGTAATTTGTAATTTTCTATAATAAAAAGTTGTGGAACTACTTGGTGGTTAGTAGTTATTGTTGTAAGTTAGTAGTTATTATTGTGAATGAGGAGTTATTGTAGTAAATATGATTGTAAGAAAATCTATTTAAAGAGAGGTGTATTGTAGGAAAAATTAGGTCACACGTATTAGGTGTCAAGATTGTAATGCCTTAGTGTATTCCATTTTCATATTGTTTGAATGTTAATCTTGTGTATCAAGATTGTAATGCCTTTGTATACCCCATTTTTCATCTTTGAATGAATGTTTTTCTTCTACCTCATCTTGATTGTTCTTCTATCTCTTTGGTTGTAAGTCTTGGGCTAGAGCGACATTGTTACACTAAATGATAAGTGGATTGTTCCGGTATTCTTTCATCTGTCTTTCTCCACGTTCTCCTTCAAATTAAAACCCCTTGGACAAGAGTAGCAGCTTCTGCATAATTTACAGGTGCAATACCACACGGGCCAGCATAACAGAAGATGATCGGACCCTCACTATCTCTATAAAACGCCACCCACCCATGAAAATTCAATTTGAAACACCTTGCCCCAGGCGACTTCCATATATTTCGTGGTCTAATTAAAAGAAGAGTAACCCAATGAATCTTCATTTCTTTTTTCTCTAAACACAAAGTGTTCTTATAAATAGCAAAAGAGATTCAATGATACTCAAGATTTAGGTAGCTAGGAATTTAGTGCGAAATTCGAATGTACTTAAGCATTTTGTTCCTTTTTTTTTTTTATGCATAAAGAAGTTTGATTAATTTCATTTTTCATTTCATTGGTGTATATAATATAGCATTTTAGATGGATCATTATTTTACGTAGTTGGGACTTCGTATTTTCTTTTAATTAACTCCAATCCTGTATTGAGTGAGTCTTTTGTTTGTTTTCTTTTAATGAATTGTTATTATGCAAACTACTTTCTAATTTCTTTGTCAATTTGTTTAACGAATAGTAGTTGATAGTGTTCGTGTTTTTTGAGCAATTTTGTTCCGGAGATTTTGTTCATTGACCTTCAAGTTCATTGGTTTCTGAGTTGTGTCCGATCTTCTGGACCTCCAACTTTTTGCTATAGTTTTAAACTATTAGTTTCATATTTGCACAATATCTATAGATATATAAAGTATGGATTTCTCTATTATATGTACGGAAGTTTATAAATTTATATATTTGTTTGCTTTTATTCACATCAGTATTGTCTATCTAGGATTTCCAATTTGGATTTTCAACATTTTATGATTAAATTTCATATATGTAACCTTATGATTAACTTAGTGTACTGGAATTTTGGTGGATGATAACTATCAAAATGGGGGCTACCTAGGAGGTCTTTAGGATCCAAGTTTGCTGCAGCTGCATAAGACTCATTCATCCTATTATTTTTGGCAAGGACAATTATATGAATACATTCATCTTCTTTGTCCATTAGTTTATCATTTTTTAATAAATTGTAGTCCTTTAAAATGATATACGGGAAGTATATGTATTTGTAGTGTCTCACATATTGCCTATTTGGTGTGCTTCATGATAAATCGAATATCAGAATTGACAAGCAAACTCATCAATTGGACAATTAGGATCTAATTGATGAACAATTGGACCAACATAGATTGTTAGTGGAGTTTTATGGCCTTGTGATAATCTTGATGACGATAGGGCAAATACATTTCAGACTGCGATGTGTATAACAACCCTCATATTTGATGACATGGTTGATCTATATATGTCTAACTGTGTACGATGGCAGTTCAAAGCAAAATAGGACATACCAAGGAATCTCAGCTTTGTTGGTAAGGTGACCAGCAGACATGGGGGACAGTGAGATTGGAGGGTAGATGATGAGGATAAAATTCGAAACTGGCAGACTCGGCATAACCACATGATGCTAGGCATCGAACGTGATAAGAACAATAGCCTGCCCTCAGAGGATTACAAGTAATGGTACCGCCAAGTTACCCATTCAAAAAAACTTTACAACATTGCTAACCCACTAAAGGACATATTTTGACCAGCTAACCAGCAAGAATAAGAGATGACTACTACTCGTGAGCGACAATATATTATGAGACCTCAACCTTATGAAGAAGAATTGATATGTTTCTCTTGGCCATAAAAATCCATTAATGATTTATGTTGGTTGTGTTAATTGTATGATCTTATACTTAGCTCTCTTGTTTTTACAGTTTCGTGCATTTCAGTTAGCACAAACCTATTAGCCAAGGCACTGTCTTTGCGGAATCGGTGGAATCCTGATGTTTATGATCATGTTAGGTCAAAGTATATTATTGTGGATGTCGATGAAATTGAAAAGAGGATGGGAAATTTCCAATATAAAACATATGGTACATAGGTACATCACAGTGAAACTAGTCATGGTATAGAGGGTGATGATCAAGAGCTAGCCCCTTCCATGCAGCTTGTGCATGAGAAGCTCAGATTTAGCTTGTAAGCCCGAAGGAAGCAGTTTCAACCAAAGAGGAAGCGAGGAATCTTTTTTTTTTTTTAAATTATTTTTTTCTTTTTTTCTATATAGTTGGGTTGGACATTATACTATGTATTGTTGAATGTCAATGAATTGGCCCCTACTATTCTTGGTAATGGGGCCATTTTGTTTAAGGGGCATCATCTACATTATGGGCTCATGTAGCAATCTAATTTTAATAGTGAAGCGCTTGTTGTTCAGATTAATAGTTTATTCAAACAACTATTTGAGAAAGAAATGATTGCTATTTAACATCTTTCTCTTTGAAATGCCGAAACGTTGGTTCATTAAAGCTATTGGAGTACAAGCTACTAGTTTTTGGTGTTGAATTGCCCCAAAACAAAAAAAAAAACAATATTGCAGTATTTGAAAAATCGATATTTGAAGTTTCGATCGTTGAAAAACTAAAATTGCGGTTCATTTTTCTAGTGGGCTAGTCGAACACCATGACTTATTTTCAGTTTTTCAAGATAATTTTGGTTTCTAAATAACTAAATTGTAAGCTTTTCGATTGTTGAAAAGCTGATATGTAAGTGTTGTAGGGTTGTTTTAGACACTTATATCCCCGGTGCAAATAAAGAAGAAGCTAGTTGCAACCTAGGCTACAAGTACCACAACACCTATAGACTATAGACGCACTAATCAAATAAGCCCAAATTTTTTAGTGAATTTCGCTAGGTGTCAAATTGGTATAAAAAACGCATGTGAGGGTGCTATTTGACGCCCTAAGGACACCCACCAAACATCATTGCGATCTGACCAAATTAAAGAAGATAAGACGGAAACTTAATTCTAAATTCCACTTCCTAGTATTATGAAAAGTGCCTCACAACCATAACCCTATTATCAAGGACTCAGATAAGTACTAGACTATTTCTATTGGATTCAAAAGGTCTGAAATCCCTAGATACCAAATTTCAGCTCATTCGGACTCTTCTATACTATTCTAGAGCTTAATTAACAAATCGGTGTATTAAACACGATTTTTAATCTGCAAATTATTCAAAAGAACGTCAAAAAATCATGTTTATTTCATGAAGTTTAAAACGCAGTTTTTTGATATTTACCATAAATTGTTCCAAAAAAACTTTACTATTAATAACATCTGATTTTTTTTCTTTGGAAAGTTTATTGACCTTTTTCATGTTTTATAAAAGTTCATTTTTTATACCGTCAAAAAAAGTCCATTTAACTTTTTCCTGCTTTTATTTCTTTCCTTTTTTCTTTTTTCTTTGTTTTTTTTATTTTAATCCTAAAACGGGCTCATTGCATATGGCTGCTGATTTATTGTAGAAATCACTGAATGCTCACAAAGATTTATAGGCTTTATTGTATTGCAACTTTATATTGTGTTGAACACTTGTTTATTTTCATTTTTTGAATTAAATCTCATTTAATATCTCATTTTATTTATGATTTATTTACTAGGGTATTAATCCCTATTTATAATGCTCGATATAAAGCTCCAATACACACACAGAGAGAAAGAGAACCACTCATAGAGAGAAATTAGGAGAAAATAGATTAGGAAATTTATTTACTAGTTGTCAATCGCTGTTAATAATGCTCGATATCAAGCTCCAATACAGAGAGAGAGAGAGAGAGAGAACCACTGATTGAGAACCATCTCATAGAAATTAGGAGAAAATACATTAGGGAAAAACATAGATAGAGATAATTATAAAAAATCCCCAAATTTAACATCTTTAAAAAATTAGGGAAAAAAGAGAACTATACGATAGAGAGAACTTTCAAAGCATATATTCAACATTAACTATAAAAAATCCTGAAATTTAACATAGCTAAAAAATCCCCAAATTTAACATAGCTCAAAAAACAATACATTAAGGCAAAATAAATTCTGAAAAAAATTAGGGCTTTTCCCAACAATCTGTTAGAATCTGTTAGCTTCCAAAAAGACAGCACCATCTGAGTTCTACGCAGCGCGTCGATCTGATTTTCTTAACAAACAGGTTCACCATCTGCTTCAAAAGACAACACCATTTGAAAAACCTCTACATGTGCCTGTGCATGTGCTTGTGCCTGCTCTTCAGTGCTACTTTCTGAGAGATCCGTTGTCACCCCCCCCTCCCCCCCTCTCTCTTTCTCTGCGTTCATTTCTCTCTCTCTGTTTCTTTCTCTGCAACCACTTCTCTCTTTGCTCCCCGCTCCATTTTTTCTATTAAAAATGATAGCTTTTGGGCAAGTAGAGAAAATGATACTTGGCTTTTTGGCCAAGTACAACACCTATCATAAGTGAATGGGCCAGTACCTCAGAGAAACATGCACAACCTTTGGATTTGGAATTCATCAACATGACCAAATAGTTAGTATGGTGCACACGCACAAGCTTTGAATTACATGACCAAATAGTTAGTATGGTGCACACGCACAACCTTTGAATTACATGACCAAATGGTTAGTATGGCACAAGCTTTGAATTTGGAATTCAAATTAACATGACTAAATAGTTAGTATGGTGCATAGTTATCATAGTTAGTATGGTGCGTAGTTAGCATAGTTAACCCATCCATTTTTTTCACTCCGATTTTTTTAGCCTAGTCCGATATATTTACGATATCTTTACATAAAGTATTTTTGTCGATCTATATTTTTTATCTGCTTTTTTCATCCAATTTTTAAAATACAACAATTTATTTCCGATTTTATAGTGAGCCAATATATTGATACTCCCCGACTTGCTAACTATGTTCTAGAGCAAACTTTGAAATAATGACTCGTGTGATCTAGCCGGAGCATATAATAATTTTTTTTCTTTTCCAAATTTTTTTTTTCTTCACGATTTAGATCACTTACAAGTAATCCTTTTACAATATAATAACTTCAAATAAAATAAAAGAAAAGAATACAATAGGATCTCAAGAACTTGAATCCATTCAAACCACACTTTTCACAAAGAAAATATACAACCTATGCCTAGGAATGAAGAACAGCAATAAAAGAATAAGCAAAAAACAAAAGAGGGTGTCAGATATCACATCAATCGGGCTTCTTACACCCCAAATTGAGTCACCACCTTCCTTCCGATAGGTGCGGGATTTAATAGTCGACCTTCAATCTCAACTGGGAAAGCAAATTTGGACGAACCACACTAATGGAACATAAAACCCTTTGATCGCAAACTTAAACCCTATATGAACCCTTTTTAGTTTAAGAGAGATGGATTATCTTTTTGCTACACTCTAAAACCCTTAGGCATAAATCCAAAGTTTAGAGATGGGAGAGAGAACTCCAAGAGATGAACAAAGTGGGGTGTCCCCTTAGGTTCGTCTTGAGGGAGAGAGAAACTTTCTAAGAGAGAGATTTTCCTAGAGTGGGGCATGCCCCCTTTGTGGGATGAGAGAGAGAGAGAGATAGAAAGGAGGTGTAGAGATTTGGGTAGGGTACTCCCCTTTTTATATTTCTTGAATGGTTTTAGGGCTTCTTAGAGTTTTCCATGGCTTACCACTCATGTGAGATTGAATATACACCATTGATCTTGAGTGACTTATGGGGTGAGAAATATGAGCTCTCAATTCCATAGATGGGTCTTCAACAATCTATAGAAGGTGCTAGAACCATTATCCCCCACTTCCTAAACCATTTTCACATCAATTAATTCAAGTAAAAAATTAATATATGATAAAATTATCTTTTCTTTATTTTGTATATAAGTCTTCCCATACATGGCAAATTTTCATTCAAAATTTCTTCAAGGCTTAAGCTTTATTAAAACAACACAAATTTATCTCTCAAGCTTTACATCTTGATCTCACAAGGTAGACAGTATCCAAGGTGGGGTGTGCCACCCATTGTGACACATAATGGGCCCAACCTAATTTGCTATAGTGGGCCTAAAGGTCCTATTGGGCATCCCATGTAATTATATTTATTTTTTTTCTTTTTTAGAAAACATAAAATCATTTTTTGAATATTTAAATCATTATAAAATCAATATCTTTGTTGTTATAAATCTAAATTTGATAAATAAAATATCTAGAGATTTAAAAAAATTCAAATAACAATTCTAAAACATCGTATATTATTAAAATAAATAAAATACTTTGATAGTAAAATGATCCATATGGTCTAGGAATAAATATCCCCTGGGGCACTCCATGTCCAACCGCAAACTATGAACCACACATACTTTCTCAAACCGATCCAGCATTGTCCATGATCCATAGTCCATGTAGGAGATCATTAGTGGGTCACAAAATTCTAAGAAATGAGCAAGGGGTCACAGTCCCAGTATATGGATTTTAGGTTCCCCTAGAGACGAATGGTCGAGGCCTCATTTTCCTTAAAAGTCCTCGCCCGGATGGGAGGTGCACACATGGGAGAAAATTCTCTCTCAAACAACCGCGGATGGTCCGCACGCTCCTCATGTTCGTGGGTACACGTACGCGAGCTCCCCTGAGCGCAGATAGAAACCAACAACAAGAGAGATTTTACAGTGGGGATACGTTCAGATACTTACCTTGCCACTTGGGGTTCGGGGGACACACCCGAGCGATTCGCCATCTTAGAACAATAGTGAAGCCCTCCAACTGTCTGTCAGCGCGGTTTGGACAAAGAATCTCTTCAGGCTTTCATAAGGTCTCTTCTCTCTCTCTCTCTCTCGTGCTTACAATTGCGATGGGGGTTCGATTGTCCCTCTCCGTGATGATTGCCTCAAGGATGTTGACTAACAAAAAAGATAAATTGAGGTTGTTGAAGAGCTAAACCCCTCTTGGCTACCAGCTTAGGCTAACTCCTCCTGAGTGACTGAGGAAGAGAGCATGTGCGTCTCTCTACTTAACTCGGCTGTACGAGAGGAAGTTAGAGCGGTGACCCGAGGGTTAGAACTGTTGGGTTTGCTCGTGATTGCATGTTCGTCGCGGATAGGTTACTGCATGGGAGAGGTAACTGTTAGAGAGGGCTCGAGATGCGCCCTGGTTTAGCAAAGAGAGGGAATGGGACAGTGTACTCAGGGATATTTTCTCTTTCTAAAATTTTTCTCTCTCCTCTCAGTGGGATTAAGGGTTTAGAAGTAAAAGACAAGTGAAAAGCAAGCGTAATGCCTCTATTCTAAATGTGAATAATCCGTCCTTTGATAATTGACATAAGCTTGTTTATATAGAGAACTCACCAAGCAGTGGTGAATGCTAAAAAACTAAGCTTAATTATAATTACGAGATATCAAAATAAAATCCCTAAATTAGGTACAATGATCAAAACGCCCCTAAAACCTTTTATACTAATGACGAAACCATCCCTCATTGAGGGGCCTCCTGCCATTGCTTAATCTTGAATGCTTTTCCGAAAACTTGTTACGATGGTTCAGACGACTTGCCATTATATATTCAATGTTCACTAGATTATGAGCATTTTAATGCCCTTTAATCGAGTTAAGGTAGCTTTTTCCCATGGGGTGGAAGTACGGCCATATTCGTGAATTTTGGTTGCCAATGTCATTCGATTTGTGACTCTCTGAGCCTTTACTTTATTTGCAAATGAAAGAGGAGATTGTCACAGTCATTTTGCACAAAGTTTGGTATTCATTTGCAATATTTTCTAATTTGAGAGGTCACTAGAAAAAGGGATTCCGACGATCGAGCAGACCTACTTTATCTGTAACTTTGGGATTTGTGCTTATCTGGCCTTAGATTAAGTACAATAGTTATACCAGTATGCTGCTCTTTTCAACATGGTTGTATTGAACTCGTTTTCACGATGATTCGATGTGCGGATCTCGAGCTATGCTTCACGAGGTTCGATATGTCTTCTTCTTAAAACCCTGATTTTTTGGTTTCGAGCTCATCTTCTTTTCAGAAGAAGTTTGACTCTGGGTCGCGTCATGGTGCATCCCCTAGGAGAAAATGACAAGGTTGCCATGATCTAGAATATGTCCAAGTTTGAGATTTTCCCTATTTCAAACATAGGTTATGTGGATCATCGAAGTCCATCTTAGACGTGAAGTCACAGTCTCCATGGTTGGGGACTGGTTCAGTGAAACCACACCGCGATAGTGTAAAACTTATCCGTTTTGAGGCAATTTGGGAGTAGAACCCTCTTCAGTGGTCCGATTGAGCCCAAATTTGATCCTCAGGGGTTTTTTGATATTCTGAATGCAATGGCGGTGGTCTGGTACTGTTTTGAAGTCACTAGTATGGAGCTACAGTTGTGAGGTGTTTTCTTGGCTTGACTGTATTCTTCTCATGTTGTCTTGTTTGAGGCTTATTCCGCAGTACAACTTTGATCTGGTAGTGTCTTGAGTACTAGTAGGACCGAGTTGTCACTGACTCTCTCCTTATTCGTGTGAGGGACCTAAGTACCTAAAAAATGACACACAACAACCTTCCCCGACGGATGTTGCGCTTCGAGAGAAGCGAGAAGTGCATCGTTCGGATTGAAAATTTTGCCATCGAAGTTCCTCTTTCGAATCCTCACTAGGATGTGTTTATTTCCTTTCAAAAGATATTTTTCTTCTTGATCACCGGCATCAGTGTAGTCCTTGAGGGGTAGAAATTGCTAAGCTTTTCCTTGAGGGATGACCAAAGTGGTCTCTAGCGGACTGGAGCCTCGCTTAAACGCTTTTTCCCAACCTGCCGAAGTCCATTTTCTGGGAGAGGATGCTGACAGGCTGCTTCGTGGAGGGCTTACCACTCCATGCCAATAGAACATCTTGATGTCCCAACTAGTGGGTTCCCTTGCCGGGCGTTGATCCCAATTTAGCTAGTAAGAAAGGAAAGTTTGTTTTGGCCCTGAGGCCGATGGCATTTGTTTTGGTGTTGTGGCCAGAGGTGTGATGTTGGCGCTGGGCCAGAGATTTTGAAGTCGGCGCTAGGGCCGTGAGAGTTTGAAGCTTGGGGCCAGAGGTGTGATATCGGTGCTGGGGTAGGAGATTTTGTTTTATTGGCACTAGACCAAAGAGTATGATTTGGCGTTGGGGACGCGATTTGAGGCTGGCGTTGGGGCCGAGATTTGGAGGTTGGCACTAGGACCGTGAGAGTTTGAAGTCAGCACTGGGGCTATGATTTGTTTCGAGTTGGCGTTGGGGCCGGAGAGTTTGAAGTTAGTGCTGGGGCCAGAGAGTTTGAAGTCGGCACTAGGGCAGGAGAGTTTGAAGTCGGTGCCGGGACCAGAGAGTTTGAGGCTGGCACTGGGGCCAGAGAATTTTAGGTTGACGTTGGGGCCAGAAGTGTGATGTTGGTGATGGACCAGAAGTGTCATGTTGGCACTGGGTTCGGAGAGTTTGAAGTTGGTGCTAGGGCCGGAGAGTTTGAAGTCGACACTAGGGCTAAAGAGTTTGAGGCTGACATTGGGGCCAGAGAGTGTGATGTTGATGCTAGGGCCAGAGATTTGTTTGATTGGTTCAAGGCGCCCTTGCAGGTTTTTACTTGAACCGGGTGGAAGTGGTTCCATGAGGGTGGTTTTCACCAAGTCCTTTTGGTGAGGGCTTTTTCTTTACCCACGACTTCAAGGTCACGTCCGCCCTTTTGATTGCCATTTTTACTCATGACACCCTTGTGGGTTTTCGCCATGCCTAGTTTCTAGGTCTCAGGACACTTTTACTCATGGCTCCATGATCATGCCTGCCTGTCATTTTACTCATGATGCCCTTGTGGGTTTTCACCGTGCCCATTTTTTTTATTATTTTGGCAATTTTACCCATAGCCTTGGTGGCTATATCCACCTGAAGCTCTTTTTGTTTCGCTCACAATGATTTCCATCATGCCCAGCTTCTTCTTTGGAGGGAGTTCACTTGAGTAGT